>NW_016806418.1:388110-393149 GCF_001698545.2 Rhinopithecus bieti
CCTGACCCCAGCCCCTCCTCCCTCAGACCCAGGAGTCCTGACCCCAGCCCCTCCTCCCTCAGACCCAGGAGTCCTGACCCCAGCCCCTCCTCCCTCAGACCCAGGAGTCCTGACCCCAGCCCCTCCTCCCTCAGACCCAGGAGTCCTGACCCCAGCCCCTCCTCCCTCAGACCCAGGAGTCCTGACCCCAGCCCCTCCTCCCTCAGACCCAGGAGTCCTGACCCCAGCCCCTCCTCCCTCAGACCCAGGAGTCCTGACCCCAGCCCCTCCTCCCTCAGACCCAGGAGTCCTGACCCCAGCCCCTCCTCCCTCAGACCCAGGAGTCCTGACCCCAGCCCCTCCTCCCTCAGACCCAGGAGTCCTGACCCCAGTCCCCTCCTCCCTCAGACCCAGGAGCCTGGGCCACAGCCTTTCTGGCCCTCACCCCATCCTCTCTGACTGACAGCTCCCCTGCCCCTGCAGTGACCTTTCCCTCCCTGCAGTGACCTTCCCCCCCTGCAGTGACCTTCCCCCCCTGCAGTGACCTTTCCCTCCCTGCAGTGACCTTTCCCCCCTGCAGTGACCTTTCCCCCCCTGCAGTGACCTTCCCCCCCTGCAGTGACCTTTCCCTCCCTGCAGTGACCTTCCCCCCATGCAGTGACCTTCCCCCCCTGCAGTGACCTTTCCCTCCCTGCAGTGACCTTTCCCCCCTGCAGTGACCTTCCCCCCCTGCAGTGACCTTTCCCCCCCTGCAGTGACCTTTCCCCCCCTGCAGTGACCTTTCCCTCCCTGCAGTGACCTTTCCCTCTGACCTCATGTGCGTGGATGTCAAGCTCATCTCCTCCCAGGACTGCACAAAGGTTTATAAGGACATGCTGGGAAATTCCATGCTGTGCGCTGGCATCCCCAACTCCAAGAAAAACGCCTGCAATGTGAGACTCTCCCCTCAATTCCTCCCCAGTCCTGGGTACCCCGTCTGCATGTCCCAGGGCAGAGCTTGACCCAAGTGACTGGGCACCGAGCCTGGCCTTGCCCTCCCCCGAGGCCTGGCCTCCTCAGCTTTTTTCACCTCATTCTCTGCCTAGGTCAGGGGTGGGAGCTTACTTAGGGGCTGATGTGGCCCTGGGGATGGGACAGAGAGTTTAATAGGGGTGAGAAAGTGGGGGCGGGACCAGGGAAGGAGATTGAGGTGCTGGTCCCAGGCCCAAACCTTAAGGGGACACTGAAAACCTCAGTGATTGAGATAAATCATAATGCAATATTTAAAAATAAAAAATAAAATTAACGCAGAAGCCCACGATGGATAAAATGTTTCCATTTTAAATAAAGAGCAGGTGAATCTTACTGAATTTTCCCTCACCGTAGGGGCCAGCGTGGCTCAGCACAGCGCTGTACTGGCGCTGTCTTCATTTCAAATGTGGATTTGATGTCCATCATGCAGTTTTATGTATTACATTTGATTTTGGTAAATATTGCATTGAAGTATTATGTGTTACAGTTACTGAGATTTTGTGCCTGAAGCTGATGACTCACTCGACTGACCCTGGCCCTGGTCCCGGGGAAAACACTCTTTCCCTCCACCTCCTCTCTGTTCCCTCTTCCTGGCCTTTTGTCATCCCCTCTCTGTTTCTGAACAGTCTTCCCACATCTCTCTGTGACATAATTTCATTTCATCCTTTTCCTCTTTCTTCTTTCTCTGTGTTGAGCGAGCTTGCTCTCTCTCCCTTGCTGTCTCTCCACGCACTCCTCCCTGCCGTCTCTCTTCTCCCTCTTTCTCTCACTTCTCTCTCTCCCCCCCCCCTCCTCTCCCTGCCTCCCTCCTCTCTTTTCCTGTCTCTCTGTCTCCTCTCTGGCCCTCTCCTCTCTCTCTCCCCCCCACTTCTCTGTCTCCATCTCTCTCCCTCTTCTCTCCTTGCCCCCTCCTTTCTACTCCGTCTCTCTCTCTTCTATCTCTCCCCTCCCCACCTGCTCCCCCATCTCTGTCTTTCTTTCTCTCTCTTTATTCTCCTCCTCTCTTCCAGTCTGTCTCTCCTCTCCCCACCCCAACCCCATCTCTCTCCCTATACTTTCTCCCCTCCCCCTTCTCTGTCTCTCTCTTCTCCCTCTTTCTTCTCCACCCCCATCTGTCTGTCTCTCTCTCTCCCCACACCCTTTCCCTCTTCCCCATCTCTCTTTGTCTCTCTCTCTTTTCCCTCTTCCTTCTCCACCTCCAACTCTCTCTGTCTCTCCACACCCATCCTCCTTGCTCACATCTGCACCTTCAGCTCTCAGGGGATGTGGGATGGTGAGTGTTAGGGATAGAGGTGATGGGAGAGAGATGACTGTCCTAGAGAACAGGGTCCTTCTCCCCTGGTAAGGGCCAGTTCCATGAATGTGCAAGCTCTGCACTGACACACAGCCCCACACTCAGAAGGGTCTCAAACTTAGTCTAATGCATTCCTGTTGTTGTCTTGAAATTCTTAATAATTTTTGAACAAAGAGCCCTGCGTTTTCATTTTGCACCAAGCCCTGTAAATTATGTAATTGGTCTTGACCCTGGTCTCCAAGACCATCGTGTCCCCCTTTCCTGTGCAAGACAGCATGCATCCACCCTTTGGAGATGATGTTTCTTCTCCCACTAGCTTGGAGCAGGGTCCTTAACATTGGAAAATAAAGAGTGCTCTGATCCGGAAGCCCCACCCCTTCTCTGCAATTGATCTCATTGGCCAAGGGTCAAACCAGTGTCTTCAAAGGACCTGGTGTGTTCCTAGTACTAGCTCTCCCATTGGTCCCCAGAGACAATGAGTTTCTTCTCATTGGCTGTGGTGGAAGTCCATAATCTGCAAGACAAAGACGATCACTGAGGAATGTATGATAATGAGTTGGGTTTTCATCTGAGTCCAAAGTTAATCTCCGGCTGTATTCCCTCTAGGGTGACTCGGGGGGACCGTTGGTGTGCAGAGGTACCCTGCAAGGTCTGGTGTCCTGGGGAACTTTCCCTTGTGGCCAACCCAACGACCCAGGAGTCTACACTCAAGTCTGCAAGTTCACCAAGTGGATAAATGACACCATGAAAAAGCATCGCTAACACCCCACCGAGAGTTAAATAACTGTGTGCTTCGAACAGAAAACGCACAGAAGTAAGGACGCTGGTGACTTGTAAAGTCCTATTTGACTTTACCTTTCCTCAGAGATATATTTAAACCTCAGGCCCTGTTTGTAAACCAATCAAATTGGTAAAGACCTAAAACCAAAACAAATAAGGAAACAAAACCCTCAGTGCTGGAGAAGACTCAGTGAGACGGGCACTCTCAAACACTGGAAGTGGACGTTCTACAATCTTTATGGAAGACAGTTGGTCAACGTACACCGAGACCCTTATTCACCACCTTTGATCCAGTAACGCTAGTCTTAGGAAGAACCTACTAAAAAAAAAAAAAAAAAAAAAAATCCAAAATGTTGAACAAGACTTGAATTTATCATAATATTATTTATCACAGAAATAAAGTGAAAACATCAAACATGTTCCAAAAGTACTGGATGGCTTAAATAACAGTCTGGCTTGGCACAATGATTTTTTTTTCTTTGAGACAGAGTCTCACTCTGTTGCCGGGGCTGCAGTGCAGTGATGCAATCTTGGCTCACTGCAACCTCTGCCTCCTGGATTCAAGTGATTCTCATGCCTCAGCCTCCCAAGTACCGGGGACTACAGGTGTGCACCACCACACCAGGCTAATTTTTTTGTGTATTTTTACCAGAGACAGGGTTTCACCATGTTGGTCAGCGTGGTCTCGAACGCCTGACCTCAGATGACCCACCCACCTTGACCTCCCAAAGTGCTGGGATTACAGGCGTGAGCCACCACGCCCAGCTCACAATGATATTATAAACCTATTAAAAATGATTCTTAGACAGAATTGTTAGTATTATGCAAGAATGTTTAGGCTATATGATGCTAAATGACAAAAGGAAGAGACAAAAATATATACGTATGTGAACTTAACCATAAAAAATAAAATATTCACAGAATCAAATCTGAACACACATGTCGCAGACTGCATACTGGGGTCATCATGAGGTGTCTCCTTCCTTCTGTGTACTTTTCCTTGAATGTGCGTTCTTATAACATGAAAAATAAAGGCGGGAAAAAAAGTCTGAAGATCTGCGGTTGGAGAGAGGAGACCTTTCAGGAAGGGAGCCTAGAAAGAAAAATGTGACTGGTTTTGAGCCCTGGTCCTGCCCGCCCTGTTCCAGGGTATAGTTCCGTTTCTCAGATCTCAGTTTTTCCTTCCTGTAAAATGGGAGAGAGAAGAAAGGATGGAGAGAGGAAGAAGGAGGGGAAGAGGGAGGAGAGAACAGACGGACTTCATCAGTGTGGGAAGGGGTCAGAAATTGTTTCTGAATATCTCACGAGTGACGAGTGAGGAGGGAGCCAGGCGGTTTTCACTGGGATTGGGATGGTGGTAGACAGGACACAGGGGTCCCACAGGGGTCTGCCAGAAGAGAGCAAACAGTGCTGGAGGAAGACAGTGGCACCTGCTCCCCAAGAAGGGAGGGAAAGGAACCTCGGGAAGGGGGTAGGATGAGGGAGGAGTCCTCTGTGACTCAGAGCCTGGCCACACCTCCAGCCTTCTAACATCAAAGAGCCTCTGTGTGGTCACACCTCAGACACTGCTGACCGAGGAGCCAGTCTAGCCCAGGACGTGCCCCTCCTACCTGTTCTTCCTGTTTCTCTCCCAGAATTCTGTCCCCACCAACATCCTCCAGATCCTTCCTCTCTTTATCTCATCTTCCTCTGAGTCTCTCCTAACCCAGGCACCCCAGCCCTGTCATATTGCAGAAATTCTGCAGCCACTAATTCTGATTCTCCCATATAGGAGGCTAACACACAAAACACAGGAGTCCAGGATCCCAGCCCCTCCTCCCTGAGACCCAGGAGTGCAGGCCCCACCCCCAGCCCCTCCTCCCTCAGACCCAGGAGTCCAGACACCCCACCAGCCCCTCTTCCCTCAGACCCAGGAGTCTAAGTCTCCTCTCAGCCCCTCCTCCCTCAGACCCAGAAGTCCAGGCCCCCCAGCCCC
>NW_016806418.1:395216-398548 GCF_001698545.2 Rhinopithecus bieti
CCCTCAGACCCAGAAGTCCAGGCCCCCCAGCCCCTCCTCCCTCAAACCCAGGAGTTCAAACCTCCTCCCCAGCCCCTCCTCCCTCAGACCCAGGAGTCCAGATCCCCTCTCAGCGCCTCCTCCCTCAGACCCAGGGGTCCAGGCCCCCTCTCAGCCCCTCCTCCCTCAGACCCAGGAGTCCAGACCTCCTTCCCAGCCCCTCCTCCCTCAGTCCCAGGAGTCCAGATCCCCCAGCCCCTCCTCCCTCAGACCAGGTGTCCAGACCCCAGCCCCTCCTCCCTCAGACCCAGGAGTCCAGGGCCCCAACCCCTTCTGTTTCAGGGCCTGTCAAGTTTAAAGAATGTCAAAATTTTCTTTTCTTTTTTTTTTTTTGAGACGGAGTCTCGCTATCACCCAGGCTGGAGTGCAGTGGCCGGATCTCAGCTCACCGCAAGCTCGCCTCCCGGGTTCACGCCATTCTCCTGCCTCAGCCTCCCAAGTAGCTGGGACTACAGGCGCCCGCCACGTCGCCCGGCTAGTTTTTTGTATTTTTTAGTAGAGATGGGGTTTCACCGTGTTAGCCAGGATGGTCTTGATCTCCTGACCTCGTGATCCACCCATCTCGGCCTCCCAAAGTGCTGGGATTACAGGCTTGAGCCACCGCGCCCGGCCAAAATTTTTCAACTACTCATTCCCCTGAAGTTTTATCAACATTTTCTCTCTCTCTTCTGCAAACCACTCCAATATTCAATCTAGAATTTTTAAAAGTAACAAAACATTGCATTTGCACTAAGTCAGCCCGGAGATCCCCGGCCCTGGCCCTCTGCTCTCCTATATGTAAGGTACAGGTAGGTTGGTTTGCAATGATTGAGATGGTACTAATGTTGATTTTTTTTTTTTTAAGTAATTCATTTTTCTTTGGGTAAAGAGTATAGTGTGGTAGTTAAGGGATTAGCTCCGAATCCTGGCTTCTTAGGTTCGAATCCCAGTTCTAGCCCCTACAAGCTATTTTCCTTTAAGCTCATTAGTTCCCCCGTCCCTGTTCCTTCATCCTTGAAGTGGGAGAAAAAGCACCTATTTCTAGGGTTATTACAGAGACTCAATAAGTTAATATATAGAAAGCGCTCAAACATTTTATGGCACAGGGTAAGCCTTCATTGGACATTGGACATTTTGTTTGTTTTGTTTTGTTTTTGAGACAAAGTCTTGCTCTTGTTATCCAGGCTGGAGTGCAATGGCGCGATCTCAGCTCACTGCAACCTCCGCCTCCCAGGTTCAAGTGATTCTTCTGCCTCAGCCTCCCAAGTAGCTGGTATTACAGGCGACTGCCATCATGCCCGGCTAATTTTTGTATTTTTAGTAGAGATGGGGTTTCACCGTGTTGGTCAGACTGGTCTCAAACTCCTGACCTCAGGCGATCCACCCTCCTCGACCTCCTGAAGTGCTGGGATGACAGGCGTGAGCCACCGCGCCTGGCCTAGGCATTGATTTTTATTGTTTATGATTTCTGGCACTTTTTTCTGCTTACAGTCTCATGAAGTTTCCTTATACATTTTTCTTTTTTTGATATAGGGTCTTGCTGTATCATCCAGGCTAGAGTGTGGTGGCATGATCATAGCTCACTGCAGCCTCAATCTCCTGGGCTCAAACAATCCTTTTGCCTCAGCCTTTTGAGTAGCTAGGACCACGCCTGGCTGATTTTTTTTTTTTTTTTTTTAGTAGAGATGGGGTCTCACTATGTTGTCCAGGCTGGTCTCTAATTCCTAAGCTCAAGTAATCCTCCCACTTCAGCCATCCAAAGTGCGGGATTACAGGTGTGAACCACTGCACCCAGACGAAAGAATTTATATATTGAAGATTTTTGCAGAGCAAGTCAATCTGGAGCAAAATATCCAGTAAATAAGCATTCAAAGTATGCAGAGATGGCAAACCATGAAGGTCACCAGAGAAGTGGTAGAGTTAGGAATTTCTTTCTCTTCAAAGTCCCTCCACTCCCCACAGCCTAACACCTCCCTTCTTTCCCCACCCAGCTCTTAACAATTCCTCCCAAGTTCACTCACCTCGTACTGTCATAAGATAGACCCAGCCAGGCCACCGAGGGATGGGCCACATCCACTGCCATGTCGGAAGTTGAGTTCCCATTCAGGCTCCACCATTTCCTGGATGTTTGATGTTGAGCAATGAACTTCCTGTTCTGAGCCTCAGTTTTCTTATCTGTAAAATGGGAGTGGGTGTGATAAAGTCATTTAGTCATTTGATTAGTCTTTCCTAAGGCTGATTCTGGGCCAGGTCCTGTGTGGTTGCTTGGGACACAGGGATGAGTCAGTCCCATACCTGCCCTCAAGGAGCTCATGGTCCAGTGGAAGAGACGACGAATGTCAATCCAGGTGGCCCCCGTCCAGGGTGAGTTGAGGGAGACACCTGCTGTGGGAACCTACGTGAGAGAATGAGTAGGTGGAGGTTGGGTGGTGTTCAGGGAAGTTTTCCTGGAGGAAGTAATGTCCAAGCAAAGACTTGAAGGACAGGTTATTGCCAGGAAAAGGTGGGAAAAACACGTTAAGAAGAGAGAATAGGCCGGGTGCGGTGGCTCATGCCCGTAATCTCAACACTTTGGGAGACCAAGGTGGACAGATCACTTGAGGTCAGGAGTTCATGACCAGCCTGGCCAACATTGTGAAATCCCATCTCTACTAAAAATATAGGTATGGTGGCAGGTGCCTGTAATCCCAGCTGGTTGGGAGGCTGAGGCAGGAGAATTGCCTGAACCCAGGAGGCAAAGGTTGCAGTGAGTAGAGATCATGCCACTTCACTCCAGCCTAGGCGACAGAATGAGACTCCGTCTCAAGAAGAAGAGGGAATAGCATTCAGTGAAGGGCCAGAAGCCAGAGGGCATGGCACGGGTCAGGGAAGCTTGATGTGTTCTAGAAAGCTGGAGCCACACGGAGATGTAGGCATAGCTGTGTCATGCAGTGTGAGGGCCACTCACCACTCAGGACTCTTTTTAAAATTTTTTTGGGTCGGGCGCGGTGGCTCAAGCCTATAATCCCAGCACTTTGGGAGGCCAAGACGGGCGGATCACGAGGTCAAGAGATCGAGACCATCCTGGCGAACACGGTGAAACACCGTCTCTACTTAAAAAAAAAAAAAAAAATACAAAAAAATTTTTTGTCAGGGTTTGACTCTGTCACACTGGAGTGTAGTGGCGTGATTATGACTTACTGCAACCTGGGCCTCCAGGCTCAAGGAACTACCCCACATCAGCCTCCTGTGTGGCTGGTACCACAGATGTGTGCCACCTAGGTAATTTATTTATTTATTTATTTATTTATTTACTTATTTATTTATTTTAGAGA
>NW_016806418.1:398863-410513 GCF_001698545.2 Rhinopithecus bieti
TTAAAAAAAAAAAAAAAAATACAAAAAAATTTTTTGTCAGGGTTTGACTCTGTCACACTGGAGTGTAGTGGCGTGATTATGACTTACTGCAACCTGGGCCTCCAGGCTCAAGGAACTACCCCACATCAGCCTCCTGTGTGGCTGGTACCACAGATGTGTGCCACCTAGGTAATTTATTTATTTATTTATTTATTTATTTATTTTAGAGAGATAGGGTCTCACTATAATGCCTAGGCTGGTCTTGAACTTTTAGGCTCAAGTGATCTTCCCACCTCTGCTTCCCAAAGTGCTTGGATTACAGGTATGAGCCACCTTGTCCAGCCGTGTCCAGGGCTCTTGATGGCTTAAAATGAGCTCCGACTGAGACATCTGTAAACATATATGACACAACAGATTCCAAACACTCAAGGTGCCAAAAAGGAAGAAGGGCAAATAATCCCTTTACTAATTTTCTTATTTTTATTTAATATGATAATATTTTGGATATATTGAATTCCACGAACTATTAGAATTAGCTGCTCCTATTTCTTTTCAATGTTTACTTTCTTTTAAATTTATCTATTATTATTATTGAGTTAGGGGTCTCGCTCTGTTGCCCAGGCTGGGGCGCAGTGGCACAGTCACAGCTCACTGTAGCCTCGACCTCCTAGGCTCAACAATTCTCCCACCTCAGCCTCCTGAGTAGCTGGGACTACAAGTGTGCACCACCACATCTGGCTAATTTTTTTGCTTTTTGCAGAGATGGTTTCTCACTATGTTGCCCAGGCTGGTCATGAACTCCTGGACTCAAGCTATCTACCCACCTTGGCCTCTTAAAGTGCTGGGATTACAGACATGAGCCACCATGCTTGGCCTTAAATTTATTTTTTAGTCGACAAGTAAAAATTGTATATATTTCTGGTGTATAACATCATGTTTGATATATGTACGTATACATTGCGGAATGGCTAAACCAAGCTGTTTAACATATGCATTATTTTATACCCTTAGTTTTTGTGGTAAGGACACTTAAAAAATCTTCTGACTTAAAAAAAAAAAGTGTGGTTATCGGAAAACATAAATGTGCATGCGTGCTTGGCATCACATTTCATCGGCCAGGGCTTCTCTGGATGCTAAAGGTCCTCAAATGCCAGGCTGGGGGACTGGGACTTGGTCCCAAGAAAGGTGGGGATCCAGGGCAGGGCTGTGAGAGGAGGGGGAAGGTCAGCACAAGGCACAGGAAGGCCTGTCTGGGGTCAGGCGAGGGATATAGAGAACAGAGGGATCCTGGTCCAGGAGGGAGAGGGTGCAGCTCTGAGTTGGGGTTGGGGGTGTGGGGACAGAGAGGAAGGGATGCCCCAGAGAGAGGAGGCAGAGGGATAGGGCCTGGCCACTGGGCTGTGCAACAGCAGACCTGCTGTCTGTGAGGATGGCAGGTCCTGAGAAGAAGATGCTGAGGTCAGTGGGGACCAAGTGTGAGAGGGAGCACCCAAAGAGGATACTGAACACCAAAGTAGTCTTCTTCCCTGGAGTGATGGGGGCTGGGCAATGCAAGATGACAATTAGATTCAATGCAAGAGAAATAGAAGGGTTGGCTGGGAGCAGGGGCTCATGCCTGTGGTCCCAGCTCTTGGGGAGACTGAGGTGGGAGAGTCGCTTGAGCCCAGGAGGGTTGAGGCTGCCACGAGCAAGGATCGTGCCACTGCACTCCAGCCTGGGCAACAGAACAAGACCTTGTCTCAAAAGAAAAAAGAATTTTTTTAAAAGTGACCTGTAATGCCCAGGCCAAGCAGATGCTGAACCAGACTTCATTCCTATCATTGTCCTTACTACCCAGTGACGTCCCCCTCCTCATTTCCCTCCACTCTGCCACACACACACCCTCACCCTCTAGCCCATACCAACCACCCCAACCACTGCCTGAGGTTTCCCATGTGCACCCAGGCCAGCATTTTCACAGCCTCTCCTCCTGACCTACGCCTGGCTCAGCTTTCTAGGCCCAAGTTCAAAGGCACCTCCCTAAGTCTTCCCGGATTCCTCTGCCACTGCCCGGCGGCACCATCTCATCACAGCCCCGCGTCGTTCGCAAGTGCTCTCCGATTTCCGCTAAGCTCCATGCTCCTCACTGTGTGTCTGTATATAATCAATAAGTCCTCAAGTCCTCCTGCATCCTGCTAGCTTCCTCATCGCTCGGGAATCATCCCCCCTAGTTCCTGGGGAACCTGACTCCCTTCTGGGGACACACAGTGCTTCCCCAGGGGAAAATCTAAGAAGAGACCCAGGAGAAGATAAACATGGAGAGTCAGAGAATCAAGGGGAAAGAAAGGGAGAGAGGCCAAGCACAGTGGCTCACACCTGTAATCCAGCACTTTGGGAGGCCAAGGTGGGTGGATCACCTGAGGTCAGGAGTTTGAGACCAGCCTGGACAATATGGCGAAGCCTCTTCTCTACTAAAAATACAAAAAACGTTTAGCCAGGCATGGTGGTGGGTGCCTGTAATCCCAGCTACTCGGGAGGCTGAGGCAGAAGAATTGCTTGAACTCAGGAGGCGGAGACTGCAGTGAGCCGAGATCACACCACTGCACTCCAGCCTGGGCAACAGAGCAAGACTCCATCAAAAAAAAAGGAAGGAAGGAAGGAAGGAAGGAAGGAAGGAAGGAAGGAAGGAAGGAAGGAAGGAAGGAAAGGGAGATGAAGGGAGAGAAAAAAGAGAGAGAGCGAGACAGGGACAAAATAAAGTGGAGAAAAAAGTAGAGAGACACAAATACAGAGACTGAGATGGGAGAGAGAGAGAGAGATGGAAGCCCCTCCCCTCCACGGCCAGCAAGACAGATGGAGCGAGAGACCTCAGGGGTGGGCAGGCTTGGAGAAGCAGGACCAGGAGGATGCAGAGTGCCGAAATCTCCAGTCAGGGCCGGGTGGGCAGTCAGAGGCTGCAAAGGAGGACTGTCAGACAGGGACAAAAGGAAGCCATTGATGTAACCGCCCTCCCGCCTGCCCGCCGGAAGAGAGGTTGAGGCGCGGAGCTGCTGGGAGCATGGCACTGGGGTGCTGGGGGCGGACAAAGCCTAATTGTTCCTGGTCCCTTTCCCCATAGCGCCTTGGCCTGCTCCCCAGCCCGGGGCAGGGGCGGGGGCCAGTGTGGTGACACATGCTGTCTCCCTGCCGGGCTGGCTCGCTCTCTCCTGGGGACACGGAGGTCAGCAGGCAGCACACACAGGGACCTACGGGCAGGTGTGTGAGTCACCCCAACCCCACTGAACCTGGGCAAGCTGGTTCCCAGTGCCCGAGGGCTCTGGAGCCCGGAGTGAGGGCCTGCAGGTCCCCGGTGGCACAGAGAGTGCTGGGGGTGCAGGGAGGCCTGGGGCACCATCTGCTTGCCCCAGAGGCCGGAATTTGTCTTCAGACACTTGCTTTCTCCAAGACCTGGAGGTCTAAGGACTGAGCCGACTAGAACTTTCTCTGCCTCAGATTCAGGCCCCAGTCCCTCCTCCCTCAGACCCAGGAGTCCAGGCCTCAGCCCCTTAGACCCAGGATTCCAGGCCCCCAGCCCCTTCTCCCTCAAACCCCACAGGCCCAGGAGTCTAGGCCCCCAGCCCCTCCTCCCTCAGACCCAGGAGTCCAGGCCCCCAGCCTCTCCTCCATCAGACCCAGGAGTCCAGTTCTTAGCCCCTCAGACCCAGGAGTCCAGGCTCCCAGCTCCTCCTCCCTGAGACCTAAGGGTCCAGGCCCCCAGCCCCTTCTCCCTGAGACCCAGGAGTCCAGGCCCTCACTGCACTCAGAGACCAGTGCTCCCCTCCCTGGAGGCCTGGTCAGGGGTCACCAGGAGCAGAGCATGGGGGCGGGAGGAATGTGCGTGGGAGGGCTGGGTAAGGAGGAAAAGGGTGTAGCCAGTCTCCCGGCTCAGGGACCTGAGAGACAGGGGTTAAAAGGACGTTCCAGAAGCATCTGGGGACAGAACCAGCCTCTTCCAGGGAGGCCTGGGAGCTGGGGGTGTGTGTCTGGCAGTCCCTGCAGCTCTGGGCTCCTCGGCCCCTGCGTCCTCCGCTTAGCTGTGCCACTGCATCTGAATGTCTTCTCTCCCCGCGGCTCCCCGCGTTTCTAACTCTTTCTGCCTCCTCATCTCGAAGCTGTTCCTTCCCCTCACTCAGGAATCCCCAGAGGCCCGGAGGCCTGCAGCAGGTAAGATCACAGGCATCACAGAACCTGCCGGGTGGGCGGGGTGGGTGACCGCTGAGCAGAGAGCCAGGCTCAGAGGAAAACTCCTATACAGAAGAAGAACGCTAGGGCCCCCTAGGGTAACCCTGTCCTGTCTACAGGAAGGCAAATCAACGCGCAAGAAAGTAGAAAGATGTAATCAGAATTTCCCCATGGGTCACTGGACCGGTGGACGGAGTTCTGAATTCTCTTTGGCACTGTTTTCATGGGCTCCTCTGATGGAAGACATGGGCTGGGGAAGAAGAAATCAGCAGGCTAGACGGGAAGGACAGAGGTCAAGGCAGGAGAGCATAGCAGGCCAGGGAGGAAGGAGGGGATGCGGAGGGCGCAGACGGAGGGATGTGGGGAGGGTCGAGGTAGTGACTGATGGACCATGTGGCTTCCTCTCCCAGGAGCAGCCATGAAGAAACTGATGGTGGTGCTGAGCCTGATCGCTGCAGGTGGGGAAAGGGCATTTGGATGGGGGAGGCTTACAGACAGGATGGGGCTTGTTGATGGAGAAGAGGCTGGTATTGGGGATGGGGATACGCACAGGGTTGGGGTTGGGGGGCTTTGAAATGAGGAATACGTTGGGGATCAGGCTAAGGGTGGGGAATACAGATGGGGAGGGTGGTAGGAGGTGGGCTTGAAGATATGAGGGTTTGGGGCGGGGTTGGCTTGAGGGATGGGGATCTAAATGGAGAAGAGGTAGGAGGTAGGTTGGAAAGTTGGAGAAAGCCCAAGGATAGGGGAGACAGTTGGGTTTGCAATGGGAATGGGGTAAGTTTGGGAATGGAAATACAGAGAAGCTTTTTTTTCTTTTTTTTTTTTTTTTTTTTTTTTTTTTTTTTTGGAGGCAGGGTCTCGCTCTGTCACCCAGGCTGGAGTGTAGTGGCACGATCCATACGATCCATAGTTCACTGCTGACTTGAACTCTTGGGTTTCAAGCGACCCTCACACCTCAGCCTCCCAAGTAGCTGGGACTACAGGTGTATGCCACCATACCCTGCTAATTTTTATTTATTTTTATTTTTATTTTATTTGTGGAGACGAGGTCTCAATGTGTTACCCAGGCTGGTCTCAAACTCCTGGGCTCAAGCGATTCTCCTGCCTCAGCTGGGATTACAGGCAGGCATAAGCCACTGCACCTGACCAATCTTGACTGGAGTTCATCTTGAGGGGGATGCGCATGGTTTCTCCAGAACTCCTCTCTGACTCAGATCCTCTCTCCCTCAGCCTGGGCAGAGGAGCAGAATAAGTTGGTGCATGGCGGACCCTGCGACAAGACATCTCACCCCTACCAAGCTGCCCTCTACGCCTCGGGTCACTTGCTCTGTGGCGGGGTCCTTATCCATCCACTGTGGGTCCTCACAGCTGCCCACTGCAAAAAACCGTGAGTCTACGCCATAAATGAACAGCAGATGTGACTGAACCCGGAGGGTGTCTTGTATCTTGTAGATGTCAGGCAGTAGGTGACACAGGCATCCCCCCATCCCAGCACGAGGCCATCTGATAGCCAGGTGCATTCGGTCATTGCTTAATTGAGTACTTAATGTGTGCCAGGCCCTGCGGGCATAGCAGTGGGAAAAAAAAAACAAGCAAAATTGCTGTCTTCATGAACTTACCTTCTAATGGGGGAATTGGATCATTTGGGAACCTGCAGGGCATGATGGACATTTGGATTTAATTCTGAGCACAGTAGGAAGCCACTGGGCAGTTTTGTTTTTGTTGTTTTTTGAGACACAGTGTTGCTCTGTCACCTAGGCTGGAGTGTAGTGGCATGATCTCAGTTCACTGCAACCTCCGCCTCCCGGGTTCCAGCGATTCTCCTGCCTCAGCACCCCAAGTAGCTGCGATTACAGGTGTGCACCACCTTGCCTGGCTAATTTTTGTGTTTTTGGTAGAGACGGGGTTTCACCAAGTTGGCCAGGCTGGTCTCAAATTCCTCACCTCAGGTGATCTGCCCACCTCAGCCTCCCAAAGTGCTGGGATTACAGGCGTGAGCCACCACACCCGGCCTGATTTACATTTTTACAAGCTACCACGTGGAACGTGGACTGGGCAAAAGAAGAGGGAGGGAGGCCCACGTGGGGGCTGTTGCTTTCATCCGGCGACATAAGAGGGTGGCTTGAACCCAGGCGGTGGCAGTGGGGATGGAAGGATGTTGAATATCTTGGGATGTGGAATTTTGTGACTGAGCCAGCAGAATTTGGCCACAAGAAACAGGAGGGAGAGGAAAGAAGCAGGGCTGGATTCTGGGTATTTGTCCTGAACAACTGGGTGTTTTGCCATGTCTTTCTCTGAGCTGGGGGAGAGGGAAAGAGAAATGGGCTGGGTGTGGGCAGGGGAGCATCTGACATTTTGCTGTAGCCCTGGTGAGTTAGAGATGCCTAGGAGATGTCCCAGCAGGGAGGCCGGGGAGGCCTCTGGAGCTCAGAGGAGAGGTCAGGGCTGGAGGTTAAAATGAAGGCATCATCAGCAAACGGGTATATTTAAAGCCATGGGACTAGATGAGATCATCCAAAAAGCTGGCATAGTTGGAGGAGCTGGAGGGCCCAGGACGAAAACCCCCGGCGCTGATTCTCACGAGTTAGATTCACAAAAACTGCCACTTGTTTAATGCTAACTACCAATCAGGTGCTGAGTGAAGCCATTTACACATCTTTCCCAGAATGCCCACCACAAGGGACTCTTGGCACCATTTTGCAAATGAGGAAACTGAGGTGCAGCGAAATGGCAAGTGACAATCCCTGGGATGGTTCCCCCAACCCCAAGGAGACCTAGGATGGCTCTCACCACCATCATTCATTCCTTCGATGCACATTGACTAAGGGGCCCGCTAAGTCCCACGTTCGA
This sequence comes from Rhinopithecus bieti, assembly GCF_001698545.2. Classification (NCBI taxonomy): domain Eukaryota; kingdom Metazoa; phylum Chordata; class Mammalia; order Primates; family Cercopithecidae; genus Rhinopithecus; species Rhinopithecus bieti. Next base: position 405,896 of record NW_016806418.1, read on the forward strand.
GTTGGGCAGTGGAGATTCAGCAATGGATGAGACATCATCATCCCTGCCCTCGGGAGCACAAGGACAGAAAGGGGCAGACAAGCAGTTATTTAAGAAGCAAAGTGGGGGCCGGGCACGGTGGCTCACGCCTGTAATCCCAGCCCTTTGGGAGGCCAAGGTGGGTGGATTACCTGAGGTCAGGAGTTTGAGACCAGCCCGGCCAACATGGCGAAACCCTGTCGCTACTGAAAATGCAAAAAAATTAGCCAGGCGTGGTGGTGGGCTCCTGTAATCCCAGCCACTTGGGAGGCTAAGGCAGGAGAATCGCTTGAACCTGGGAGGTGGAAGTTGCAGTGAGCCGAGATGGCACCACTGCACACCAGCCTGAATGACAGAGCAAGATTCTGTCTAAAAAACAAAAGCAAAAAAAGGAAAGAAAGAAGAAGCAAATTGGGCTGGCCGTGGTGGCTCACGCCTGTAATCCCAGCACTTTGGGAGGCCGAGGTGGGTGGATCACTTGAGCCCAGGAGTTCAAAGCTGCAGTGAGCTGTGATCTACAGAGCACCACTGCAGATCCAGCCTGGGTGACAGAGCGAGACCCTGTCTCAAAAAAACAAACAGACAAAAGAAGCAAATCCTTCAAAACCCCATACAATGACAAATTATGAAGGAAAAGAATAAGGGTATCTACTTTCGATGGAGGAGGGTCAGGAAGGACTTTCTGATGAGATAAAATCCAAGTGGAGGCATGAAGATGGGAAAAGAGTGTTCAGGGCAGGGGAAAGGCAGTGATAACACCCCTGAGGTGAGAACCGTCTTGAGTATTCTCAGAAAAGAAAGTTTCCTGTTCAGTTGGGGGCAGAAGGTGCTGGGAGATAAGGTTGGAAAGTGACTATAGCCAGATCCACACAGGTTCTCCAGTGCCAAGTGGAGGAGCCCAGGCTTTATTCTTAGGACAATGAGGAGCCATGGGAGACGTTTGAGCAAGGGAGTGACTCTCTTTGTTTCAAGAATATGTATCAAACATCTATCATGTGCCAGGTGCTGATCAAGGCACTGGAGATACTATATCTGAATAGAACAAAAATCCCCATCTTGACATCCTAGAGCTGCACTGTCTAATGTGGTAACCATCAGTCACATATAGCAAATTATATTGAAATGAATGAAATGGAAAATCCACAAGCCACATTTCAAATACTCAGCAGTCACCTGCAGCTTGTGGCTCCCCCAGCCACCTCTGGACAGTGCAGATAGAGAACATGACATTGTAGCATTTAGTGGACACCATTGCTCTGCAAGGAGGAGAAACAATACAATTAATAAATATTTAACGATAAATATATAGCATGTCAGATGATTGTGATAGGTTCTCTGGTGGAACAGAAAGCAGTGGAGGGAGATAGGAATTTCCTACTGGAATAGGTATTTGTATTTTAATTGGGCCACTAAGGAAGGCTTCCCTGAGAGGCGACATTTAAAGGCAGTGAGGGAGTGAGGTATGCAGACACTTGGAGGACAGACTTGCTGGCAGAGGGAAGAGCAGTGCAAAGGCCCTGGGGTGGGAAGACCACTATTGTGTTCAAGGCAAGACGGGGAAGCTGGTGTTTGGCTGGAGCAGAGGGAGGGAAGGGGAGAGTGGAAGGATAAGACGTCTGAGAGATGATGGGACAGTGCTTGCAAGGCCTGGTGCACCACGTTGAGAACTTTGGCTTTGATTCTGAGTGAGATGGGAGTCATACGAGGGGCTGAGCAGAGGAGGCACGGGACCAACTTATGTTGTTAAAATATTTCTGGTTGCTTTGTGGAGGATGGACTGTGGGGGGCCAGAGACATAGCAGGGAGCCCAGTAAGGAGGCTACTGCTCTAAGTCAGGTCAGAAGTGAAAAGGCAGCTCAAACCAAAATGGCAGCCATGGGAAAGGTGAGATGTGGTCTGATTCTGGATATGCTTCAGAGGGGCATAAGCATTTCTGGACAGCTTGGATGTAGGGCATGAAATAAAGAGAGTGAAGAATAGCCCCCAAGATTATTCTGAAAGGATGGAATTGCCATTTACTCAGCTGGGGAAGACCGTGGGAGGAGCAGGCCAGCTGATTCATGACTTTTCAGCCCTCTCTGAAGCCTCAGCTGTAGCCCAAGGGCTCCAGGTGAGACCCAGCCCTCTTCCTTCCCAGAAATCTTCAGGTCTTCCTGGGGAAGCATAACCTTCGGCAAAGGGAGAGTTCCCAGGAGCAGAGTTCTGTTGTCCGGGCTGTGATCCACCCTGGCTACGATGCTGCCACCCATGACCAGGACATCATGCTGTTGCGCCTGGCACGCCCAGCCAAGCTCTCTGAACTCATCCAGCCCCTTCCCCTGGAGAGGGACTGCTCAGCCAACACCACCAGCTGCCACATCCTGGGCTGGGGCAAGACAGCAGATGGTCAGTAGTGGGAGGCCGGTGGGGAGCAGACTACAGGCTACTGGGGGAAGTGGGCCAAAGGATGGAGGGTGGGACAGCTGGTGAGGGGCCCTGGGAAGATGGGCTAATGGTAAGGACCAATGGGACAAGGTTTCAATAGGAGAAAGGTCAAGGGAGAGGGAGGGTGAATTTGGGAGCGGGGCCAATCAGGGAACAGCCAATGGAAAATGTAGACCAATGGGTGAATAGCATGGGAGAGTTGGAACGCAAGATGAAGGTTCAATGAATAGGGAAGGTCAGTGGGGAAACTCTAATCAGGAAGGAGGCCAGAGGTCAAAGAGGACTGATTAGGATTCACTGAAGAGCAGGAAGGAATAGTGGAGAAGAAACTGATGGAAGAAGAGAAACCAATAAAGCACAAGAGCAGACTGAAGGATGTGAATTGAGACAGTAAATGGGGGTAGAGCTGATGGAAGAGGGACTAAGAGGAAAGGGTCAATGGTCCAGAGGAGTCACTAGAGGAAAAAACAGGTGCAATAGATCAGTAGGAACCATGAAGGCGGGCCTGTGTGTGAAGGGCCAATAAGAAAGGTGAACCACTGGATGAAGGGCCAATGGGAAGGGAGAGCCAGTGGAGGATGGTGAGGCCAGTTAGAAAAGGACCAAGGAGGGAGGCAGACCAATAGGAGGAGAGACCCAATGAGGGAGGGCAGGGCTAGTTAGGAAAGGACCAATGAGGAAGGTAGACCATTGGATGAAGGGCCAATAGAAAGGGAGGACCCATGAGGGAGGGTGGAGACAGTTAGAAAAGGACCAATGATGGAGGTGGACCATTGGATGAAGAACCAATAGAAAGGAAGAACCAGTGGGAGGGGGCGTGGCTACTTAGGAAAAGACCAATGGTTATACAGTGACCCATCAAGATGAATCAATGAGCAAGAAGTGTCCAATGAAGAATGGACTACTGAGCAGGAGGGGTACAGTAGAGGAGGGCCTAATAGAGGCAGAGACCTCCAGGTCAACTGAAACTACTGAAGAAGATGGGACCATTGGAAGAGAGAAAAGTGGAGGAGGGACCTAAGAGAAAAGGAAAACCAATAGGAAATGAGGACTGCTGGAGAAGAAACTATTAATGAGGAAGACAGCCAATGGGAGGGAAGAATGATAGAAAGAGGGACCAATTAGGAGGCAGGTATGATGGAAATGGGCTGTAAGAATGAGAGACAAACAGGAAGAGGGGAACCAACGGAAAAGAGGGACCAGTAGGGGATGGAGGACTTATAGGGGTTGGGGGATGTCTGGGGAGGATGTGGGGAGTGCAAGGCCTGGGCTGAGTCTGGCCCATCTCTCTCCTTACAGGTGATTTCCCTGACACCATCCAGTGTGCATACATCCACCTGGTGCCCCGTGAGGAGTGTGAGCGTGCCTACCCTGGCCAGATCACCCAGAACATGTTGTGTGCCGGGGATGAGAAGTACGGGAAGGATTCCTGCCAGGTAAGGTGACCAGGACCTGCCAGTTACACAGCCAGAGACAGGACAAAGACACAAAAACATGGCCAGACACAGGAAGAGAAAGACACAGGCTAAAAGAGAGCTTTACAGAGACAGATAGAGACAGACTGAGGGAGAACCCAAGCCCTGAAAAGAAGGAGAGACTTAGTAAAGATGGGGTGTCACCATGTTGGCCAGGTTGGTCTCGAACTCCTGACCTCATGATATGCCCACCTCGGCCTCCCAAAGACACACAGAGACACAGTCAGGGACACGCAGAGATATAAAGACACAGCTGGCAGAGACAGGAAGTGCAGAGACAAGGATGGAGGTGGAGGGGTCAAGAATCAGAGAGAACAGGCGCGGTGGCTCACACCTGTAAACCTAGCACTTTGGGAGGCCGAGGTGGGAGGATCACCTGGGGTCAGGAGTTTGAGACCAGCCTGACGAACATGGTGAAACCCTATCTCTACTAAAAATACAAAAATTAGGCCGGGCACAGTGGCTCATGCCTGTAATCCCAGCACCTTGGGAGGCCGAGGTGGGTGAATCACCAGTCAACAGATTGAGACCATCCTGGCCAATATGGTGAAACTTCATCTCTACTAAAAATACAAAAATTAGCTGGGTGTAGTGGTGGGTGCCTGTAGTCCCAGCTACTCAGGAGGCTGTGGCAGGAGAATCACTTGAAACCAGAGGCGGAGGTTGTTGCAGTGAGCCGAGATCGCGCCACTGCACTCCTG
>NW_016806418.1:411760-414617 GCF_001698545.2 Rhinopithecus bieti
CCCCTCCTCCCTTTCCCTTCCCCTCCTCCCTCTCCCTTCCCCTCCTCCCTTTCCCTTCCCCTCCTCCCTCTCCTCCCCTTCCTCCCTCTTCTCCCCTTCCTCGTCCTCTTTTGTCTTCATCTTCATCTTCTTCTTTTCTCTGTCTCTCCATCTGCCTCTACACCTCTGCCTCTCTCCACACCTCTCAATCTCCATTCTTAAATTGTTTCTCTTTCTTGTTCTCCATGTTCCTCTGCATCTTGACATTTCTGTCTCTGTGTCTTTGAGTCTCCTTTATTTTCTCTCTACCATTCTCTCTCTGTGCCTTTGTGTGTCTTACTGTCTCTCTCTGTCTCTCTGTCCTTGAGTCTTTCTCGCCATCTTTGAGTATCTCTGTCCCTTTCTACCTCTCTCTCTCTCTCTCTCTCTCTCTCAGTCTCTGGGTTTCTATCTGTATCTGACTTTCTCCCTCTTTCCTGCAGGGTGATTCTGGGGGTCCGCTGGTATGTGGAGACCACCTCCGAGGCCTTGTGTCGTGGGGTAACATCCCCTGTGGATCAAAGGAGAAGCCAGGAGTCTACACCAACGTCTGCAGATACACGAACTGGATCCAAAAAACCATTCAGGCCAAGTGACCCTAACATGTGACATCCACCTCCCGACCTACCACCCCACTGGCTGGTTCCAGAACGTCTCTCACCAAGACCTTGCCTCCCCTCCCCTCCTGCCCAGCTCTGACCCTGATGCTTAATAAACGCAGCGACGTGAAGGCCCTGATTCTCCCTGGTTTTACCCCAGCTCCATCCTTGCATCACTGGGGAGGACTTGATGAGTGAGGACTTGGGCCTAGGTCTTACCCCCACTGCTAAGAGAATACAGGAAAATCCCTTCTAAGCATCTCCTCTCCCCGACCATTCCACACATTTGATTTCTTCCTGCAGAGGCCGGGCCGCGTGTCTGGAATCCCAGCTCTGCCGCTTACTATCTGTGTCCCCTTGGGATGTGCCTGCCTTCACTGTAGATTTCTGTAAAATGAAGCTAAGGATGATGCAATCTCCATAGGGCAGTGGCTGTGGGGAAGATTTAAGGTTTCACACCCATGACATACACAGAACAGCGCCTGGCCCGCCATGCACTCAGTAAAGAATGAATTTTATTATGAGTGGAGCTTTTTGCTTTGATTTGACTTCCACCTTTCTGAAATCTAGATATTTTCAGTTCTCCTGTACAGCCCTATTTGATTTTTTCTCCCCTCCAGGAAGGCACCCTTGATGCCTCCACCTTGTGCCACCTCAAAGATGGCTCTTGCCCCTAAACTTTTCTTTTTCCTCCCCAAGACGGAGTCTTGCTCTGTCACCCAGGCTGGAGTGCAATGGTGCCATCTCGGTTCACTGCAACCTCCGCCTCCCAGGTTCAAGCAATTCTCCTCCCTCAGCCTCCCAAGTAGCTGAGATTAGAGGCACGTGCCACCACGCCCGGCTAATTTTTGTATTTTTAGTAGTGACAGGGTGTCACCATGTTGGCCAGGCTGGTCTCGAACTCCTGACCTCATGATCTGCCCACCTCGGCCTCCCAAAGTGCTGGGATTACAGGCGTGAGCCACCATACCCAGCTTAAACTTTTGTCACAGCAAAACCAGGAAGGTTGGAGGATAGGAAGACCACCGCGCATGGTTAAGGGTGATGGGAGAGGAGGGCAAGGGTCAGGTCTCCAAGAACCTCAGATACCAATGTGAGAGGCTGGGACCTTCTGAGGGCACTGGGGAGCCATGGAAAGTCTGTGAGCCAGGACAGCCCTGGGGCTATGTGCAGGATGAACCAGAAGGGAGACACTGGAGGCTGGGGTTGGGGAGAAGGTTGAGGTGATGATGCAGGGAGAGAAGATGAGGGTTGAGGTGGGGCTGGGCCTGGGAGGGCTGGAAAGGAAGGCTGGATATGAGTTCACCCTTTGGAGAAGTTTGGGTGGGTGGCATTCTCACAGAAGGAACAACATGTAGAAAAAGCTGGGGGTGTGAGGACACCTGTGAAATGTCCTGGATGGTGGAGGCTGGAGTTTGAGGAGGGAGAAATGAATGACGTGGCCGGAAATGCAGGTCAGCAGAAGATGATGCCACTGAGAGCCAGGCAGAAGAACTTGGACCTGATCCCGAGGGCCTGGAGAAAAGGAAGGACGCAGTCAGATCTGGGCTTTAGAAAGACCCTGTGATCTTTGTCTTAAGAATCAAAGAAATGCAACATTTTATCATGGGGATGTGATGGAAGGAAGTGGCTGATTTGTGAGCTGATGGAATTATGAAGTCATGTGAATGGCCTGGGCCCCCCTTGACCAACCTTCTCTGGACAAGCCGTGAAATTCGCCAGGGTCACCAAGAGGAACCCAGTCAGTGACGGTCAATACCAAAATCAGCTGCAATTAATTGAGAGAAAATTGGCTTTCTTTCTTTCTTTTTTTTTTTTTTTTTAACGGAGTTTCAGAGTTTCACTCTGTCACCCAGGCTGGAGTGCAATGGCACAATCTCAGCTCACTGCAGCCTCTGCCTCCCAGGCTCAAGCGTTCTCCTGCCTTAGCCTCCTGAGTAGCTGGGATTACAGGTGTGTGCCACCACACCCAGCTAATTTTTTTTTTGTATTTTTCTTTTTTAGTAGAGACAGGGTTTTGCCATGTTGACCAGGCTGGTCTCAGACTCCTGACCTCAAGTGATCCGTGCATCTCGGACTCGGAAAGTGTTGGGATGGCAGGCGTGAGTCACTGTGCCTGGCTTGAAACTGGCTTTCTGAATGGATAATAAGAATAATGATAGTCATGCCGGGCGCGGTGGCTCAAGCCTGTAATCCCAGCACTTTGGGAGGCCGAGACGGACGGATCACGAGGTCAGGAG
>NW_016806418.1:416526-422569 GCF_001698545.2 Rhinopithecus bieti
GCCCGGCCATGGTTTTGTCACTTTAATGAATGAGATATTAATTCTCGTAATCAAAATAAACCTCAGAATAGGTTTTTGTAATTTTGGGTTTTTTTGTTTTGTTTTGTTTTTGCTGTGCACTAAAACCAGTCTTGAGTGCTCTAAAATCTCCCCTTCAAAGAATTACAGATGTGAGCAATACAGCTTGGTTGGTTTTTTACCCTCAAGGAATGAGGGCTCAAAGAGGACAGCATGTTCAGGAGTCTTTGTCATTTTGTTCACGGACACCTGAGTCTGATTGTTCACGGACACCTGAGTCTGATTGTTCACGGACACCTGTGTCTGGCACATCACAGATGAATGTTTAGTTAGTTCTTACTTCCTAGTGAGGACAGAGACAAGAAGACACGAAGACAGATGCAAAGAGCTGGCAGCAGACGGAAAGAAAAACTGGCATAGAGACGAGGTCAGGAGAGGCGGCCTCAGATGGCCTAGGAGTGGGGAGGGAGAAGCCACCTTTCGGGTTCCCCACCCAATACCCATTGCCCAAGCCATCTGCCCCTTTCCTGGCCTCTTGATCTATTTTCCCATCAACAAGTAGCCCTGCCCAACGTTCTCACCCATGCCTGGCCACACCAGCTGAGCCACAGCACCTGCGGGTTCCCAGACTGGGTCCCTGCCTCTTTCTGGGCCCAGAGTGCAGGCAAGAGAAGGAGTTGAGGGCTCCCTCTGCAAAGTGGCTTGAGTCTCCCCTGCCCAAAATGCAGGGAGTGGGAGGCAGAAAGACAGGGAAGGAGGAAGGACTGGGGAAGAGAGAGAGACAGAATAATACAAATACAGAAACACAGAGAAAACACACAGAGAGCCTGGGACACAGGGGCACACAAAGTCAGAGAGAAAAGAGAAGATACAGAAAGATACAAAGGGAGACAGAGGTGTAAAGAAAGAGAGATTAACAGAGAGTCCCAGATACACGCAAAGGGGCAGGAGCACAGTTTTCAGGGTGGTGTCTATGATCATCCTCTTGATTATGGTGATGGTGTGACAGGTACCTAAAGCCATCAGACTCCACCCTTTAAATATGCAGTTTGGGCCAGGCATGGTGGCTCACGCCTGTAATTCCAGCACTTTGGGAGGCAGAGGTGGGTGAATCATTTGAGGCCAGGAGTTCAAGACCAGCCTGGCCAACACGGTGAAACCCCATCTCTACTAAAAAAAAAAAAAAAAAAAAAAAAAAAAAAAAAAATCAGCCGGGCACCGTGGGGCACCTGTAATTCCAGCTACTCCGGAGGCTGAGGCATGAGAGTCGCTTGAACACACAGGAGGCAGAGGTTGCAGTGGGCCAAGATCACACCACTGCCCTCCAGCCTGGGCGACAGAGCAAGACTCTGTCTCAAATAAACAAATAAACAAACAACCAGTGTGTTATACCTTAGCTATACCAAAAAAAAAAAAAAAAAAAAAGTGCTGTCAACAGATGGAGCAGAAGTGAAATAAAGGAAAATAAACGGGCTGAGAGCTCTAAGGTATATTTGACAAATCACGCAGAACCTTTAAAAAAGAGAGAATCACAGAGGCATAGAAAGACAGAGAGCGAGGAACGGGGAGACAGCACCACTTGTGGCCCAAGGAGAGAGAAACAAGGCTCCTAAGACAGACAGGAGAGAGGAGAGAGAGAGAGAGAGAGAGAGAGAGAGAGAGAGAGAGAGAGTGAGAGAGCTAGACAGAGAGAGAGAGACAGAGAGACAGAGAGGTGAGAGGGAGAGAGAGAAGGAGAGAGGGGAGGGGTGGAGAGAGACACGAGATATTGAGAGACTCAAAAAGATAGCCCTGGGAGAACCACAGAGAGATGGAAGAAGACTCTGAAAAAAAAAAAAAAAGAAAAAAACAGAGACAAAGATGGAAAGAGGAGTATCGAGGGGGAACAGACAGTGGTGGAATGAGCAAAACGCAGAGAAGAAAGCAAGCAATCCAGGCGCCAGGAATAGTGACACAGAGTTGGTGAGAAGCCAGATCCCTAAGGCTGGGGGAGGCAGGGAAGGGGCTGGCCTGGCTTATGGAGACCCCTCCCCATCCTCTGAGCCAGGGACGTAGGGAGTGGTATTTGAGACGGGGTGGGGGGTGCTCTGGGGGTGGAGATGGGGGGAGCAGGAGGAGCGATTGCTAAGGCCCAATAGGCACCTCATTGCCCGGGAATGTGCCCCAGGGAGCAGTGGGTGGTTATAACTCAGGCCTGGTGCCCAGAGCCCAGGAGGAGGCAGTGGCCAGGAAGGTGCAGGCCTGAGAAATCCGCGGCTGAACTGGAAGCAAATCCCCCACCCCCTACCTGGGGGACAGGGCAGGTGAGACCTGGGGTGGGTGGCTCAGCAGGCAGGGAATGAGAGGTGTCTGTGCGTCCTGCACCCACATCTTTCTCTGTCTTCCCTCCTCGCCCTGTCTGGAGGTTGCTAGACTCCTATCTTCTGAATTCCATAGTGCCTGGGTCTCAGCACAGTGCTGATGGTGGCACAGCGTCCTTGTGCTTCCTCTCTACCCGGGGAAATAAGGTAGGGGAGGAAGAGGAAGTGAGTTAAGGGCTCCTGGGATCGCCTGGGCCTCCCAATCCTCTGACATCCCCCATCCAGGTGCAGCGGCCATGTCTACAGCAAGAACCCCCTGGATGTGGGTGCTCTGTGCTCTGATCACAGCCTTGCTTCTGGGGGTCACAGGTAACCAGAACTCTGGGGTGGGGGGCATGGGATAGGGAGGACTGTCTCTGCGTCACTAGAGTGCCTGTCCCCTGGGGAACTGTGTGAGCCTGGGCGTGACTCCGGGACTGGGTGAATGTGAGTCTCGGTCTGTATTTGTGGTTGTGCGATTGTATGTGGCCCTGTGACTGCCACAGTGTGTGTCGGGGAGAGGGATGCCTTTTCCCACATCAAGTGACTGTGCGGCAGGTGGCACTGATCCTTAGAGGCTGTATGTGTGGTTTCGTGATTGTGTGTGCATTTAAGATTGTGTGTGGCTCCACAGTGATGTGGGTGAATGCATGTGGCACTGGGGGTGTTTACTGTGTATTTGGCTGTGTGTGGAGACTTGGCTTTGTATATGACTGCAGGGATCTGCAGGTCCTGTCCCTGAGGTCCCGGGATTTCGTGCAACAAAAGCAGTCATCACCATGGAAATGTGTGACTGTGTGCTTGCAGGCGATTATGTGATTGTGGCTGAGTGCGACATTATGGGTGCCTGTATTTGTGACCTTGTGACTACCTGAAGCTCTATGTAGGGGTGACTGTACGTGACTGTGTGTGTCTGTGTGAGGCCGTGTAAATACTACGGTATGTGTGATGGTGCAGCTGTGTGTCTGGAGTTTCTGTCTCTGCCTGGAGGGATAAAGGGTGCAGAGATGGCTGTCTCTGGGAGATGGGTGCTGGGTGACCGACTTGAGGTGTGTGCCTGTGTGCGGAACAGTATGTGGCANGGCCAATGGGAAGGGAGAGCCAGTGGAGGATGGTGAGGCCAGTTAGAAAAGGACCAAGGAGGGAGGCAGACCAATAGGAGGAGAGACCCAATGAGGGAGGGCAGGGCTAGTTAGGAAAGGACCAATGAGGAAGGTAGACCATTGGATGAAGGGCCAATAGAAAGGGAGGACCCATGAGGGAGGGTGGAGACAGTTAGAAAAGGACCAATGATGGAGGTGGACCATTGGATGAAGAACCAATAGAAAGGAAGAACCAGTGGGAGGGGCGTGGCTACTTAGGAAAAGACCAATGGTTATACAGTGACCCATCAAGATGAATCAATGAGCAAGAAGTGTCCAATGAAGAATGGACTACTGAGCAGGAGGGGTACAGTAGAGGAGGGCCTAATAGAGGCAGAGACCTCCAGGTCAACTGAAACTACTGAAGAAGATGGGACCATTGGAAGAGAGAAAAGTGGAGGAGGGACCTAAGAGAAAAGGAAAACCAATAGGAAATGAGGACTGCTGGAGAAGAAACTATTAATGAGGAAGACAGCCAATGGGAGGGAAGAATGATAGAAAGAGGGACCAATTAGGAGGCAGGTATGATGGAAATGGGCTGTAAGAATGAGAGACAAACAGGAAGAGGGGAACCAACGGAAAAGAGGGACCAGTAGGGGATGGAGGACTTATAGGGGTTGGGGATGTCTGGGGAGGATGTGGGGAGTGCAAGGCCTGGGCTGAGTCTGGCCCATCTCTCTCCTTACAGGTGATTTCCCTGACACCATCCAGTGTGCATACATCCACCTGGTGCCCCGTGAGGAGTGTGAGCGTGCCTACCCTGGCCAGATCACCCAGAACATGTTGTGTGCCGGGGATGAGAAGTACGGGAAGGATTCCTGCCAGGTGAGGTGACCAGGACCTGCCAGTTACACAGCCAGAGACAGGACAAAGACACAAAACATGGCCAGACACAGGAAGAGAAAGACACAGGCTAAAAGAGAGCTTTACAGAGACAGATAGAGACAGACTGAGGGAGAACCCAAGCCCTGAAAAGAAGGAGAGACTTAGTAAAGATGGGGTGTCACCATGTTGGCCAGGTTGGTCTCGAACTCCTGACCTCATGATATGCCCACCTCGGCCTCCCAAAGACACACAGAGACACAGTCAGGGACACGCAGAGATATAAAGACACAGCTGGCAGAGACAGGAAGTGCAGAGACAAGGATGGAGGTGGAGGGGTCAAGAATCAGAGAGAACAGGCGCAGTGGCTCACACCTGTAAACCTAGCACTTTGGGAGGCCGAGGTGGGAGGATCACCTGGGGTCAGGAGTTTGAGACCAGCCTGATGAACATGGTGAAACCCTATCTCTACTAAAATACAAAATTAGGCCGGGCACAGTGGCTCATGCCTGTAATCCCAGCACCTTGGGAGGCCGAGGTGGGTGAATCACCAGTCAACAGATTGAGACCATCCTGGCCAATATGGTGAAACTTCATCTCTACTAAAATACAAAATTAGCTGGGTGTAGTGGTGGGTGCCTGTAGTCCCAGCTACTCAGGAGGCTGTGGCAGGAGAATCACTTGAAACCAGAGGCGGAGGTTGTTGCAGTGAGCCGAGATCGCGCCACTGCACTCCTGACTGGGTGACAGAGCAAGACTCTGTCTCAAAAAAAAAAACAAACAAACAAACAAAAATTATCCAAGCGTGGTGGCACACACCTGTAATCCCAGCTACTCGGGAGGCTGAGGCTGGAGAAACGCTTAAACCCGGGAGGCGGAGGCTGCAATGAGCTGAGATCGTGCCACTGCATTCCAGCCTAGGGACAGAGCCAGACTCTAACTAAAAACAAAAAGAACCAAAGAGAGGCAGTAAGGAGGCAGATGGTGTGAGGGGACTGTCCTTCCTCAAACACAGCCCCCACAAGTTCTGCTCAGAAACAACCAGGCTCTGGAGGAGGGAGACGCTAGTTGGGGAAAGGGGACTCCCTCCTGAATACTTTAACTTGGGTTTCCTCCATTGTCATCCATCCAGGCTCTCCTCTTTGTGCCAGAATGACTAATGCATTGAGGGATGTGCAGAGACCAACCAAGAGGGAGACTGAGGCAGAAACAGAGACAGAGACAGGGAAAGCGACACATAGCAATTTGGACACAAAGAAAGGGCAGGCGGGCAAGACTGTCCTCAAGACACGAGGTGGAGAGGTGTCCCTGGACAGAATAGTGCCAGGCATATCTCTCCCTGGGCCTTCCCTACCTCTCCCACCTGGGTCTTATCGTCTCCTCCCCCTTCCTCTCATCCTCCCCCTCTTCCTCCTTCTCTTCCTGTTCCTCCCCTTCCTCCCCCTCCTCCTCCTTCTGTTCCTCCTCCTCCTCTTCCTCCTCCTCCCCCTCCTCCTCCTCTTCCTCCTCCTCTTCTTCCTCCTCTTCTTCCTCCTCTTCTTCCTCCTCTTCTTTCTCCTCCTTCTCTTCCTCCTCCTCTTCTCCTCCTCCTCTTATTCATCTTCTTTTCCTCCTCCTCCTCCTTCTTCCTCTTCCTCTTCCTCTTCCACTCCCTCTTCTCCTCCTCTTCCTCCTCCACTCCCTCTTCTCCTCCTCTTCCTCCTCCTCCCTCTCCCCCCTCCT
>NW_016806418.1:426455-436735 GCF_001698545.2 Rhinopithecus bieti
TGCCTTACGTGTATTAACTAATTTGATCCTCATTGCAAGCCTGTGAGGTGGATACCATTATTGTTCCCATTTTACAGACAGGGAAACCAAGGCACAGAGTGGGTCCATGGTGTGACCAAAGTCTCACAGCTAGTAGGTGGCCGCACCAGAATTTAAATGCTAGGGGCTGGTGCCACAGTTTGGGCTTCTAACCACTCTTCTGTACTGAAGTCTTCTTGTAATTCTGATATGTTTTGGAACTGAGCATTAAAAGGTTTAGACATCCAAACATTCATATGAATTTTATTTTTTTAAAGCAGAATCTCTACACTTTCGGTATTTTAGGTGACTGTGTGTCTAAGAGAATTTCACCTGTTATAAGGAAAGCCTTGTGACTTCAGCTTTAAATGTGTAATAATTGGGTTTTGTTTTTTTTTTTTTTTTTTGAGACGGAGTCTCGCTCTGTCACCCAGGCTGGAGTGCAGTGGCCGGATCTCAGCTCACTGCAAGCTCCGCCTCCCGGGTTCACGCCATTCTCCTGCCTCAGCCTCCCGAGTAGCTGGGACTACAGGCGCCGCCACCTCGCCCGGCTAGTTTTTTGTATTTTAGTAGAGACGGGGTTTCACCGTGTTAGCCAGGATGGTCTCGATCTCCTGACCTCGTGATCCGCCCGTCTCGGCCTCCCAAAGTGCTGGGGATTACAGGCTTGAGCCACCGCGCCCGGCCGAGCTGTGATTTTTAAGATGGCGTTACACCAAGTTAATTTCCAGCATTGGGATATCTGAAAGAATGCAACATGGATCATATATATTTATGAGTACATCTGTACACTCAGATGTACAAACTCACTTCAGTGCTTTGAAAGTGTTGCCTAAAAATCAAGGGAATTCCAGAAGAGATTGAACGTGTTGATTTTAGAAATGTAGTTTAAAATGTCTGAAGGTGTTTAATTAACTTAGTTTGTAAATAGGAGCAAACATTATTATAAGGACCCCATAGGCCGAGCGTGGTGGCTTACGCCTGTAATACCAGCACTTTGGGAGGCCGAGGCGGGCGGATCACGAGGTCAGGAGGTCGAGACTATCCTGGCTAACATGGTGAAACCCCGTCTCTACTAAAATACAAAAAAATAATTAGCCAGTGTGCCTCCTGTAGTCCCAGCTACATGGGAGGCTGAGACAGGAGAATCGTTTGAACCCAGGAGGCGAAGGTTGCGGTGAGCCAAGATTGCGCCACTGCACTCCAGCCAGGGCAACAGAGCGAGACTCTGTCTCAAAAAATAATAATAAATAAATTTAAAAAATAAATAAATAAAAGCAACAGATGTCTAAAAGAAAGAAAAAAAAAGATTTATCTAGACCAAAATGGGTTGTAAACAACTTAAAAGACTAAGGAAGAAGTAGGTCACTGGTTTTGTCACTTAATTAATTAATTAATTAATTAATTTTGAGATGGAGTTTCACTCTTGTCTCCCAGGCTGGAGTGCAATGGCGTGATCTCAGCTCACTGCAACCTCCACCTCCCAAGTTCAAGCGATTCTCCTGCCTCAGCCTCCTGAGTAGCTGGGATTACTGGCGTGCACCACCACACCCGGCTAATTTTTGTATTTTTAGTAGAGACGGGGTTTCCCCATGTTGGCCAGGCTGGTCTCAAACTCCTGACCTCAGGTGATCCACCCGCCTTGGCCTCCCAAAGTGCTGGGATTCCAGACATGAGCCACCACGCCCGGCCATGGTTTTGTCACTTTAATGAATGAGATATTAATTCTCGTAATCAAAATAAACCTCAGAATAGGTTTTTGTAATTTTGGGTTTTTTTGTTTTGTTTTGTTTTGCTGTGCACTAAAACCAGTCTTGAGTGCTCTAAAATCTCCCCTTCAAAGAATTACAGATGTGAGCAATACAGCTTGGTTGGTTTTTTACCCTCAAGGAATGAGGGCTCAAAGAGGACAGCATGTTCAGGAGTCTTTGTCATTTTGTTCACGGACACCTGAGCTCTGATTGTTCACGGACACCTGAGTCTGATTGTTCACGGGACACCTGCTGTCTTGGCACATCACAGATGAATGTTTAGTTTAGTTCTTACTTCCTAGTGAGGACAAGAGAACAAGAGACACGGAAGGGACATTAGCAAAGTAGCTGGCAGCAGACGGGAAAGAAAACTGGCATAGAGGACGAGGTCAGGAGAGGGCGGCCTCAGATGGCCTAGAGTGGGGAGGCGAGAAGTCACCTTTCGGGTTCCCCACCCCAATACCCATTGCCCAAGCCATCTGCCCCTTTCCTGGGCCTCCTTGATCTATTTTCCCATCAACAAGTAGCCCTGCCAACGTTCTCACCCAGCCTGGCCACACCCAGCCGAGCCCACGCACCTGCGGTTCCAGACTGGGTCCCTGCCTCTTCTGGGCCCAGAGTGCAGGCAAGAGAAGGATTGAGGGCTCCCTCTGCAAAGTGGCTTGAGTCTCCCCTGCCCAAAATGCAGGGAGTGAGAGGCAGAAAGACCAGGGAAGGAGGAAGGACTGGGGGTAAGAGAGAGAGACAAGAATAATACAAATACAGAAACACAGAGAAACACAACAGAGAGCCTGGGACACAGGGGCACACAAAGTCAGAGAGAAAAGAGAAGATACAGAAAGAATACAAAGGGGACAGAGGGTGTAAAGAAAGAGAGATTAACAGAGAGTCCCAGATACACGCAAAGGGGCAGGAGCACAGTTTTCAGGGTGGTGTCTATGATCATCCTCTTGATTATGGTGATGGATGTGACAGTACCTAAAGCCATCAGACTTCCACCCTTTAAATATGCAGTTTGGCCAGGGCAATGGTGTGCTCACGCCTGTAATTCCAGCACTTTGGAGGCAGAGTTGTGGGGTGAATCATTTGAGCCAGGAGTTCAAGACCAGCCTGTGCCAAACACGGTGAAACCCCATTCTCTACTTAAAAAAAAAAAAAAAAAAAAAAAAAAAATCAGCGGGCACCTTGGGGCACCTGTAATTCCAGCTACTCCGGAAGGGCTGAGGCATGAGAGTCGCGTTGAACACACAAGGAGGCAGAGTTGCAGTGGGCCAAGATCACACCACTGCCCTCCAGCCTGGGCGGACAGAGCAGACTCTGTCTAAATAACAAATAAACAAACAACCAGGTGTTATACCTTAGCTATACCAAAAAAAAAAAAAAAAAAAAAGTGCTTTGGGTCACAGATTGGAGCAGAAGTGAATTAAAGGGAAAATAAACGGCTGAGAGCTCAAGGTATATTTGACAAATCACGCGAACCTATTAAAAAGATGAGAATCAAGAGCATAGAAAGACAGAGAGCGAGGAACGGGGGAGACAGCACCACTTTGTGGCCCAAGGAGGAGAGAAAACAAGGCTCAAGACATGACAGGAGAGAGGGATGAGAGAGAGAGAGAGAGAGGAGAGAGAGAGCGAGAGAGCTAGACAAGAAGAGAGAGACAGAGATGAGAGGGAGAGAGGAAGGAGAGAGGAGGTGGAGAGAGACACGAGATATGGAGAGACTCAAAAAAAAATAGCCTGGGAGAACCCACAGAGAGATGGAAGAAGACTCTGAAAAAAAAAAAAAAGAAAAAAACAGAGACAAAAGATGGAAGAGGAGTATCGACGGGGAAACAGACAGTGGTGAATGAGCAAAAACCGCAGAGAAGAAAGCAAGCATCCAAGGCGCAGGAATAGTGACACAGGTTGGTTGAGAAGCCAGATCCCTAAGGGCTGGGGAGGCAGGGGAAGGGGCTGGGCCTGGCTTATGGAGACCCCTCCCCCATCCTACTGAGCCAGGGACGTTAGGAGTGGTATTTGAGACGGGGTGGTGCTCTGGGGTGGAGATGGGGAGCAGGAGGCGATTGCTAAGCCCAATAGCACCTCCATTGCCGGGAATTGCCCCAGGGGCAGTGGGTGGTTTATAACTCAGCCTGGTGCCCAGAGGCCCAGGGGAAGGAGCAGTGCCAGGAAGGTGCAGGCGCCTGAGAAATCCGCGGCTGAACTTGAAGCAAATCCCCCACCCCCTACCTGGGGGACAGGGCAGGTGAGACCTGGGGTAGGGTGGCTCAGACCGGCAGTGAATGAGAGTGTCTGTGCTCCTGCACACCACTCTTTCTCCTGTCATTTACCCCCATCGGCCCATCTGGAGGAATTGCTAAGACTCACTATCTTCCCTGAATATCCATAAGTAGACACCGAGATCTCAGCACAGTGCTGTATGGTGGCAAGCGTTCCTTGTGCTTCCTCTCTACCCGGGGAAAATAAGGTAAGGGGAGAGAAGAGGAGTGAGTTAAGGGGCTCCTGGATTGCCTGGGACCTCCCCAATCCCTCTGACATCCCCCATTTCCAGGTCGCAGCGGCCATGTCTACAGCAAGGACCCCACTGGGATGTGGGTGCTCTGTGCTCTGATCACAGCCTTGCTTCTGGGGTCACAGGTAACCAAACTCTGGGGTGGGGGCGTGGGATAGGGAGGACTGTTCTCTGCGTCACTAGAGTGCCTGTCCCCTGGGAACTGTGTGAGCCCTGGGGTGACCTCCGGGACTGGGGTGAATGTGAGTCTCGGTCTGTATTTGTGGTTGTGCGATTGTATGGGCCCTGTGACTGCCACAGTGTGTGTTCGGGGAGAAAGGGATGCCTTTCCCACATCAAGTGACTGGTGCGGCAGGTGGCACTGACCCTTAGAGGCTGTATGTTTGTGGTTTCATGATATGTGTGTGCATTTAAGATTGTGTGTGGCTCCACCAGTGATGTGGGTGAATGCATGTGGCACTGGGGGTGTTTACTTGTGTATTTGGCTGTGTGTGGGAGGACTTGGCTTTGTATATGACTGGCAGGATCTGCAGGTCCTGTCCTGAGGTCCCAGGATTTCGTGCACAAAAGCGGTCATCACCCATGGAAAGATAGTGACTGTGTGCTTGCAGGCAAATTTATGTGATTGTGGCTGAGTGCGAATTATGGGTTGACCTGTATTTGTGACCTTGTGACTACTGAAGCTCTATGTAGGGAGTGACTGTACGTGACTGTGTGTGTCTGCTGTGAGCCGTGATAAATACATACGGTCATGTGTGATGGTGCAGCTGTGTGTCTGGAGAAGTTTCTGTCTCTGCCTGGAGATAAAGGGATGCAGAGATGGCTGTCTCTGGGAATGGTGCTGGGTGACCGACTTGAGGTGATGATGCCGTGTGCGGAAACCAGATATGTGGCAGTCATACATCTATGCAACATGGCATCTTGCGGCACTGAGACACTGTAGAATGAGTGTGGATCCGCAAGGCTGCCAGGACGTACTGTACCTGATGAGCGTAGTGTACCTGGAACAGAGCGTACTGTCAAGCCTGGTGCCTGTCTGCAGAACTGCGTACACACTTGGATGTTACTGCTGTTGTGTGCGTGGTTCTCGGGGTGAGTTCGTGAGTGATGGTGGTGCTAGGGCCATTAGCAAGGGTAAGAACCAAGCCAGGCGCGGTGGCTCACGCCTGTAATCCCAGCACTTTGGGAGGCCAGGGAGGGCGGATCACCTGAGGTCGGGAGTTGGAGACCAGCCTGGCCAACACGGTGAAACCCCGTCTCAACTAAAAATACAAAAAATTAGCTGGTGTTGTGGCGCATGCCTGTAATCCCAGCTACTCGGGAGACTGAGGCAGGAAAATCGCTTGAACCCGGGAGGTGGAGGTTGCGGTGAGCCGAGATCGCCCCATTGCACTCCAGCCTGGGCAACAAGAGCAAAACTCTCAAAAAAAAAAAAAAAAAAAAAAAGAAAGAGAAAAGAAAAAGAAAAAAAGGAGTAAGAACCAGTGAATGGGCATGGGAGAACTGATGATGGAGGGGGGCATGTATGTAGTCCGTAGGTCTGTATATGAGAGGAGGGGATTGACAGGATCCAGGAGGCAAGGTTGTATCCGAGAATTCAGAAACCTATGCCTGCTCTTCCCCTCCACGTGGCCCCCTAAGCTGAGCCCTTCTTTCCTGCTCTAGCTTTGGGAACCCTAGCTCCGCCCATGAGCTCTGACCCCACCTCCTTTCCTCAACCATGCCCCTACGCCAGACTCTAGTTGACCCCGCCTCAGGCTGCAACCCTTTGAGCCAGGCTCCAGTCCCTATTCTGTGGGCACGTTCTAGAACCCCCTTCAAAGTCAGAGTCAGAAGTCAGAGGGTTTTTTTTTTTTTTTTTTGGAGACAGAGTCTTGCTCTTTCTCCCAGGCTGGAGTGCAGTGGCGCGATCTCGGCTCACTTCAACCTCTGCCTCCCGGGTTCAAGTGATTCTCGTGCCTCCACCTCCTGAGTAACTGGAATTACAGGCGCGTACCACCACGCCTGGCTAATTTTTGTGTTTTTAGTAGAGACGGGGTTTCACCTTGTTGGCCAGGCTGGTCTCGAACTCCCAACCTCAGGTTATCCGCCCGCCTCAGCCTCCCAGAGTGCTGGGATTACAGGTGTGAGCCAGTGCACCCCGCACAAAGTCAGAGCTCTTTATAGGAGACTCTAACATGTAACCCTGGCCTTGGCCCTGACCAAGTCGATTCCAAACCCCTTCCTGCCTCCAGCCCTGACCCCACTCACTGAGGCCTGACCCCACTTCCTGAGACCAGTTCCATCCCTAAAGCCCTGGTCTCCCTCCCATCCCCAGGCTCCAGCCCCCACAGCCTTGGCTCTACCCCTGAGCTTGTCCAGGAATCCCGTACCCAATTTTATCCTCCCATTTAGTTCTAGCCAATTCCAGGAATCCGTGAGGTCCAGTTAGAGTCCAGCAACACTACCTGAGCCTGGGCTCTGTCCTTGAGCTTGAGCCTGGTCTTGAGCGGTGCCACTCTTATTCTCCAGGCCCCGCCTCTAAACCCTGGCCCCGCCCCCTCAGCAGGTCAGACACCCACCCTCTAGCAGGTCTGGCCTCTTGAGTCTGAGACCCACCCCGAGCCCAAGCCCCGCCTCTGAGCCCCGCCCAACCCATTTTCCGTCCTCAGAGCATGTTCTCGCCAACGATGATGTTTCCTGTGACAATCCGTCTAACACCGTGCCCTCTGGGAGCAACCAGGACCTGGGAGCTGGGGCCGGGGACGATGCCCGGTCGGATGACAGCAGCAGTCGCATCATCAACGGGTCCGACTGCGATAAGCACACCCAGCCGTGGCAGGCTGCGCTGTTGCTAGGGCCCAACCAGCTCTACTGCGGGGGAGTGTTGGTGCATCCACAGTGGCTGCTCACGGCCGCCCACTGCAGGAAGAAGTGAGTGGGAGTTCCAAGAGGAGGGCTGGTGGGGACGGGGAAGTGGGATTGGGGGGCATGGAGGTGAGGGCTGGTGGGGACGGGTTGGGGATGTGGGAGCAGGAGGAGGTCAAGTTGGGGATAGGACTAAGGACGGAGTTTTGCTGGAGAGTAGGGTGGGAGGATGAGGTTGGAGAGGGGAGAGTGTTGTGGTAGGGAACGGGAAGGAGCTAAGGATGGGTTGGATTCCAGGTTAAGAGCGTGTAATTGTTGAACGGTTTGGGATGGAGGTGGAATTGGGGTTAGGAGCGTATATTGGTTGAATGGTTTGGGATGGAGGTGGAACTGGGATTGGCTTTAGAATTGGGGGTGGGTGAAAATCGTGCTGGGGTGGAAATGAAGATAGAATGGAGATAGTGTTGGGATTGGGAACAGATATAGAATTAAGGGTGGGGACTGGAATTTGGGTTGGGGTTGGGGATGGTTGGATTTGGGCTCGAGAATGCATGTGTGATGGCTTCTGGGTAGGGAAAGGATTAGGGTTGGGAATGGGATGGGTTTGGAATTGTGATTGGGATGGGGACAGGCATGGAATTGGAGACCAAGATGGAGTTGAGGATGGTTTGCGGACTGGGGGTGAGGGTGGGACTGGGGCTGGGGCTGGGTGTGGGGTTGGGATTGGCGTTGGACATGGAGATAGAGATCAGTGCTGGTGGTGACCTGCCCCATCTTCCTCAGAGTTTTCAGAGTCCGTCTCGGCCACTACTCCCTGTCACCAGTTTATGAATCTGGGCAGCAGATGTTCCAGGGGATCAAATCCATCCCCCACCCTGGCTACTCCCACCCTGGCCACTCTAATGACCTCATGCTCATCAAACTGAATAGAAGAATTCATTCCAGTAAAGATGTCAGACCCATCAACGTCTCCTCTCATTGTCCCTCTGCTGGGACAAAGTGCTTGGTATCTGGCTGGGGGACAACCAGAAGTCCCCAAGGTGAGTGTCCAGGTTCTTCTTGATACCGACCCATCTCTGCCACCTTCCATCTTTCTCCACCTCTCATTGTGTTCCTGTTTGACAGTGCACTTCCCTAAGGTCCTCCAGTGCCTGAATATCAGCGTGCTAAGTCAGAAAAGGTGCGAGGATGCCTACCCAAGACAGATAGATGACACCATGTTCTGCGCCGGTGACGAGGCGGGTAGAGACTCCTGCCAGGTGAGGACACCTCTCTCTTCATTCAGCAGATGCACACTGAGTGCCAGCTCGATAACATGAATTTTGCCAAGTTCTGAGAATCTAGCCATCACCAAGACAGTCAGGACCCCTGTTCTCACAGAGCTCAAACCCTAGAGTAGTGGTATTTAGTAGAAATAATGCTGAGCTGCTTATGTCATTTCCAATTTTCTAGTAGCCACATTAAAACAAGAAGAAAAGGCCGGGAGTGGTGGCTCAGGCCTGTAATCCCAGCACTTTGGGAGGCTGAGGTGGGCGGATCACCTGTGGTCAGAAGTTCGAGACCAGCCTGACCAACATGGCAAAACTCTGTCTCTGCAAAAAAAAAAATAATAATAATACAAAAATTAGCCGGGCCTGGTGGTGAGCGCCTGTAATCTCAGCTACTCAGGAGGCTGAGACATGAGAATCACTTAAACCCAGGAGGTGGAGGTTGCAGTGAGGTGAGATCGCGCCATTGCACTCCAACCCGGGAGACAGAGTGACACCTTGTCTCAAAAGAAAAAAAAAAAAAAGAAGAAGGAAGGAAAGAAAGAAAGAGGTGAAGTTAAGTTTAATAACCCAATGTATCCCAAATACAATCATGTCAAAGTTTAATTAATGTAAAACAATTGTGAATGAGATACTTTACGTTCTTTTCTTGTTTTCATATCAAGTCTTTGAAAACGAGTATGTATTTTATACTGACAGCACATCTCAATTTGGACTAGCTACATTTCAGGTGCTCAGTAGCCACACGTGGCCAGCAGTTACTGTATTGGATAGCACGGGTCTAGAAGGAAAGAGGAAGGCTGTTTTGTACGGTTGGGCAGGTTGTGCACTGCATAAAGATACCACATCTAATGGGGGCACTCCACGTTACAGACATCAGTTTTGGTAGTTTTCAGGCATGTGGTAGTGAAGTGTCTTATTTCAACAAAATTTGTCATATGACAGTTTTCCAGCAAGTGCTGGTAAAATATCTTGAGGAGGGAAAAGAGAAATCTGGTAGGTATTTTTACAAGAGAATATTTAATACAAGGGATTTATTACAAAGCTGCTGGAAGGGCTGAAGGAACAACAAAGGTAAAACATAAAATATAAAACTCTGTGGTCAAGAATCTGCATAAATAGGGAATATTCAGAGAGCAGTAAGGGTTAACCCCAAAATGAAACATAGTTTTAGGATAGTAAACAATAAGGGCAAATATTCAAAAAGGTGGTCGGGGAGCCTCCTTGGAGAGGTGGCATTTGAGCGGAGAATGGATGACACAAAGAAGCTAAACTCATGAAGTTTAAGGGGAAAGAAAAGGCATGTGCAAAGGCCCTGAGGCAGAAAGGAGTTTGACTGATTCAAAGAAGAAAAGGAAACCAATGAAAATGGAGAACAAAAGTGGGGGAAACAGTAGGAAGTGAGGCTGGAGGGGTAGGCAGGGGCGAATGTTCTACCAGTATTTCCTGGTCACCAACACAGAGCTTCCCTATGTTCTAATGGAAGCAGTATCTGCTGAGGAAGACAGAATTTAAAATCAAACTGTTACATCAACCAGCACCCTCCTTTGTATCCAGGCTCCCAAAGGATCTAGAGGGACGTAAGTTAACAAGCCCTCATTAGCAGGGTGTGCGTTTCAACAGTAGATAGGAAGCTGGGGATTCAGGAGTACTCCAGTCCCATGGCTACAAAAAGCTCCCCCCAAAATTGTACAAACCTGACAATTGCAACAACTTCCCAGCTCTCCCAGTTTCTTCTCTGTGCCCTGGGTGTAGGGGTGGGTGGTGAGGGGGAAAACTTTTAACAGAAGAAAGCACATCTCGGCCAGGCGCAGTGGCTCACGCCTGTAATCCCAGCACTTTGGGAGGCCAAGGCGGGCGGATCACAAAGTCAGGAGATCAAGA
>NW_016806418.1:438517-444372 GCF_001698545.2 Rhinopithecus bieti
AGGAAGGAAGGAAGGAAGGAAGGAAGGAAGGAAGGAAGGAAGGAAGGAAGGAAGGAAGGAAGGGAGAGAGAGATAAAGGAAGGAAGAGAGAGAGAGGAAGGAAGGAGGAAGGAAGGAAGGAAGGAAGGAGAGAAAAAAGGAAGAAAGAAAGAGAGAGGAAGGAAGGAGGAAGGAAAGAAGGAAGGAAGGAAGGAGAGAGGAATGAAAGGAAGAAAGGAAGGAAGGAGGAAGGAAGGAAGGAAGAAGGAAGGAAGGAAGGGAGGGAGGGAAGGAGAGAGAGAGGAAGACAGAGAGGAAGGAAGGAGGAAGAAAGGAAGGAAGGAAGGAAGGAGAGAAAAAAGGAAGAAAGAGAGAGGAAGGAAGGAGGAAGGAAAGAAGGAAGGAAGGAAGGAAGGAAGGAAGGAAGGAAGGAAGGAGGGAGGGAGGGAAAGGAGGGAAAAATGACTGTTGAAGAGCAGTGAGTATTATTACAGGAGGGTAATTATAGGGAGGTATGGGGAATTGAGGACAGGAAACACAAATTAGTCCGAGCGAATGGTTTTCTACTGGGAGTGATTCTGCCCCTAGGAGACACTGGCAATACCAGGAGACATATTTGGTTGTTACAACTGCGTGGAGGGTCATTACTGGCATCTAGCAGGTAGAGGCCAAGGGTGCTGCTCAACATGCTGTGATGCACAGGACAGGCCTCCACAACAAACCATTATCCAGCTTCAGATGCCCACAGTGCCCAGATCGAGAAGCCCTCATCCAGGGGCTGAGAACTGTATTTTTGTGGAAGGGAGGTATAAGGATGGATTGGTGGAGAGTGAGGAAGGAAGGCGTGTGTCCAGTAAGAGAAATAAGGCCTGCACAGGCCAGAGGGGAGAGTGAGAGAGAAAGAGAGGTGGAGAGACACACAGTGAGGGAGACAGGCTGGAACAGAAAGTAGAGACAAAGATTTGAGATGTAGAGAGGTAGGGTCACAGACCCCCCAAAATGATGTGTGGACAAGAGGAATCTGGAAGAGGAAGAGTGAGTGGAGAGTGACAAATGGGGTCTAAAGATTGAACTTGGAGGCCGGGCGTGGTGGCCCACGCCTGTAATCCCAACACTTTGGAGGCTGAGGTGGGCGAATCACTTGAGGTCAAGAGTTCAAGACCAGCCTGGCCAACATGATGAAACCCCGTCTCTACTAAAAAATACAAAAAATTAGCCGGGCGTGGTGGTGGGCGCCTATAATCCCAGCTGCTTGGGAGGCTGGGGTGGGAGAATTGCTTGAACCCAAGAGATGGAGGCTGCAGGGAGCTGAGGTCGGGCCACTGCCCTCCAGCTTGGGCAACAGAGCAAGACTCTGTCCCAAAAAAAAAAAAAAAGTTGGATTTGGGGTGAAATATTAATAGCATTCTCCCTCTCTCTCTTTTTGCCTGCGTCTCCATCTCTTTTTCTGCATCTCTTCATCTCTGTACTTTCCATCTCTGTGTGTCTGTCTCCATCTTCTCCATCTGTGGACATCTCTGGGTCTCTCGTGTCTCCTTCTGCCCACCTTGCCACATCTCTGCCTCTCTCGTGCCTCCCTTTCTCTCCTGCAGGGTGATTCTGGGGGGCCGGTGGTCTGCAACGGCTCCCTGCAGGGACTCGTGTCCTGGGGAGATTACCCTTGTGCCAAGCCCAACAGACCGGGCGTCTACACCAACCTCTGCAAGTTCACCAAGTGGATCCAGGAAACCATCCAGGCCAACTCTTGAGTCATCCCAGGACTGAGCACACCGGCGTCCCCACCTGCTGCAGGGACAGCCCCGACACTCCTTTCAGACCCTCATTCCTTCCCAGAGATGTTGCGAATGTTCATCTCTCCAGTCCCGGACCCCATGTCTTCTGGACTCAGGGTCCGCTTCCCCCACGGTTGGCTGACCCTGTTTCTCTAGCTGAACCCTGGGAACAGTTTCCACAACTGCCCAGGATGGGGGTTGCATCCCACTCTCCCTGCGGCACTTTCATCCCGAAACTCAAGGCCCATCCCTTCTCTGCAGCTCTGCCCCAAATTTAGTCCTAGAAATAAACTGACTGAGAAGTGGACTCTGCGTGTGTCTCCTCTCTATGCAGGGCGGCTGTGAACAAGTCACATCTCCCTCTCCAGGCTCGTGTGTTTTGTCTATGAGGTCACTTGCATTATGAGAAACAGAGGTCCAGTCGGACTACTTTTCACCTTCGTCATCAATATTGGCCAGGTGGCTATTTTTTATTTATATTTATTTATTTATTTTTGTTTTGCGATGGAGTCTCACTCTGTCAACCACACTAGAGTGCAGTGGCACAATCTCGGCTCACTGCAACCTACACCTCCCAGGTTCAAGCAATTCTCCTGCCTCAGCCTCCCAAGTATCTGGGATTACAGGCACGCACCACTATGCCCAGCTAGTTTTTGTATTTTTAGTAGAAACAGGGTTTCACCATGTTGGCCAGGTTGGTCTCGAATTCCTGACCTCAAGTAATCTGCCCGCCTCGGCCTCCCAAAGTGCTGGGATTACAGGCATGAGCCGCCACACCCGGCCCCAGTGGCTATTTTGCACCAGGAATGGTTCCAGGTGCTGGGGATAAGGCACTGGGCAAAACAGACCAAAAAATTCCTGCCTTGTGGAGCTCACATTCCAGGAGTGGAAGACAGACAATAAAGAGAGAGATGATTGGGAGGCCAAAGCGGGCGAATCACAAGTTCAGGAGATCGAGACTGGCCTGGTCAACATGGTGAAACCCCCCATTTCTACTAAAAATACAAAAATTAGCTGGGCATGGTGGTGCGCACCTGTAATCCCAGCTACTCAGGAGACTGAGGCAGGAGAATCACTTGAACCTGGGAGGCGGAGATTGCAGTGAGCTGAGATCACGCCACTGCACTCCAGCCTAGCGACAAGAGTAAGACTCCATCTCAAAAAAAAAAAAAGAGAGAGAGAGAGAGATGTGCCATAGCAGTTATGTAAGTGACATGAACACAATGAGAGCAGGGCATGAGGCAAGAGAAGAAATGTCGTGGGTGGGAGGGTCTCTACATTGGATGATCAAGGAGAGAATGGGAGGCAGCATAATGCCTCCCTCCCACCTCAAAACTCCATCTTAACTTCTGGAGCCTGTGAATATGTTACCTTCTATAGCAAGGGGGCTTTGCTGATGTCATTAAGGGTCTTGAGATGGTGAGATGATCCTGGATTACCTGGGTGGGTCCAGCGTGATCAGAAAGGTCCTTATAAGAGAGAGACAGAAAGATCAGAATGAGAGACTGGAAGATGATATGCTGCTGGCTTTGAAGACAGAGGAAGATGAGCGCGGTGACTCATACCTGTAATCACAGCACTTTGGGAGGCCAAGGCAGGTGCATGGCTTGAGGCCAGGAGTTCAAGACCAGCCTGGGCAACATAGGGAAACCCCATCTCTTAAAAAAAAAAAAAATTTTTTTTAATTTGCTGGGAGTGGTGGTGTGTGCCTATAGTCCCAGCTACTCGGGAGACTGAGGTGGGAGGATCACCAGAGCCCAGGAGTTCAGGGCTATAGTGAACCATGATTGCACCACTGCACTCCAGCCTGAGCAACAGAGCAAGACCCCATCTCTAACAATAATAATAATAATGAAGATGAAGGAAGGGGCATGAGCCGAGGAATATGGGCAACCTCTGGAAGCCGGGAGGACATGGGAATGGACCCCCCCACCCAGAGCCTCCAGAAGGAACCAGCCCTGCTGACCACCTTGATTTCTTCCCAGTGATGTCTTTAGGACTTCTGACCTCCCAAACTACAAGAGAATAAATCTGTGTTGTTTTAAGCAGCTAGACCCTCAGTGATTTGTTACAGCAGCCACTGTAACAAACACAAAGGGCCTTGCTGAGGAGGTGGCATTTGAGACTGAGAGGATAAAGAGTGGCCAGCCCCAAGCAGGGCGCAGTGGCTCACGCCTGTAACCCCAGCACTTTGGGAGGCTGAGGCAGGTGGATCATTTGAAGTCAGGAGTTCAAGACCAGCCTGGCCAACACGGTGAAACCCTGTCTCTACTAAAAGTACAAAAATTAGCCGGACGTGATGTCACACACCTGTAATCCCAGCTACTCAGGAGGCTGAGGCAGAAGAATCACTGGAACCTGGGAAGCGGAAGTTGGAGTGATGCAGTGAGCCAAGATGGCGCCACTGCACTCCAGTCTGGGCGATGGAGGGAGACTCCATCTCAAAAAAAAAAAAAGGGGGGGGGTCAGCCCCAGGAACATCTGGGGCACTGGTGTTCCAGACAGAAAGGAGGTCAAGTGCCAAGTGCCGAGATGGGAGCATGGAGCATGCTGGACATTCTCCAGGAGCTGAAAGAAGACCCATAGAACTGGACGCTTGTTTGTTTTCTCTGAGAAGTTGGGGAGTCATTGGAGATTTTTCAGCCAAATCTGGTTCATGCACAAAGGAGATCATTCTGGCTCTTTGTGGAGAACTAACTGGAGCTGCTTGTTGGCCAGGGTAGAAACGGGAGGTGGGTTATTGTATTAGTCCATTCTCAAGTTGCTGCAAAGATACTACCCAAGACTGGGTAATTAATAAAGGACAGAGGTTTGATTGACTTGTAGTTCAGCATGGCTGGGGAGGCCTCAGAAAACTTACGATCGTAGCAGAAGGGGAACCAAACATGTCCTTCTTCACAGGGCGGCAGAAAGGAGAAGGGCAGTGTGAAGGGGGAAAATTATAAAACCATCAGATCTTGAGAGAACTCACTACTATCACGAGAATAGCATGGGGGGACCGTCCCCATGATCTAATCACCTCCCATGAGATCCCACTCCCAGCATGTGGGGATTACGATTCAGGTTAAAATCCAAGATGAGATTTGGGTGGGGACAGGGGCCAGGCCATATCAGTTATCGAAAGAATATTCACGAATTAAATTGGAAAATGTCAGGGCAGAAGCAGCTGCCTGTGTGATCTCTATCTCTTCTTCCCTAGTTATGTGTCTTTTACAGTCTCTTTCTTCTCATCCCGCCTCTGTTTTCTCATTACATTGACTGCTTGTTGCCTATCAAAGCATCTCCTGTCTTCCCCATAACTGGCTCCAGTTATTGGGTTTTTCTTAGTTCATAGCCCCTAGAGAAAAAAAAAAAAAAATTGGTTGGCTGTCCTAGGGTCAGATGCAGATTCTGTCTCTAGTCTGAAAAGCGGGTCCAGAGTGCAACATGGATCCCCCAGCCACCCCTTCATCCATAGCAGTGGGCAGGGCAAGGCCCCTAAGAAGGTTGTGGGCATAGTAGTCATTGAAATGGACAACACATCAACGGACAGGTATTTAGTCTTCAGCACTTTCTGAGTGACCTGTGTAAAGGTCATTTGTACTTTTACTGGACCTCAGTTTTTCTACCTGTAAAATGGGACGATTGAAACGTAATGATCTCCACGTGCCAATCCAGCTCTAAGATTCCTGAAGATGCTCAGAGGTGGTTATAGAAAGTCACCCCAGGGAATACTTTGGAAATTGAACACTCTAGAAAAGGAATTACACTAGAAAATTTTGTCAGTAACAAAATGCCCAACTCAAAGTGGATTAAGAAATAAGGATGTGGGCTGGGCACGGTGGCTCAAGCCTGTAATCCCAGCACTTTGGGAGGCCGAGGCGGGCAGATCACGAAGTCAGGAGATTGAGACCATCCTGGTTAACACGGTGAAACCCCGTCTGTACTAAAAATACAAAAAAATTAGCCGGGCGAGGTGGCGGGCGCCTGTAGTCCCAGCAACTCGCGAGGCTGAGGAAGGAGAATGGCGTGAATCCGGGAGGCAGAGCTTGCAGTGAGCCGAGATGGCGCCATTGCACTCCAGCCTGGGCGACGAGCGAGACTCTGTCTCAAAAAAAAAAAAAA
>NW_016806418.1:444890-502327 GCF_001698545.2 Rhinopithecus bieti
AAAAAAAGAAGAAGAAATACGGGTGTGTATTATTTCACATAAGAAGTAGCCCCAAAAGACGGAAGTACTATGGTTTGGTGATTCCTACATTATGTCCTTAGGGACCCATCTTTCTTCTCTACTGCCCTCTGCATTCGTTCATTCATCCATTTATTCAGCTCATGAGCACCTGTGAGAGCCAAGCAATATTATAGACACTTGGGATAGACTGATTAATAAAGCAGACACCAAACCCCTGCCTTCCTTAAGCTTATGTTCTAGCAGGAAGAAGAAAATATGTCAGCTTTCTCCTTCAGGCTTGTAATCTCGTAGCTGTAAAATGACTGCCACAGCTCCAGGCATCACATTCTCACGCACCGTGACAAAAGGCAGGAAGGAGAGACTCTGCTGGCAGAGCTCCCTTCAGTAGGAAAGAAAGTCTTTTCCAGAGTGCCCCCACACCCCTGGATCTGTTCTTGGGTTGAGCTCAGTGACCACTCATTGGAGAAGGTCCCAATGCTGACACTCTAGCTTCAAGAGAAGCTGGGAGAGTGAGTTTCTGGCATTTCTCTGTCATGTTTTATTCCTTACCAGCAAGGAAGAAGAGATAAGAAGTGTCTGTCTGATGAACAGTCGACGATGTGAGAGAAGGACACATACATCAAAATGATACAATAATTGTCACCGTTATCTTCCCCTTTGTGTCCAGTCATTTACAAGTCCTCACAACTTTTTAGGGGAACATTCCAGAAAGGCTGGGGTGCCAGGGTGTGGTGTGGTGTGAAAATAGGGGCAGATAGTACTGGGTGACAGTTGTAATTCAATGATTTTTGTTTGTTTGTTTTTGTTTTTTTTTAGACAGAGTCTCACCCTGTCGCCCAGGCTGGAGTACAGTGGCATAGTCTCGGCTCGCTGCAACCTCCGCCTCCCTGGTTCAAGCCATTCCCGTGCCTCAGCCTCCCAAGCAGCTGGGACTACAGGTGGGCACCACCACGCCTGGCTAATTTTTATATTTTTAGTAGAGACAGGGTTTCACTATGTTGGCCAGGCTGGTCTTGAACTCCTGACCTCAAGTGATCCACCCACCTCAGCCTCCCAAAGTGCTGGGATTACAGGTGTGAGCCACCGCACTGTGCCTCAATTTTTTAAAAATGTTAAAAAAAATCTACATAGGAGCAGAATCCTAGCTAAGAAGCAGTCTTGAGCACGTTTTCCAAAATGATGTTTCTGGTTAGGCTGCTTTGAGGAACAAGTAAGAGAAGATTCACGCTGTCTTCAACAGTAAACAAAGTTTTAATTTCACATATCAAGAAATCCAGGTAAGGGCAGCTCCAGACACAGGGCGTCAGGGCTGCCTGTGTCTCTGTTTCTCTCTGCTTCTCTTGGTTCTTCTCGGTGGGGGGTCATCATCCTTAAGATCAACATCTGTAGTGGGTCTGTCTTTGAGAAGGATGATGCTTTTCCAGAAACCACCCCAGCAGAATTTTATCTTATTCTTACTGGCCAGAATTGGGTCACATGTCCTTTGCTAAACCAGTCACAGACTGCTGGGACAGGGCGGGGAGGGAGGTGGAGAGGTTAACATGGTCGATTTGAACCAAACAGGGTTATTCTTTCACGGTGGAGTGGACGACCTCCCCTAAAGCATGTCGAGCTGCTCCTTGAGAGAAATCAGGATTCTGTCATCAAAGAAGAGGAGGAGCCACCAATGATGTCTGCCCCATGGATGCCCTTGCAGCAATGTTTTAAATTAACTTTTATTGAAAGACAATGAGCACAAAGAAACGTGCACAGGGCCGGGCACAGCGACTCACGCCTGTAATCCCATCACTTTGGGAGGCCGAGGCGGGCGGATTACCTGAGGTCAGGAGTTCGAAACCAGTATGGCCAATGTGGCAAAACCCTGTCTCTACTAAAAATACAAAAATCAGCCGGGCTCGGTGGTGGGCGCCTGTAATCCCAGCTACTCAGGAGGCTGAGGCAAGAGAATTGTT
Source organism: Rhinopithecus bieti (assembly GCF_001698545.2). Classification (NCBI taxonomy): domain Eukaryota; kingdom Metazoa; phylum Chordata; class Mammalia; order Primates; family Cercopithecidae; genus Rhinopithecus; species Rhinopithecus bieti. The sequence continues at coordinate 446,864 of NW_016806418.1, forward strand.
TGAACCCGGGAGGCGGAGGTTGCAGTGAGCCAAGATCCTGCCATTGCACTCCAGCCTGGACGACAGGATGAGACTGTTTCAAGAAAAAAAAAAAAAGAAACAAGCACAGAAGTGTCATAAATGCCAGTGAATTTTCACAAAACAGAACACACCCTTGTAACCAGTGTTCAGAAGGAGCCATGGAACATCAGCAGCTCCCCAGAAAAACCGTACCTCCCCCGCCAAGTGTAGCCAGTTCCACTGCTACCTAACTCCCTGGCCTGCAAGTGTAGCGACTTTCATGACTTTTCCCCAAGTGTAGCAACTTTTGTAACTTCTATCACCATAAATTAATTTTGCCCATTTGTGAACAACATATAAAAATAAATGTATTTATATAGATAGAAATATAATATGTTTATATAAATAAAAAATAATCAGACCTTGTGAGAACTCACTATATTATTTTGTCTTTGGCCTTTTTTTTTTTTTCTTTTCTCAATATTACATATTGTGTGGTTCACCCAGGTTTTTGTTTATGGTTGTAAATGTTTTATTCTCAATTATTTTATTCTCATTGCGCAGTATACCATTGTGTAAATGTACTCTGATTTATTGATCCATTTTTTTAACTACGAGGAGACATTTGGGTAGTTTCTAGTTTCTTTAACAGTTGTAAAGGTAATACACTAGTGGAACAATTGCTAAAACCGTGATGTAAAGAAGAGAGGCCGGGCATAGTGGCTCACACCTGTAATCCCAACTATTTCGGAGGCTGAGGCAGGAGGATTGCTTGAGCCCAGGAGCTTGAGACCAGCCTGGGCAACATGGCCAGACCCCGTCTCAAGAAAAATAAACAAAGAGTTTAGGAGAAGCAGTGTGCTTGGTTCTCTGCCCACCAAAGATGCGAGCACTAACCCCACGCTGATTGTTGCTAATGGCAGAGCCTGGATGCATTTTCCCATCAGGTTCAGGCTCAAGGGCAAACAGGTGAACAGAGGGGAGACGTGTGTGGACTTAGAGGCAGAGGTTGGTGTTTTGTGACTTGCCTGACTTGGCACAGGGCAAGCTGTGTGCAAGTGAGATCTACTTATCATTCTTCCCACTGCCTTACCGGCGAGCCCAAGTATTGCTCAGATTGGCACATGACCTGGATACATCCGGGTGGCCATGTAATCCAGTTCTAAGCAATAAGACAAAGCTGGAGTTTCTGGGGAAGTTTTTGTTTTGCTGATAAAAGAGAGAGAGTAGGCCGGGCGCAGTGGCTCACGCCTGTAATCCCAGCACTTTAGGAGGCTGAGGTGGGTGGATCATGAGGTCAGGAGTTCGAGACCAGCCTGGCCAACATGGTGAAATCCCATCTCTACTAAAAATACAAAAATTAGCCAGGCGTGGTGGCAGGAGCCTGTAATCCCAGCTACTTGGGAGGCTGAGGCAGGAGAATTGCTTAAACCCAGGAGGCGGAGGTTGCAGTGAGCCGAGATCACACCACTGCACTCCAGCCTGGGCAACAGAGCAGGACTCTGTCTCCAAAAAAATAAAAAATAAAAATAATTACATAAATAAATAAATAAGAGAGAAAGAGTAATGTTTGAACCTTTGGACCTTCCACCTCTTCTCACCTGGAATATGGGTGCCTGGAGGCAGACCAGCCACCTTGCATGATTAGAATAAAAGCCACAGGATAAGACGGGATTACAAAAAGCAGCTCACATTTCTGATTATTTCCTTAAGAGCTCCATGCATGGACTTCCTACCTCTGGGCTTGGAATAGGCAGAATACAATCTCGGGTGTCTGGGCTACCGTAGTTGGTTTTCTATGTGCCAACATAGAGAAGATGGTATGGGAAATGAAGCTTCTAGAAACTGAAAGATGAGCTAAGATATTGTGCAGATTTTCCTGGGCAACCTTGACTTTCTTTTCCTGGATGAGGATGCCTTTTTTTTTTTTTTTTAACATGGAGGCTGGATCCAGAACCAGGAGGGGACAGATGTCTGTAAATCATTCCCATTAAGGGTGGAGGAGATCAGTGTATTTCCTGCATGGTGATGTAAGTGGTGAGAAAAATAGGGCTGCTGTGGTGCAAGAAATAAACTCCTTGCCCTACTAGATATTAAGACATGCTACAAAACAAAATTGATGTTTTTAAAAAAGGGTGGGATCAGTGCAAGAACAGACAAGTAGACCAGAGAGGCAGGAGAGAGGTCCCAGAAAGAGAATCATAGGAAATTGATGTATCATCATACAATATATTAGGGAGTTAATATAAGATAAAATAGCAACACAAATTAATGGGAGAATGATGGTATATTTATTTAGTAAGTGGCATTAGAAAAACTGGTCTGCTGTGCAGAGAAAAAGAAACCTACATTTCTAATACTACACATGAAAGTGGATTCCAGCTGTGTTAAAGACCACTGTGTGATAGATAATATTATAAAATTAATAGAAAAAATCATGGTGAATATATATTTATTTTATTTTATTTTATATTGTTTGAAGACAGAATCTCACTCTATCATCCAAGCTGCAGTGCAGTGGCATGATCTGGGCTCACTGCAACCTCCGCCTCCCAGGTTCAAGTGATTCTCATGCCTCAGCCTCCCAAGTAGCTGTAACTACAGGCACATGGAACCACGTCCAGCTGCTTTTTCTATTTTTTGGTAGAGATGGGGTTTTTGCCATGTTGGCCAGAGGCTGATCTCGAATTACTGACCTTGAGTGATCCACCTACTTTGGCATCCCAAAGTGCTGGGATTACAGGCATGAGCCACCACACCTGGCCTATTTTTGAATCTCTGTGATAGGGGATGATTTCTTAAGACCTAAAAAAACACACATCATATGACAAAACATTGATTAGTTTGATTAATTAAAAATTAAACATTTTGGTTTATGGGAAGGTAAGGACCATTGGTAAACATTTAGCAGAATGGGAGAAGTTATTTGTAATATTCAAAATGGACAAAGAACTAGAACCTATAATAGGCAAGAAGTACCTGTGAATTAATGAGAAAAAAGATGGATATCCTTATAGGTAAACGGATAAAAGCTACAAACAGGTGATTTGCAGAAGCAGAACTCCAAAAGCTAACATGCTTAAAGAGATGTTCAAGGCTGGGCACGGTGGCTCATGCCTGTACTCCCGGCACTTTGGGAGGCCGAGGCGGGTGGATCACTTGAGCTCAGGTGGTCGAGACCACCCTGGGCAACAGGGTGAAACACGGCCTCTACAAAAAAATATTAAAAGTTAGCCAGGCATGGTGGTGTCAGCCTGTGGTCCCAGCTACTCTTGAGGCTGAGGTGGGAGGATCACTTGACCCTGGGAGGCTGCCATGAGCCGTGATCGCAGAGTGAGACCTGGTCTCCAAAGAGAGAGAAAGGGGGAGATGTTCAAACTTTTTAGATACTGAAACAACAGTGAGATGTGACTTTACATCAAGTAGTCTGGAGAAAATGAGGAGGGCGGACAAGGTCAAGGGCTGTCAGGGATGTGCAGACATTAGAATGTTCAAGTACAACTGGGTTGAGTGTGGTGTCTCCAGTTATGAAAACGGAGCTGACGTTATTTCATCAAACAAGTATACACACACCCAATGACTCAGCGATTTCTCTCCCGGCTATACATCCCAAAGCAATTCTTACACACCTACAAGAGGACACGTACAAGCTTGTGCTCTGCAGTGTTCTTTGCAGTGGCCAGAAACTGGAAGTCACCAAGTACCCATCAGTAGGGGAATTGTGTAAACGTGGTGGACGCCCCACCATGAAGTTCCGATGCAACAGTCAGATGCAACAAACACATGTATGAACACGTAACAACACGGGTGGGCCTTAAAAACATAGTGCGATTTGCAGAGTGGCTTAGGATAGAGTAAGAACATCATCCAATGCCAATGACGTAAATTAAAGTCCACACACACATAAGAACCACACTGCACATTTTGTAAGACTGAGGGAGAGTAGGAGGGAGGAAAAGAAGGCAGGGCAAGAGAGAGAGAACATGAAGAAAGGGACTGGGCGCGGTGGCACGCCTGTGATTCCAGCACTTTGGGAGGCCGAGGTGGGCAGATCACCTGAGAGATCCGGAGTTCGAGACCAGCCTGACCAACATGGAGAACCGCCCCCCACTTTACTAAAAACACAAAAAATTAGCCTGGCGTGGTGGCACATGCCTGTAATCTCAGCTACTCAGGAAGGCTGAGGTAGGAGAATCGCTTGAACCCATGAGGCGGAGGTTGCGGTGAGCCGAAATTGCACCACTGTACTCCAGTCTGGACAACAAGAGCAAAACTCCATCTTTAAAAAAAAAAAAAAAAAAAGGCCAGGCACAGTGACTCACGCCTGTAATCCCAGCACTTTGGGAGGCCAAGGTGGGAAGATCACGAGGTCAGGAGATTGAGACCATCCTGGCTAACACAGTGAAACCCTGTCTACTAAAAATACAAAAAAAAAATTAGCCGGGCGTGGTGGCGGGGGCCTGTAGTCTCACCTGCTGGGGAGGCTGAGGCAGGAGAATGGCGTGAACCCAGGAGGTGGAGCTTGCAGTGAGCCGAGATCACACCACTGCACTCCAGCCTGGGCAACAGAGTGAGACTCCGTCTCAAAAAAAAAAAAAAAAAAAAAAAAAAAAAAAAAAAAGGAAAAAAGGAAAAGAAAAGGAAAAAGAAAAGAAAGAAAATGAAGAAAGGAATCTATGTGAACCAGTGATGATAATAATGCATTTAATACTCAACTCTTCACTTAAGCTATAAAGGGAGTAAAAAGTAGCTTGTCAAATTGTCAAGCCATGGCTTGCATGGATGTTGACCTGGGGTTGAGGCCCCTGTGAGACTAGAGTGTGTGTGTATGTGTGTGTGTGTGTGTGTGCGCGTGTGCGTGCGTGTGTGTGTGTTGTGGTTCCTGCTCACTGTGGCCACCTTCAGATGCTGTTTTATATCCCTGACTTGTTAAACCAGACACTTAATGTAACCTAGTGGTGGCTGATTCCCACTTGAATACATATCTCTCTGAAATGCACAGAACTGTGGCTCACACCTGTAATCCCAGCATTTTGGGAAGTCAAGCAGCAGGATCGTTTGAGCCCAGTAGTTCAAGGCCAACCTGGGCAACATAGTAAGACCTTTCTCTAAAATACAAAGGGAAATAGATGAATAACTTTTTTAAAAAGAAAAAAAAAATAAAATGCACAGAATTGGCTGAGGTTCTCAGAGAGGCTTTGACTGAGGGCGAAAAGTGTCAGCAGGTGTGGCTCAGAAAGCTGGCACATTCTCCACCCGGTCCTCGCTCTTGGGGTGGTTGATCCTGGCGAGAAACCGAGGTCAGGGAGTGGCCCCAATTTTATTGGTGGGAGGGCCCTCCCCCCATGCATTCCACATGCCAGATAAGCATCTAATTGTTGGCTACAGAGAGGCTGGCTGTGGGTTACCTTTTATTAGTAATAATAATAACAAGGATGATGACAACAGCTACCATTCATCCAGTGCCAGACACCTCACTGCATTCATCGCATGCTTATTCCTCCTGGTCCTGACAGAAACCTTAGGCACGAGGCCCTCAGCCAGCCAGGAGGCTGAGGAGCAGGGAGGTTTGGTGAATTTGGCTCAATTTCTGCAGCTAGTACTTGGCAGAGCCGGAATCTGAGTCAAGGGTGTAGGAGTCCTGAGCCTGTGCCCATAACCACAACACTAGATTGAGCCAGCGAACGCAAACATAGGTACATAGGGCCAAAGCCATAAGGATGTGAGGTGAAGGGGTAGGAAGCGGGGAAGGAGGGAGACTGAGAACTTTAAAGAAAGAAAGACTCCGCCAGGTGCGGTGACTCATGTCTGTAATCCCAGCACTTTGGGAGGCCGAGGCGAGCTGATCACCTAAGGTCAGGAGTTCAAGACCAGCCTGGCCAACATGGTGAAACCCTGTCTCTACTAAAAATACAAAAATTAGCCGAGCATGTTGGTGGGTGCCTGTAATCCCAGCTGCTCCGGGGGCTGAGGCCAGAGAATCACTTGAATCCGGGAGGCAGAGGTTACAGTGAGCTGAGACTACACCGTTGCACTCCAGCCTAGGCAACAGAGCGAGACTCAAGGAAGGAAGGAAGGAAGGAAGGAAGGAAGGAAGGAAGGAAGGAAGGAAGGAAGGAGAAAAAGAGAGAGAGAAAGAAAGAAAGGCTCAAAGAGATGTAAAGACAGATTCAGAGAGAGATGGAGAGAGACAGACAGATTTGGAGGGGAGAGGAAGGAGGGAGAGAGGAAGGGAGGAAAAGGAAGAAAGAGAGGAACACAGAGATATACTGGAATAGATTTAAGGCAGATGGACTCAGAGAGACTTAAAGAGAGCAATTTGGGGAGACAGAGACAAACAGACTCAGACTTTTTTTTTTTTTTTTTTTTTTTGAGACAATCTTGCTATGTTGCCTAGGCTGGACTCAAACTCCTGGACTCAAGGGATCCTCCCACCCCAGCCTCTGGAGTAGCTGGGACTGTAGGCTCACACCACCTCACCAGCAAGACTCAAGTTTAAAGAGACTGGGGGCGGGGAGGGGAGAGAAAGACTCAGAAAGAGAGGTAGAGCTAGCTTTGGAGACATTCAAAGAGAGAGAGAGACTAAACACTGATCATAGAGAAAGTAATGGAAGAAGGACATAGGGAGAGCAAGAGGGATTGAGGAAGGAAAGGCGGGAGAGAGGAGGGGAGATGAAGAGAAAGAGACCCAGAAAGTGACCTGGAAAGAGAAGGGCAAACAGAGAGGGAGAAATGAGAGAGAGAGAGAGAGAGAGAGAGGATTCTTTTGGTGAGAGTTGTAAGGGAGGTAGTGCAGGATCTGGGCTTCCTTTGCAGATCTATTATTATTATTATTATTGTTATTATTATTATTATTATTATTATTATTTCAGAGGAGTCTGGCTCTGTTGCCCAAGCTGGAGTGCAGCAGCGCGATCCCAGCTCACTGCAACCTGCGCCTCCCGGGTTCAAGCAATTCTCCTGCCTCAGCACCACCACCCCCCCCCACCAGTAGCTGGGATTACAGGTGCTCACCACCATGCCCAGCTAATTTGTTTTGTATTTTTAGTAGAGACGGGGTTTCACCATGTTGGCCAGGCTGGTCTCGAACTCCTGACCTCGAGCAATCTGCCCACCTCGGCCTCCCAAAGTGCTGGGATTACAGGCGTGAGCCACTGCACCTGGCCCTTTGCATATTCTTGATCTCACCCTTCCTCCTAATCCCTACAATCCCGCTGCCTAAGCGGCCTCCTCCCACCGCTTGGCCTTGCAGCCAATCCCCCAGAGCCCGGGCCTCTCTTCCCCATGCTTTGTGCTGAGACCCCCAGGGATGGCATCTATTCTGTAGGAAAAAGGGAAGGGGTGCAACAGACACAGACTGGTTCAATTCTACCTGTTTCCTATTTTGTAAAATAGTGCTGCTTCCTAACACTGCCTTGAGCATTAAAGGAGAGAATGCACATAAAGGCAAAGACAAGAACCCAGAGGCCGGCACAGAATAGACATGTGGAAATGGTTGTTTCTGTGACTGTGATGAACATCGTTGTTACTGTTCTGGAGTTGGCTGCCTGCACAGGTGTGGCGAGGGCTGTTGATCCCACTTAATGAAGCTCTTGCTGCTCAAAGCTGAAGCAACATGCCCTGGGAGCGTATTAAAAAACAAAATCGGCCGGGCGCGGTGGCTCAAGCCTGTAATCCCAGCACTTTGGGAGGCCGAGACGGGCGGATCACGAGGTCAGGAGATCGAGACCATCCTGGCGAACACGGTGAAACCCCGTCTCTACTAAAAAATACAAAAAACTAGCCGGGCGAGGTGGCGGGCGCCTGTAGTCCCAGCCACTTGGGAGGCTGAGGCAGGAGAATGGCGTGAACCCGGGAGGCGGAGCTTGCAGTGAGCTGAGATCCGGCCACTGCACTCCAGCCGGGGCGACAGAGCGAGACTCTGTCTAAAAAAAAAAAAAAAACACACAATCGGCCGGGCGCGGTGGCTCAAGCCTGAAAAAAAAAAAAAAAAACCTCAATCCCACTCCAGACCAAACTGAACCAGACCAACTGAACCAGAAGAGGCTTTCCATAAATCCTCTGGTGTTTAAGGTGCCACGTTCAACGGGCCCCACCCCGCAGCCCTTCCCCGGGAAGAAAGAATTGCAAACCCAAGTTAGCGGAATCCACCATTGCTCTATCGCGCCAGCCTGAGGCCTTTGAAAGAACTGAACTGGGACAATAGAAAAGTTGGGAGGGGCATGTAAAATTTGGAGTCCAGGGCGGGCGCGTGGCTCACGCCTGTAAATCCCAGAACTTGGAGGCAGACTCTGTGGATCAACTTGAGGTCAGGAGTTCAAGACCAGCCTTGGCCAACATGGCGAAACCCTGTCTCTATTAAAAATTACAAAAAATTAGCCGGCATGGTGCGTGGGCGCCTGTAACTCCTACGTTACTGGAGGCTGAGGCCATGAGAATCACTTGAACCCGGCAGACAGAGGTTGCATGAGCCAAGAATCACACTTCGGCAGCTCCAGCTTGGGTGACAGCAGCAAGACTCCGGTCAAAAAAAAAAAAAAAAAGAAAAGAAAAGAAAAAAAGAAAAAAGAAAAAGAAAAAAAAAGGAAAAAGAAAAAAAAGAAAAAGAAAAAAGAAAAAAGAAAGAAAGAAAAAGAAATTTGGAGTCCTACAATCCTGCAAGCCATTCCCGGCTGTCTAGTTTTGGGCAAGTTCCTTGACCTCTCTGAGCCATGGTGCATAGGTCCCATTCCTCACCTGTAACACCAAGATGACAATTCCATCTCATGCACAGGGCCTCCTCCAGAGTTGTCACAGACCAATCCGGTTTCACTTTTTTTTTCTCCCAGACAGAATTTCGCTTTTGTTGCCCAGGCTGGAGTGCAGTGGCACGATCTCGGCTCACTGCAACCTTCACCTCCCAGGTTTAAGCGATTCTCCTGCCTCAGCCTCCTGAGTAACTGGGATTACAGGTGCGTGATACCATGCCCAGCTAAGTTTTTTGTATTTTTGGTAGAGACAGGGTTTCACCATGTTGGCCAGGCTGGTCTCAAACTCCTCACCTCAGGTGATCCACCTGCCTTGGCCTCCCAAAGTGCTGGGATTACAGATGTAAGCCACCATGCCCAGCCTGGTTCCACTTTTATGTAACAAAGTTGTGAGTTGTTTTTCAGTTGCTGTGGTATTTCAGGTCATATAACCTGAGCACACCCAGATGAACCATGCGTGCAACCACAGGGGGAACCAAAGCGCTCAGATGGAGGAGCAGGGACTGAATTAAGAAGCGGACACTGTATGGCAGGATCCAGGATCCAATCAGATTTGAGCCTTGGTGTCACCCCACCATGGCAGGATCCAGTCAGATCGTGCTTCTCAAGCATCACCTTATTGCAAGATCCAATCAGATCACACCTCCTTACTCTATGCTTATAAAACCTGCTCCAGCCCCAGCTCAGGAAGACAGATTCAAGTGTTTCCTCCTGTGGCCTTTTGCTGGTCAACTTGCAATTAAGCTTTTCTTTTCTCAAAAGCTGGTGCCATAGTGTTGGCCTCTATGCACATGGGGCTGTGAGCCCACTGGTTGCATGGTAACACTACCACTTTTGGGAGGCATCACTGATGCATCTGATATGTAGCCTAGAGCCTGGACATTATTTAAAGGGCAGGCTACTGAATTACTGAATCCATAATGTTATAGGTTGAAGTGTTTCCCCACAAAAGATATGTTGAAGTTCTTTTTTTTTTTTTTTTTTAGATGGAGCTTCACCCTTGTCACCCAGGCTAGAGTGCAATGGCGCAATCTCGGCTCACTGCAACCTCCGCCTCCCACGTTCAAGCAACTCTCCTGCCTCAGCCTCCCAAGTAGCTCGGATTACAGGCATGTGCCACCACACCTGGCTAATTTTTGTATTTTTAGTAGAGATGGGGTTTTGCCATGTTGACCAGGCTGGTCTTGAACTCCTGGCCTCAAGTGATCTGCCCACTTCGGCCTCCCAAAGTGCTAGGATTACAGAGGTGAGCCAGCACGCCAGGCCCCATCATTATTGATCATTCACATTTCATAGATGATAATAATAAACCTACGCTCACCAGGGAGCTTCAAACACATGAATGATCCAGGAATTAATTTTGTGATGGCAAAACATTGAATATAAATACATCCAGCCTAACCACGATCTTCATCCCACCTGGTGAAATTGTTTTATTGTTGCCGTTGTTTCTCTTTGAATCTTAATAACTGGTTCGAATATACTTTTCAACCATCTACCTTATCTTTTTAACAAAGGAGGACGCCCACGCTCCATATTCTCAAGGCGCTTAATCAACCTTTTCCCTCCTAAACTTCCTCATTATGTCCCATCCTAGCATGTGGCCTGAGGTTTGCTTTCATTGCAACTAAGCCTGGATTAAAGCAGCAGTTGGACCTTATAGTGTTGTATTTCCTCAGGACCAAAATAAAATAGAAAGTTCAGCCCAGGGATCATCCAGGAACCTCTGGAAATAGTACAGAAGAAAGAGTCAGGTTGATTCTGATCTTGGCCCCGAAAGCTGTGGGTCTTCATGGTGAGGTAGTGTGAATGTGTGTACGTGGGTATGAGTGTGAGGTCGTGTCTGAGTGTGCTGTGAGAGTGTGTGTACTTGTAGGCATGTGTTTTATGTAGGTCTGTGATTTTGTATGTGAGCGTGAGACGTGCGTGAGTGAGCATGGCAGAGTACGTGAGTGTGTGCTTGTGTGTGTGTCTGTGAGCTTGTGTTAGAGAAGCCCCACATTCAGCACCATGGTCAGAGGCTGAATTCTAGCCTGGACAGGGTCCTCCCCTTTATGGGGTAGCTGACCGCCCCTCCCGCTTCCCTCTACATGTAAAAGCCGAGTTTAAATTCCAGGAAAGCATTTCTGATAATAAAAACCCCAGCCTGGGCCAGGCGCTGTGGCTCACGCCTGTAATCCCAGCACTTTGGGAGGCCGAGGCAGGTGGATCTCTTGAGGCCAGGAGTTCGAAACCAGCCTGGCCAACATGGTGAAACCCCATCTCTACTAAAAATGCAAAAATTAGCCAGGTGTGGTGGCGGGAGACTGTAATTTCAGCTCCCAGGGAGGCTGAGGCAGGACAATCACTTGAACTCCGGAGGTGAAGTTTGTAGTGAGCCAAGATCGCATCACTGCACTCCAGCCTGAGCGACAGAGCAAGACTCTGTCTCAAAAAACAAAAATGAAAAAACACCCCATGATCTCACCAACCAAAGGAAACCAATGTTGACATTTGTGTGTGTGTGTGTGTGTGTGTGTGTGTGTGTGTGTGTGTGCTGCACAGAGATAGAATAGCAGAGCAGCTAGGCACACAGCCTTCCAAGCCAAAATGCAAGAATAATAGTACAACCTCACGGAGTTGTTTCAAGGATAATGGGTTACTCAGCAAAGCTTTGGATTTGGATTTGGGTTTCAAGAAAGACTGTCGAGAAACTGCTCTACCAAAACACCCCTGCAAGGCAGTAGAGGAAGATGAGTGAAATTGTTCATCTTCACAATTAGGAATTTGTCCTGAGTTTTGTAGCTTTTAAAACAGTGCACCTTAAGAAATAAGCCAGGGCTGCATCATTTATCTCCACTGATAACAATTAAGGGAGTCATTGCTAGTTTTCACACTTAGTCACTGTTGTATAACTCACGCAACTGACTAAATGATGTTTCACAAAGTTTGTAACCAACTCAGAGGCAGTCTTTTGTTTTGTTTTGCTTTTGTAGATAAGGATTTATCAGAACATAGTCATGCTTATTCATTTACGTATTGAGTATGAGTTGTTCAATGAAGCAGAGTTGACTGGTTGATAACAGAAACCATAGAGTCCACATAACTTAAAATATCTTTAAAATTGTAATTGAAAAACATTTACCTTATTTTATTTTATTATATTTTATTTTTTAGAGTTGGAGTCTTGCTCTGTTGCCCAGGCTGGACTACAGTGACATGACCTCAGCTCACTGCAACCTCCACCTCCCGGGTTCAAGCAATTCTCCTGCCTCAGCCTCCTGAGTAGCTGGGATCACAGGTGTGTGCCACCACACCCGGCTAATTTTGTATTTTAGTAGAGACGGGGTTTCACCATGTTGGCCAGGCTGGTCTCGAACTCCTGACCTCAGATGATCTGCCTGCCTCAGCTTCCCAAAGTGCTGGGATTACAGGCGTGAGCTACCACACCCAGCCTTATTCATTTTTAAGTGTATACTTCAGTATTGTTAAGTGTATTCACATTGTTATGCAACCAATCTCCAGGACCTTTTCATCTTGCAAAACTGAAAATCTGTATTCACTCAATAATTCCCCATTTCCTTCTCCCAGCAGCCCCTGGCAACCACCATTCTACTTTCTGTCTCTATGAACTTGATTATTTTAGGTACCTCATATAATTCCTGTGCTTCAGCCTCCCAAGTAGCTGGGATTACTGGTGCATGCCACCACACCCGGCTATTTTTTGTATTTTTAATAGAGAAAGGATTTCACCATGCTGGCCAGGCTGGTCTTGAACTCCTGACCTCAAGTGATCCACCCAACTCAGCCCCCCAAAGTGCTGGGATTACAGGCATGAGCCACCACACCCAGCCTGAAAATTTCTTTATGGTGATGAAATAGTTCTGTATCCCAACTGTGGTGATGATTACCTTTATCTATAGAGCTACGAGAACTATATACATAAAAAAAGAGACAGAGATAAACAGAGACAAACAGACGGCGGGGATAGGGGTGGAGAGAGAGACAGACAGAGAGAGATGTAAAAAATGATGAAATCCAAGTAAGGTCTCTATGTGAGTTAACAGCATGGTATCAACGTCATTTTCCTAGTTCTGACAGTGTACGATCCTTATAAAAAGTGTTACCATTGGGAGAATCTGGATGAAGGGTACACCGGCATTCTCTGCAGTCTTTTGCAACTTTTGTGAGTTTTGAACTATTTCAAAATAAAATGTCATAATAAAAATGTGTCTGGCATATTGGAAGTGCTCAGTAAAAAAATGTTATCATCCGCCTAGATCTCTCTGACTGCATTTTCCCTTCTATTTTATTTGCTTTATTGCCAGTGTCTATTTTCTGGCCAGCTCTAATCATTGCAGAAGGAGCAATGAGATCCCTTTAAAAAAGAAACGTCCCTCCCACCAAGTCTTCCCAGGCTGGAAGACTCTCTAGCAGAAAGCTTGACAGCCATATGTATAATTATGAATCATCTGTCATTTTCACACCAGCTATTGTTTTATAACTTGTGTAGTTATCCAAACAGTGTTTCACAAACCTTGACACTAACCAGGCATTACAGGTCTTCAATGCTCATAACAGGAAAGAGAATTCACCAAGTGTTCTAAGCTCCGGGAGACGCCTTTCTTGGTGCCGAACCCAGCCAAGTGGCTAAAGGCAAGAGAAAAAAAAATAAAAACACATCTTTGTGTGCGTTTGTTCATGTGCCACAAAACCCTGGAAGATGACCCAAAAAAACATATTCTAGTTTTTGTGTTTTGAAGAGGGGTAAAGACAGGATAGGTAGGGAACAAAAGATGGAGGTTTTTCACTCTGTATTTTTTATAAACATATTTTGGTTTTTTACCACGTAAAATATTTTCTTTTGTTTTTTTTTTTTTTTTTTTTTTTTGAGATGGAGTTTCATTCTTGTCACCCAGGCTGGAGTGCAATGGCGCGATCTCAGCTCAGTGCAACTTCCGCCTCCCAGGTTCAAGTAATTCTCTTGCCTCACCCTCCCAAGTAGCTGGGATTACAGGCATGCACCATCACGCCTAGCTAACTTTTGCATTTTTAGTAGACACAGGGTTCTGCCATGTTGGCCAGGCTGGTTTCAAAGTCCTGGCCTCAAGTGATCCGCCCACCTCGGCCTCCCAAATTGCTGGGATTACAGGTGTGAGCCGCCATGCCCAGCCAAAAATATTTTCTATTCAAAAAATTAAATAGAAATGATGTTACACACACACACACACACACACACACACACACACACACACACACGTGCCAGAGTCCCAAACCTGGTTGCTTCTTACTGTGTGACCTTGGAAAATGATTTAAACTTTTTTTTTTTTTTGAGGCGGAGTCTCGCTCTGTCGCCCAGGCTGGAGTGCAGTGCCGCCATCTAGGCTCACTGCAAGCTCCGCCTCCCGGGTTCACGCCATTCTCCTGCCTCAGCCTCCCGAGTAGCTGGGACTACAGGCACCTGCCACCGTGCTTGGCTAACTTTTTGTATTTTTAGTAGAGACGCGGTTTCACCATGTTTGCCAGGCTGGTCTCGATCTCCTGACCTTGTGATCCGCCCGACTTGGCCTCCCAAAGTGCTGGGATTACAGGTGTGAGCCACCATGCCCGTCCTAAACAATTTTTTTTAAATAGAGAAGTAGTCTCACTATATTGCCCAAGCTGGCCTCGAACTCCTGGACTAAAGCAAACCTCCCTCCTCGGCCTCCTAGGATTAAAGGTGGGATTAAAGGTGTGAGCCATGGCACCTCGGCTTAGAAAATGACTTTAATCTCCCTTTGCCTCCGTTTACCCCTATTTATAGTGGCGATAGAAACAGTAGCAACCTCCCAGGGTGGCTAGGAATATCAACAAGTTAATTCCTGCAAATCCCTTAAAACTGTTGTACAGAACACACACTTAGCATGTGTTAGCAATTAGAGGCAGTGTTCTCCCCCTTGAGTAAGTGTGGAACCAAAGAAAGATTTGCTTTCTTCCCACCTTTCCCCAATCTAACAAATCTAGCTACTGAGAATTTTACTGAGAAAAGCTGATTTCCTTTTCAAATGGGGAAAGAAATCAATTCAGAAACGTTTGCAGACAACTGTGTGGCAGGTGAGCGTGCTAGGCTTTTGTTGTTTTGTTTTGCTTTGTTTAAAGACAGGCTTATGATTTTACCCTAGAAGATTAAGTACAATAACTCAAGTTAAAGAATCTGCTGGATGCGGTGACTCATGCCGGTGATCCCAGCACTTTGGGAGGCGGAGATGGGAGGATTGCTTGAGACCTGGAGTTCAAGACCAGCCTGGGCAACGTAGTGAGACCCTGTCTCTATTTTTAAAAAATGACTATAGCCACTCAATATATGTGAGTGGTTAATTATTATTACTATCTGCGTGGTCGTTATTTGAGTATATGGGCGCACAAAGGAGCGGGAGATGGCGAAGGACACCCAGGGTCACCATGTGACTTCATTATACTCATAGCAATAATTGAAGATACCATTTGCTGGGCTGTTGTGTGTCCAACATGTTGTGTGGACGTCCGCATTGAAACCTCACATAAACCCACGCGATGTCGCTACCCTCAGCTGAGGAAGGCCGACCCTGAGGCCAGACACACACAGCCCTTGCCTGATGTCACGCTTGAGCCCCTCCCTTTACATCTGAGAGACCCAAAGTCAGGACCAGGACTTGGTGTCCCCAGATAGAAAGCTCTGGTGGCGGCCAGCCCTGCTTCCTGCCGCCTCTGCTCCCGTTTCTGGAGCCAGAGCCGGATGCTGTGGCCCAGGGTGACCGGCGCAAGAGAACGCGGGACCCACAATCTTTAGTCCTTCCCCGGTATGTCGCTCTGGCTCCACTAGGTGGCAGTATCGCACAGTGGTAGGCGCACTTGCTCCGCGCTTGGGGACCGCAGAGCCCAGCGCTCTCACCTGTCCCCTCAGTTTTCTGCAAACGACCCCGGAGCTTCTCTGTGACTCTTTTGTTAAATCTACAAAGAATCTATAAAAAATAAACTTTCTAAAAAATCCGAGACCTGTCATCGTTTCAGGATTCACAAGTTCTCTGGACTGTATTTTCTCGCTCCTTGAGTTTGTGCTGAGCTCAAGGTGGAGACAATGAGAATCTTCCAAAGTGTTGCTGAGATTTTCAATCTCTTTGGAACTACATACGAATCTCCTATGCTTGGGTCTGCAACACGTTTTGTTAAATACCATTTCAGATATTTGCAGAATAATATTAAAAATGACAATGAAAGCTAACGCTTCTGAAGCACTTCCTTTGCACCTGGCAGAGTTAATAGTTTCTACCTCATAGGATGTTGAGGAGATTAAATGAGTTCACATTTACAAAGACATTGATGATCGGGATGATGGATGACTACTTTTGTTGTGGTGTTTTGTTATTTGTGACTTTCTTTCCCTCTGATCTCTTTATATCCATGCCTCTGTATCCCTGCCTCCACTTTTTTCTCCACCGAGGTCACAAACTCAGCCACCACCTGGGGCCAGGCAGGAAGTATAAATGAGGGAAGCTGACTGTGTGTGGGCCAAGGAAAACTGCAGGGTGCCCCCGGGCTGGCCACTCAGCACCTGCTGATGCTGGCTTATGGCCACGTGGGAATGCAGGCATGATGTTGACTAATACCGTGGCCTTTTCCAGAGAAACTTGCAATCTCCCAACCTTTTAATGCTCGTAATCCATTCAAACAAACAAGCAAACAAAAAAGTCCAAACTCTACAAGACAGGCCAGATGTGTCTGCAGCCTGCATGTTGTTCAAGAACCCTCTGTGGGTGGCCGGGGCAGAGATCCTAAGAAACTGCAATGAATTTCACTTCGTAACCAGAGGAGCCAGGAAGCAGTTCATGAAAGTTTCCTTTTATGAAACAAAAATGATAAGGTTCTCTCCTTTCAGAAAGAAACCACAGCTTTCCTCTTTAAGAAGGAAATCTGCTTTTAATCAGCAATTTGGCAGCTGAATTTGTCAAGCTAGGAGAATGAAGTCCAGGCTCAGCTTTTTGTTGTTGTTTTTTTTGTTTTTGTTTTTTTTTTTTTTGAGACGGAGTCTCGCTCTGTCGCCCAGGCTGGAGTTGCAGTGGCGATCTCAGCTCACTGCAACGCTCCGCTCCCGGGTTCCCGCATTCTCCCTGCTCAGCTCCCAAGTGCCTCGGACTACAGGCTCCCAACACCTCGTCTGGCTAGTTGTTTGTATTTTTTATTAGAGACGGGTTCATCACCGTGTTAGCCAGATGGGTCTCGATCTCCTGACCCTCGTGATCCCGCCGTCTCGGCTCCCAAAGTGTGGGAATTACAGGCTTGAGCCCACCGTGCTGCAGGCTGTTTTGAAATGAGTTCTCTCGCGCAAACGACTAAGCTAAAGGGAAAAGTCCAACTGGGAACTGCTTAGAGCCAGCCAGATTCCCATTCTATTCAAATCCACTCTCTACTCACTGAGATAAATGCATATCTGGCCGGGGCGCGGGGGCTCACGCCTGTAATCCCAGCACTTTGGGAGGCCAAGGCGGGCAGATCATGAGGTCAGGAGATCGAGACCATCCCGGCTAATATGGTGAAACCCTGTCTCTACTAAAAATAAAAAAAAAAATTAGCCGGACGTGGTGGCAGGCGCCTGTAGTCCCAGCTACTCAGGAGGCTGAGGCAGGAGAATCGCTTGAACCTGGGAGGTGGAAGTTGCAGTGAGCCGAGATCATGCCACTGCACTCCAGCCTGGTTGACAGAGCAAGTTTCCGTCTCCAATAATAATAATAATAAATAAATGCATTTCCGATTGCCTCCTTTGGAGAGGCTAATCAGAAACTCAAAAGAATGCAACCATTTGTCTCTTATCTACCTTTGACCTGGAAGGCCCCTCCCCACTCGAGTTGTCCCACCTTTCCAGACCAAACCAATGTTCATTTTACATATGTTGATTGACGTCTCACGTCTTCCTAAAATGTACAAAACCAAACTGTGCTCTGCTGACCTTGGGAACACGTCGTCAGAACCTCCTGAGGCTGTGTCACGGGTGCACGTCATCAACCTTGGCAAAATAAACTTTCTAAAAAATCCAAGACCTGTCTCATCGTTTCAGGCTTCACAAGTTCTCTGGACTGTATTTTCTCGCTCCTTGAGTTTGTGCTGAGCTCAAGGTGGAGACAATAAGAATCTTCCAAAGTGTTGCTGAGATTTTCAATCTCTTTGGAACTACATACGCATCTCCTATGCTTGGGTCTGCAACACGTTTTGTTAAATATCATTTCAGATATTTGCAGAATAATATTAATAATGACAATGAAAGCTAACGCTTCTGAAGCACTTCCTTTGCACCTGGCAGAGTTCTAACTGCCTTGTATGTACTAATTCATTTAATCCTTCTAACATTCTGTGAGACAAGTACTGTAATTACCTCCATTTCACAGATGAGAAATTGAGGCACAGAGACAGTACAATTTGCCTAAGGTTGCCCAGCTCATGAATGGCAGAGCAGAGATTTGAACTATGACAGTTTGCCTTCCAGAGTCTGTCTCTTAATCAGTGTAAAACGCAATGCCAGTGTCAAAATGGTTTCTGTTACTGTAAATAAGTTGTTCATTAAGAGCATGAACTTTTCTGTCCTTGGAGCATTTGTCCTCAGTGAATGGTCTTGTTTTGTTTTGTTTTGTTTTGTTTTTTGAGACGGAGTCTTGCTCTGTCGCCCAGGCTGGAGTGCAGTGGCGTGATCTCAGCTCACTGCAAGCTCCGCCTCCTGGGTTCACATCATTCTCCTGCCTCAGCCTCCCAAGTAGCTGGGACTACAGGCACTCGC
Organism: Rhinopithecus bieti; assembly: GCF_001698545.2. NCBI lineage: Eukaryota > Metazoa > Chordata > Mammalia > Primates > Cercopithecidae > Rhinopithecus > Rhinopithecus bieti. The sequence continues at coordinate 465,374 of NW_016806418.1, forward strand.
CACCACACCCAACTAATTTTTTGTATTTTTAGTAGAGATGGGGTTTCACCATGTCAGCCAGGCTGGTCTCAATCTCCCGACCTCGTGATCTGCCCGACTTGGCCTCCCAAAGTGCTGGGATTACAGGCGTGAGCCACTGCACACGACCAGTCCTCAGTGAATGTTTACTGATCAACTACTATGTGCCAGGCGTCGTCCTTGGCATTGGGGATACAATGGTGACCTTGACAGGGTCATGTTTTGTTCCTCATGGAGCTTACGGTCTAGGAGAGGCAGGCACAATAAACGAGCAAATCACTGAATACGCCACAATTTCTGAGTACACAGAATAATGCCCCCTCTCCAAGGATATCCATGTCCCAATCCCCAGAACCTGTGCATATGTGACCTCACGTGGCAGAAGAGACTTTGCAGATGTGATTAAGTGGAGGATCTGGAGATGGAGAGATGACCCTGGGTTACCTGAGGGGGCTCCAGGTGATCACAAAGATCACCTTGATCACCCATAAGAGGGAGACAGAAGAGTCAGTCAGAGAAGGAGGGTGAGTACACGAAGCAGAGGTCAGGATGATGCATGTGACCGTTGGCTTTGAAGATGGAGGATGCGGCCGCCAGCCAAGGCATGCAGGTGACATCTTAAAGCTGCAAACAAGGGGGAAACAGAGCCTCCTCTAAAGCCTCCAGAAGGAATCAGTTCTACTGACACTTTGACTTTAGCCCACTTTAGACACTTTGGACTTATGACCTCTGGAATTGTAAGAGAACGCATCTCTTTTGTTTTAAGCCACTAAGTGTGTGACAATTACTACAGCAGCAATGGGAAATGAATACAGACTTATATACTTGATCACAACAAAATCAGGGTAAAAAGGCGGAGCCATTCTAGACAGGGGGTCAGGAGGGAACATTTAAGAAGAAATCTGCACCAGGTGCAGTGCTTCACGCCTGTAATCCCAGCACTTTGGGAGGCTGAGGCAGGCACATCACTTAAGCTCAGGAGTTCAAGACCAACCTAAGCAGCTAGTGAGACCCTGTTTCTACAAAAATAAATAATAATAATAAATTAATTAATTAAAAAGGAAAAATAAACAGGTAAAATTAATTGTAGTAACATACTAAACTTGATGTATCCAAACTTGTCATTTCCACGTCGCCAGTGTAAAAAAATCAGTAAGAGAATTTACATTCTTTATTCCACACCAGTTCTTCGAAATCCAGGGTATATATTTACGCACACAGCACACCGCAATTTGGATGCTAAGTTTTTTTCAGAAATATTTGATCTGCATTCAGAGCCCAGAAAGTTTAGACTTGAAAAAGATGATTCATGCACCCAGGTTGTTCCAAACGTACTTAATTAAAACTCTCCCAATAACTGCAACAAGTGTCAGTGTTTACATTTAAATTAATTAAAACTAAATAAGGCCAGGCACGGTGGCTCATGCCTGTAATCCCAGCACTGTGGGAGGCCAAGGTGGGCAGATCATTTGAGGCCAGGAGTTCGAGATCAGCCTGGCCAACATGGTGAAACCTTGTCTCTACTAAAAGTACAAAAAATATTAGCCGGGCATGGTTGGCATGTGCCTGCAATCCCAGCTACGCGGGAGGCTGAGGCAGGAGAATCTCTTGAACCCAGCAGGTGGAGGTTGCAGTGAGCTGAGATCACACCACTGCACTCTAGCCTGGGCGACAGAGCAAGACTCCATCTCAAAAAAACAAAACAAAACAAAACAAAAACCTAAATAAAATTTAAAAGCCAGTCCTTTGACCACACCTGCCCACTATGGCCTGCACAATCAGATCTTAATTGATTTCAGTCTGCTCCAGGCCCACTACCCCATCCCCATCTGCCTGGCAAGAAATGTCACAGCTACTTTGGGGTCCCACCATCCTCCACCCTCCATAGAGTGATGTCTGATGACTCAGCTTGGTTGGTGCTAGAAAGATGGGGGATGCCTAGGCCTTTGGTCAATGAGGTCACTATAATAACTTCTGCTCCTTTGGCTTCTGTGGGGTTTTGGCGTGATTTTCTTTTTTTGGTGAGTGTGTATGTGAGAGACAGAGTTTCACTCTGTCGCCAGGCTGGAGTGCAGTGGCACGATCTCGGTTCACTGCAATCTCCACCTCCCAGGTTTAAGTGATTCCCCTGCCTCAGCCTCCCAAGTAGCTGAGATTACAGGTGTGTGCCACCACGTCTGGCTAATTTTTTGTGTTTTTAATGGAGACAGGGTTTCGACATGTTGGCCAGGCTGGTCTCGAACTCCTGACCTCAGGTGATCCATATGCCTCGGCCTCCCAAAGTGCTGGGGTTACAGGCGTGAGCCACCACTCCCAGCCTTGTTTGTCTGTTTTTGGTCTCACAGGCTGGAGTGCAGTGGTGTGATCTTGGCTCACTGCAGCCTTGAACTCCTAGGCTCAAGTGATCCTCCTCCTGCCTCAGCCTCTCGGGTAGCTGGTACGACAGGTGTGTCCCACTATGCCTGGCTAATTCTTTTTATTTTTAGTAGTGACGGGGTCTTGCTATGTTGCCTAGGCTAGCCTCGAACTCCTGAGCTCAAGTGATCCGTCTGCCTCAGCCTCCCAAAGTGCTGGGATTACAGGCGTGAACCACTGTGCCCAGCCCTCCTTTATTATTTACTGGGGTTCTTCTACTTGCTGCTGCAGAGAGGCTGGGAGATCCTCCCCAGAGTGGTCCCCCCAGCCCACAGCCATCCTCCCATCTTGCTGGCAAACGGGCTATGTTCTCTCTGCCTCCCCGCACCTCCCTCACGCTGGAGTGAGCTCCATCTCTCCTTCTCCTAAAGTCCCTCTCTCCATCCTCCCCACTTTTGGAGGGGACCCCAGGATTGCACCACTCAGTCCCAGCCTCTCTCTTCCGAAACAGGAGCAGGAAAAGGAGCCCCTCACACTAGGACCTGTGAGTTCTCTTCCTACTGAATGTCCCATTGTCCATACTAAGGAAGGAAAAGACTTTTCTTGTGTAATATAATCTACCCCAAGGTAGCCTTATGTTATTGAATAAAAGGCAAGGATGGGCCGGGCGTGGTGGCGTGTGCCTGTAATCCCCACTATTTGGGAGGTTGAGGCAGGGGAATTGCTTGAACCAAGGAGGTGGAGGTTGCAGTGAGCCGAGGTCGCGCCACTACACTCCAGCCTGTGCGACAGAGCGAGACTCCGTCTCAAAAAAAAAAAAAGCAAGGGTGATGCCTTCCTTCCACCCTTGAGGTTTGTTCAGATCCAGCCTACAGGAGTTCCCTGAAGTTACCGAGGAAAACTCAGGGGTCAGGTCCCTAAGGGCTGCACTGGGCACCCCAGCAGAGACGCAGGGGCTGCCTTAGGGGCTTAGTGCAGCAACTCCACTGCAGCCAGAGATTCATGCCTCTTCTGGCTCAGCCAGCCCTCAGGGGAACAGGAGGCAGAAGCGGCTTGTTCTTCCAGTCACACAGTAAGAGTGGGCTCTCTGGGAGGGCCGGTGGCCCCGTCTGCGGCCGCATTCCCTCCCCTCCCCAGCAATTCTCCCTGGCTTCTCTGGCTGAGACTGCACCTCATCTGCAGGTGGGGGTGAACTCAGATGACTCAGGCGACAAACAGTGGGCCAGGGTGGGCCCCCATGACCTGTGTATCTTCAGGAAGGCCCACCGGTCCTTCGGCTTCAGCTTCTGTTTCCTGACTTACAGAGACAGGTGGCATACAGAGAGCTCAAGATATGGGCTCTGGGATCAGGCAGCCTAGGCACATGGCTGCTTTGCTGTGTGACTTCCAATAAGTAGCTTGACCTCTCTGTGCCTTCATTTCCTCTTTCATCACACTGGGAATAAAGATGAGTACTTCAGGGAGTTATGAAAATTAAAAAGAGTTAACTTGTATAAAACTATTACCATGACAACTAGAAGAGAGGTGATATATAAATGTTAGATATTTTATCATTATTATTATTATTTGTTTATTTCTTTTCTGAGCTGGAGTTTCACTCTTGTTGCCTAGGCTGGAGCGCAATGGCACGATCTCCGCTCACTGCAACCTCTGCCTCCCAGGTTCTATTAATTCTCCTGCCTCAGCCTCCAAAGTAACTGGGATTACAAGGGCCCGCCACCACACCCAGGTAATTTTCGTATTTTTAGTAGAGACGGGGTTTTGCCATGTTGGCCAGGCTGGTCTCAAACTCCTGACCTCAGGTGATCCACCTGCCTCGACCTCCCACAGTGCTGGGATTGCAGGCATGAGCCACCACGCCCGTTTTGATATTTTATTTTAAAATGATGATTATTCCTAGTTCCTGAAATGTGTCTCTCTTTCAGTGTCTTCCTCTCTTTTTGGCCACATCTCTCAATGTGTTCCCAGCTCTCTCCTATTCTCCATCTACCCACCTCTGTCTGTTCTTCTCTTTTGGCCTCAGTCTTTCTGTGACTTTGGTAAACTACTTACCCTCTCTGTGCCTCAGTTTCCTCATCTGTCCAACAAAGTTCGTAGCAGCATCTACTTATATTTTTTTTGAGGAATACATGTGTTATTGCATTTAACATACTTAAAAGAGGGCCAGACATATGGTAAGTTATTGACCTCCTTACAATTAATTTAACATATTCTAAAGGTTAATTAATAGTAAGCTACCATTATTGTCTGTTGTTATTTTCTCTATCAGCCTTTGTCTCTCCCTCTTCTGTCTGTCTCTCTGTCTTTGTATCTCCCTTTATCCATCCACTCAACACATCTGCAGTGAATAGCTTTCATCAGTGAACACAGCAGACACCAGCCCTGTCCCCAAGGGGCTCCCACACTACTGAAAGAAACAGCTACTAGAAAAACAAAACACACAAGCCGGGTGCGGTGGCTCTCACCTGTAATCCCAGCACTTTGGGAGGCCAAGGTGGGCGGATCACCTGAAGTCAGACGTTTGAGACCAGCCTGGCCAACACGGTGAAATCCCATCTCTACTAAAAATACAGAAATTAGCCAGACTTGGTGGCGGGCACCTATAATCCCAGTTACTCAGGAGGCTGAGGCAGGAGAATCGCTTGAACCTGGGGGGGGCGGAGGTTGCAGTGAGCTGAGATCGCACGCACCACTGTACTCCAGCCTGGGTAGCACAGTGAGACTCCATCTCAAACAAACAAACAAAAAAGAAAAAGAAACACACAATAATACGTGTATACATTGTAGCAAATGCTCTAAAGGAGCATGTAGGATGCTATAAGATGAAAAAACAAATAGGGGACTGAAGACCCTGAATCAGACTGGGGAAGGGCTCAGGGAAGGCCTCTGAAGAAGTAACGTTTGAGTTGAGACAGACTGAAGACAGCAAAGGGAAAAGTGTTGGAAGCGCATGGAAAACAAAGACGGAGCAACATGAGAGAAGACAGGAGGAAAGGTGAGACAGAGAAGGTTGGACAGAGACACAGGTGCAGAGCCACAGACAGAGAGACAGAGACAGCCAAGGGGAGATAGAGATGGGAGGAGAGAGAGACATAGAGAAAGATGGACAGAGACGCAGGTGTGGAGCCACAGACAGAGAGAGAAGGCAAGGTGAGACAGAGACAGGAGGAAAGAGAGACGCACAGGGGCAGAGAGACACAGACAGAGATCGGAGGGTCACAGACAGAGGTCAGAGGGAGAGCAAGAGAGACGGGGTCAGAGAGAGAAAGGGACAGGGACGGGAAAAGAGAGACAGAGACCTGCCAGGGCTTCCTATTCTGTGGCCCCAGCCTATGTCCTGTCCTGCCCAGAGTTATTTGGGGGCGCACAGGCCCAGGACAGAGTTGGGGGAGGGTCTCCCTTGAGATGTTTCCAGCCTGGCAGGTGAGAGACACAGAGACAAGGGGGAGAGAGAGACAGAGATGGGACCAGAGAGACAGAGGAAAAGAGAGCCACAGAGAAAGAGAGACAGAGACACGGGGTGGGGTGTGCGGGAAAGAAGGAAGGAAGGAGAAAGAATGAATGTTAGAGAGACAGAGACGAGACCTAGGAGAGAGGGAGAGACACAGAGACATTCCTGTCTCATCGCAGTCATCTGCGGGCACCGCCCCTCACTCGTGCCGGCTCTGCGGTCTACACCCACCCACTCCTTGGTGATCTCATCTGGCCTCGTGGCTGTAAACGCCACCTCTCCCCTAATGAGTCCCCACTGTTTCTTGGCAGTCCTGACCTCGGTCTGCCCCTCCGTGCACCCTCCGCGGTCTACCGCACCCTCGCACGCCCTACCCGCTTCCCGCACCTACGCGTCTCCACAAGATCCGTGAGCGCAAGCCAAGGGACCAAGCCTCCACGCCGTCCTTGGCTCCTCTGCTCCTGACCCCCCACTTTTCATCCATCAGGCAGTAACTTGACTCCACATGCAGAGGGGACCCCGCGTCCATTCACCTCTCTTCTCCCTTGTCCGGGTCACCTCCCACCTGGGCCGTTGCCACCGTCCCCCGCCCCACCCCCACCATCACTCTCCACCCTGGAAGTTTTTAAAAAGTAAGTAAGATGATGTCACTCCATCCTCGTGCTTAAAATCCATTGCACTTAAGTAAAACCCAAACTCCTTAACCCTGATAGGTAAACAGGGCCACAGACAGAGAGACAGAGACAGCCAAGGAGAGACAGAGGCCTGCAGGCCTACCGGGTTCCTGGTCTGCCCTCCTGCCCGCCCCGCCCTCCTCTGGCTGGAGTCAAGTTCTTCTGTGCACCCCACAACCTCCCCTGCTGCGTGGACCCTCCTCCTCCTCTCCACTGGGTTCTCAGCTTGAATGTTCCCCTTCTCTGAGACTCCCCGACACAGCATAAAGACTCACCACCTTATATGCCGGTCCCTGCAGTTTTCCTTTATTGTCTGTGCCGCCCCTTAGGACGCGATCGCCAGTGGCGAGGGCTTTGATGGTTCCTCCTGTGGCCCCAGCACCTGCGGCAGAGCTCAGAGTGCGGTAGGCGCTCAGCTGCTTTTCACTGAGCGAAGGCTTTTTACTTCTCCCACTCACCGCAAGCCTATGATGCACCTGGCACCCTGTGCCTTTCCCTGAATGACCTCTTTGAATCCACCTGGGAAATGGGGCATAATGGTCACTCTAGTTTTATGGTTGGAAAACAGGCTCACAGGGGTGCAGTCACTTGCCCAAGGTTCCAAAAGTAGTGTGTGATGTAGGCTGGATTCGAACCTGGGGTAATTTGCTGGAGAAGCACAGCAAGAGAGGGATAAAGGAGGGGAGAGAGAGAGATTTAATTTAGAAAGAGAAAGAACATGAGAGAGAACAGAAAAGAATGAGAGGAAATGAAAGAAAACACAAGGGAGAAAGAATGAGAGAAAGAAATAAGAGAAAGAGACAATGAGAGATACAGGTGAGAGAGAAGTATCTCATGAGAGAGAATAAGAACATGAAAAGAGATAGAATGAGAGAGAGAGAAAGAAAAGAGAGAGTGGAGTCTAGGATCTGGGCAGGGGTCTCCTCCCTGGGCCCCGGGCCCCTGGCCCCTGCCACCAGCCCCATCTGGGCCCCCAGCCACTGCCTGGTCAGAGCTGAGGCAGCCTGAGAGAGTTGAGCTGGAAGCTCACAGCACCTGACCCCTGGAATGCATCCCCTGGGGGGCAGGCCAGCCCAGACTGAGGATGCTTATAAGCCCCAAGGAGGCCCCTGCGGGAGGCAGCAGGCTGGAGCTCAGCCCAGCAGCGGAATCCAGGAACCCAGAGGTGGCCAGGTAAGAGGCCTGGTGGTTCCCCACTAAAAGCCTGCAGTCTTTGTGATCCGAGTCTCCCTACAGCTCCATGTCGTTGGATTCTCAGCCTCTGTGCCTCCTATCTCTACATCTCTCCAGATAGATCCCTCACTGTCTCTAGTTAGGAGTCTATCTTTTTTTTTCTCTCTCTCTGGGTCTCCCTCAGCCTCTCTGTCTCTCTGAATCTCTATCTCCGTGTCTAACTCTCAGACTGTCTCTGAGGGTATCTCTCAAACACTGTCTCTCCAGCTCTGATTCTCTGTGCGTCTTCCCTCTGTGCTTGTTCATGGATGGCTAGACACCATCTCTCCCCACTCGGAGATGGCTAGATGCTCTCTCTAAACTTTCCTTTCTACCCAGTTCTCTCTCTCTCTTTTCCCATCTCTCCCTCTCTTTTTCTCTTTCGGTCTCTAAATCTGTCTCTCTAGGTTCTGGGTCCACGGATGGGAGTGGGGGTAGATGGTCTAGACTCTAGCCTACCTAATAACATCCCAGGGGGAAGAAAGGGAGGGAGAAAGAGAGGGATGGAGAGACTTGGACTGAAGACCCCCAGATAGGGCTAAGTCTCAGTCCTCATCCCCAGGTGCTGACGTGATGACCACAGCAGGAAACCCCTGGGGCTGGTTCCTGGGGTACCTCATCCTTGGTGCCACAGGTATCTGAGTATGCATGTGTGACTGTGCTTGGGGGCACAGTGTTTGTTAATGTTCGGGCGTGATTCAGTGTCCTCCTGCTCGTGACTGCAAAGCTGGCTGTGAGATGGTACCATGTGATCCGCCCCCCATGGCTGTCCCCCTGAATTGTGTGTGGCAGTGTGCCTGGGTGTGTGGTTGTACCTGTGAGACACTGACAGTTTGTGCCTCTGAATATCTGGTGGAGTGACAACAGTGTAATGATGATGTCGGGACAGGGGAAGCCGAGGGTGCAGGAGATTGTGCTTCCTGGGGAATAATCCATTGCTGGGAATCTGTGCCTACTTCCTGGGTCTTCAGTCCTGAGATCCCCCTCTCCCATCCCCAAGGAACTCACCTCACAGGACTATATAATGGTGTTTTGGTGTGAATGGGCTTGTGGCTGGGTGTGACTGTGGGTAAGGCTGGGAGAGGATAGGACTGACTCGGTGCAGGACTCTTTGAGCATTAGTCTGTGCAGACAAGTGACCCGATCTTTGCTCCCAGCAATAACTCCACCCGCTGAGCTTTAATCCACGCCAAAGGACCCGATCCTACCGCTATGAGCCTAGACTCCCCTGTTGAACCCCTGACCGTGGCTTTGCACAGCGATGGCACCAGTATCACCTCCAGAGCCCACCCCAGAGCCCTGAGTGCGCCCCAGGAGCCCTGATCCCACCTTCTGGGACTGCTCCTATCCATAATCCGGCTATTGAAGCCTTGACGGAGCCCCTGTGCTGTAACCGCAACCCTAGGAGCACTAATCCCGACTTCTCAGCCCATCCCCATGCCCTGACTCACCTCCCAGAAGCCCTGACTACCCTGAAACCCTGACCAGGCTCCCGCACCGTGATCACCGCCCCTGGGAACCCTAGGCCAATACCCTGGACTAGCCCATGAAGCTCTGATCATGCCCCCTGCACCATAACCCCACCCCCAGAAGCCCTGGGTCCGCCCCTGGGCTCGTCCCCAGCCCTGACTCGGCCCCCAAGAGTCCTGACTGCTCCTGAAGCCCTAACCGCGCCCCTGCTCGGTAACCCCACCCCCAAAAGCCCTGGGCCCACCTCCTGAGCCCGTTCCCAGCCCTGACTCCACCCCGAGGAGCCCTGACTGCTCCTGAACCTCTGACCACGCCCCTGATCGGTAAGCCCACCCCCAGGAACCCCGGGCCCGCCTCCTAGGCCCGTCCCCAGCCCTGACTCCGTCCTCAGGATCGCTCGTCTCTGGTAGCAGCAGTCGAATCATAAACGGCGAGGACTGCATCCCGCACTCGCAGCCCTGGCAGGCGGCACTGGTCATGGAAAACGAATTGTTCTGCTCGGGCGTCCTGGTGCATCCGCAGTGGGTGCTGTCAGCCGCACACTGTTTCCAGAAGTGAGTGCAGAGGTAGGGCGAGTGGGCAGGGCCTGGGTCCGGGGGCAGGGCCTGGGTGTTACTTTGGCTGAAGGCAGGGGCCTAGTATCAGGTTCCTCCTGGGGTGCTCAGGGGGAATCAGCGGTGAAGGCTCTGGGAGGAGGACGGAATTAGCCTGGATCCGGGGAGCCCAGAGGGAAGGGCTGGGAGGCGGGAACCTTGCTTTGGAAGGACTCAAAGAGCCCTGGGTTGAAATCTCAGCCCAGTGCTGAGTCTCTAGTGAACTAAGGCAAGTTCCTGTCCCTGAATTTTTGTGAATGAGGATTTGAGACCATGGTTAAGTAGCCCTTAGGGTGTTTAGCGAAGAGGGTGGGGTTGGGGTTAGGGAATGGGGATGGGAATGGGGTTGAAGATGAGAATGGAGATAAGGATGCAGTTGCCACAAAACTGACCTGCCCTCCGTGGCCCTCAGGTCCTACACCATCGGGCTGGGCCTGCACAGTCTTGAGGCCGACCAAGAGCCAGGCAGCCGGATGGTGGAGGCCAGCTACTCGGTGCAGCACCCAGAGTACAACAGACCCTTGCTCGCCAACGACCTCATGCTCATCAAGTTGGACGAACTTGTGTCCGAGTCTGCCACCATCCGGAACATCAGCCTTGCTTCGCGGTGCCCTACCGCGGGGGACTCTTGCCTCGTTTCTGGCTGGGGTCTGCTGGCGAACGGTGAGCTCATGGGTGTATGTATGTCTGCCTTCTTCAAGGGGTCCTCTGCCCAGTCGCGGGGGCTGACCCAGAGCTCTGCGTCCCAGGCAGAATGCCCACCGTGCTGCAGTGCGTGAACTTGTCGGTGGTGTCTGAGGAGGTCTGCAGTGAGCTCTATGACCCGCTGTACCACCCCAGCATGTTCTGCGCCGGTGGAGGGCAAGACCGGAAGGACTCCTGCTACGTGAGAGAGGGGGAAAGGGGAGGGCAGGCGACTCAGGGAAGGGTGCAGAAGGGGGAGACAGAGATACACAGGGCTGCATGGAGAGATGCAGAGATGGAGAGACACACAGGGAGACAGTGACAACTGGAGAGAGAAACTGGGAGAAACAGAGAAATAAACATAGGAATAAAGAGAAGCAAAGGAAGAGAAAAACAGAAATAGACACTGGGGGAGGCAGAAACACACACACATAGAAATGCGGTTGACCTCCCAACAGCATAGGGCCTGGGGGCGCTGACCTCCACCCAACAGAAAATCCTTGTATAACTTTTGACTCCCCAAAAACGTGACTAGAAATAGCCTACTGAGGGCCGGGCGCGGTGGATCACGCCTGTAATCCCAGCACTTTGGGAGGCCGAGGCGGGCGGATCACAAGGTCAGGAGATCAAGACCATCCTGGCCAACACAGTGAAACCCCGTCTCTACTAAAAATGCAAAAAATTAGCCGGGCGTGGCGGCGGGTGCCTGTAGTCCCAGCTATTCCGGAGGCTGAGGCAGGAGAATGGCGTGAACCCGGGAGGCGGAGCATGCTGTGAGCCAAGATCGCACCACTGCACTCCAGCCTGGGGGACAGAGTGAGACTCCGTCTCAAAAAAAAAAAAAAAAAAAGAAATAGCCTACTGTTTACGGGGAGCCTTACCAATAACATAAATAGTCAATTTATGCATATGTTTTATGCATTCATGATATACCTTTGTTGGAATTTTTTATATTTCCAAGCTGCACAGTTCATCTGTGAATTTTTTTAAATTGTTGCAACCCTCCTAAAATTTTTCTAATATATTTATTGAAAAATATCCAAGTGGACTTGTGCAGTTCAAACCAGAGTTGTTCAAGGGCCAACTGTGTACCCAGAGGCAAACAGTGACACAGACTCATAGAGATGAAACACGAAGAGAAATAGGAAAAATCAAGACTGCACAAAGAGGCTGGGCGGGGTGGCTCACGCCTGTAATCCCAGCACTTTGGGAGGCGAGGCAGGCAGATCACTTGAGGTAAGGAGTTCAAGACCAGCCTGGCCAAAATGGTGATATCCTGTCTCTACTAAAAATACAAAAGTTAGCTGGGTGTGGTGGCAGGCACCTGTAATTCCAGCTACTTGGGAGGCTGAGGCAGGAGAATCGCTTGAATATGGGAGGTAGAGGTTGCAGTGAGTCAAGATCGCACCACTACACTCCAGCCTGAGCAACAGAGTGAGACTGTGTCTCAAAAAAAAAAAGACTTGGCCGGGCGCGGTGGCTCAAGCCTGTAATCCCAGCATTTTGGGAGGCCGAGACGGGCGGATCACGAGGTCAGGAGATCGAGACCATCCTGGCTAATACGGTGAAACCCTGTCTCTACTTAAAATACAAAAAACTAGCCGGGCGACGAGGCGGGCGCCTGTAGTCCCAGCTACTCGGGAGGCTGAGGCAGGAGAATGGCGTAAACCCGGGAGGCGGAGTTTGCAGTGAGCTGAGATCCGGCCACTGCACTCCAGCCTGGGTGGCAGAGCAAGACTCCGTCTCAAAAAAAAAAAAAAAAAGACTTTACAAAGAGATGCAGAGACACTGAGACAGACAAACAAGCCATGAAGGAGACAAAGAAGGAAAGACAGAAACAGACAGACAACAAGCCCAAGAGAAGCAGCCAGCATTCAGGACATAGGACATCGGGAAGCAGGATTAGATGAGGTCAGGGATCTGGAATGGGATTTCCAACAGATATGTTGCTGGGCTATGTTGTGGTTAATGATGGTTCTGTCTTTGTTTCTCAGTCTCATTTAGTTCCTCTCTGATCCCACATCCATTTCCATCTCTCTGTATTTCGGATTCTGACTCTCCCTCTCTTCACAACAGGGTGACTCTGGGGGGCCCCTGATCTGCAACGGGTACTTGCAGGGCCTTGTGTCTTTCGGACAAGGCCAGTGTGGCCAAGTTGGCGTGCCAAGCGTCTACACCAACCTCTGCAAATTCACTGAGTGGATAGAGAAAACCGTCCAGGCCAGTTAACTATGGGTACTGGGAACCCATGAAATTGACCCCCAAATACATCCTGCTGAAGAAATTCAGGAATCTCTGTTCCCAGCCCCTCCTCCCTCAGGCCCAGGAGTCCAGGCCTCCAGTCCCTCCTCCCTCAGACCCAGGGATCCAGGCCACCATCCCCTCCTCCTTCAGACCCAGGAGTCCAGCCCTTCCTCCCTCAGAGCCAGAAGAAGTCCAGGCCCCCAGCCCCTCCTCCTTCAGACCCAGGAGTCCAGCCCCTTCTCCCTCAGACCCAGGGCTCCAGACCCCCAACCCCCCCTGCCTCAGACTCAGAGGTCCAGGCACCCAACCCCTCCTTCCCCAGACCCAGAGGTCCAGGCTCCAGGCCCTCCTCCCTCAGACCCAGTCTTCCAAAGCCACCTAGACGCTCCCTGTACACAGTGCCCCCTTGTGGCAAGATGTTGACCCAACCTTACCAGTGTTAGAGTTGGTTTTTCTCTAACACTGGGGAAAGTGTCCCTTTCCCCAGATCCAGAAATAAAGTCTAAGAGAAGCGCAGGTTCTGTTTGTAGTGTCCTCCTTGCTTCCCCTTCCATTCAAGAGATTCCAGCAAATGGCTTTTCCTCCATCGGTCTCAGTTTCCCTATCTGGGAAATGGGAGCTTTGACCAGGAGGGCCACAGGGTTTCAGAGGGAGGGGCCATTCCCTGGGTAGTTAAGAGAAACCAGTGCCATGGCTGTTGTCCAGTTTCTGAAAAGTCAAGTCAGCAAATGGTAACTGTAGAGATTTTCTTGCTTCGTTTAACTATTCAGCTTTAGTTGATCTATATTTGTTTTTGTCTTCTTAACTGCATTTCAAGAATTTTTAACTTGCATCTGTCTCAGGACTTGGCTGCTGCAGCTGGAGTCTGGTGGGAAGAATTGTGGAGAGGGCTACTGTGAGTGACAGCTACAGAGACCAAGGAGCAGAAAGAGGGGAGGTTGAGGGCCAGAATGGGGCAACTGAGGGACAAGAAGATGGGAGACTGAATAAGTGTATAGATAATTTGAACAATACAATTAACACATTCTATTTAATGGTCAGATATGGAAAGTTGCACCCAGTACCTGAAAAATATAGAATCATTTCAAAAGACATACAGCTGCCAGAATGGCTAAAATTGAAGAGAATAACAGCATCAAGTCTCAGTTATATCTACGGCAGCTGTAACTCTCCTACAATGCTGGGGGTAGGGGGTAAAATGGTACAACCACTTTGGAAAACAGCTTGGTAAATTCTTAGAAAGGTAGGCATACATCCACATGATGGCTAGCAATTCTACTCATAGTATTTATGTAACAGCCATAAAAAGACTTCCCTAAGAATGTTTATAGTAGTTTTATTCACAATAATGAAATTGGAAATGAAGCAAATGTCTATCAGTAAGTGAGTGGATAAGCAAACTGTGATATATCCATACCATGGATTGCTACTCTGCACCAGAAAGAAATAAACTATTGATATAAGCAACACCATACACGCATCTCAAAATCATTATTCTGGCCGGGCGCGGTGGCTCAAGCCTGTAATCCCAGCACTTTGGGAGGCCGAGACGGGCGGATCACGAGGTCAGGAGATCGAGACCATCCTGGCTAACATGGTGAAACCCCGTCTCTACTAAAAAATACCAAAAAAACTAGCCAGGCGAGGTGGCGGCACCTGTAGTCCCAGCTACTCGGGAGGCTGAGGCAGGAAAATGGTGTAAACCCGGAGGCAGAGCCTGCAGTGAGCCGAGATCACGCCACTGCACTCCAGCCTGGGTGAGAGAGTGAGACTCCATCTCAAAAAAAAAAATCATTATTCTGAGTGAAAGAAGCTAGACACAAAATATGATACACTATATGATTACATTTATATGAAATTCTAGAACAGGCAAAATTAATCAATGTTGCCTGGCTGCTGGGATGGGAGAGGGGAGTAGGTATAGAAACAGATTGGGGTCAGGTGCGGTGGCTCACCTGCAATCCCAGCACTTTGGGAGGACAAGGTGGGCAGATCACTTGAGGTCAGGAGTTCAAGACCAGCCTGGCCAACATGGTGAAACCCTGTCTCTACTAAAATACAAAAATTAGCCAGGCATGGATGCAGGTGCCTGTAATCCCAGCTACTCAGGAGGCTGAGGCAGGAGAATCACTTGAACCTAGGAGGTGGAGATTGCAGTGAGCCAAGATCACACCACGGCACTCCAGCCTAGATGACAGACCAAGACTCTATCTCAAAAAAAAAAAAAAAAAAAATTTAGATGGATGTGTTGGTGAGTGCCTGTAATTCCAGCTGCTCTGGAGGCTGAGGCAGGAGACTTGCTTGAACCCAGGAGGCAGAGGTTGCAGTGAGCCGAGATCACACCACTGCACTGCAGTCCGGGCAAAAGAGTGAGACTCTGTCTCAAAACAAAACAAAACAAAACAGATTGGGAAGAAGCATAAAAGAACTTTCTCGGGTGATGGAAATTTTCCATAACTTTACAGGAGTGAGGATTACATGAGCGTATGCATTTGCCAAAACTCATTGAACTGTAATGCCACACTGTGCATACCTCAATAAAAACTTTACCTCAATTTAAAAACCACACACAGCATTTACAAACATGAACCCGTTATTGAGGTACGAAGCAAGTCTCAACACATTTCCAAGTTGGAATATATAGAGTATGTTGTCTGACCACAATGTAATTAAGCTAGAAATCATAATAGCCAGAAAATCTTCATGTGTTTTCAAAATGGTCTTAGGGAGCGCAAGTGCAGGTTTCTTTTCTTTTTTTTTTGAGACGGAGTCTCGCTCTGTCGCCCAGGCTGGAGTGCAGTGGCCGGATCTCAACTCACTGCAAGCTCCGCCTCCCAGGTTCACGCCATTCTCCTGCCTCAGCCTCCAGAGTAGCTGGGACTACAGGCGCCCGCCACCTTGCCCGGCTAGTTTTTTTTTTTTCTTTTTTCTGTATTTTTTAGTACAGAGGGGTTTCACCGTGTTAGCCAGGATGGTCTCGATCTCCTGACCTCGTGATCCGCCCGTCTCGGCCTCCCAAAGTGCTGGGATTACAGGCTTGAGCCACCGCACCCGGCCTAAGTGCAGGTTTCTGACAGGGATATGTTGTGTGGTGGTGAACTCTGGGCTTTTTACTGTATCCATCACCCAAGTAGTGTGCGCTGTACCCAATAGGTCGTTTTTTCCTCCTTCACCTCACCCCCCCCATGCTTCCACCTTCTAGAGTCTCCAGTGTCTATTAGTTCACTCTATGCCTGTTTGTACCCACTGTTTAGCTCCCATTGATAAGACAGAACATGTGGTATTTGACTGGCTGTTTCTGAGTTATCTCATCTAGGACTGTGTGTTTTGATTTTAAAGGAACATCCCTAAAGAACCCACAATTCAAAACAAGAAATATAATGGAAATTAGAAAATATTTTGAGTTAAATGCTAAGGAAAATACAAGATGTATGCACATGTATTGTATGTGCCTACTACAGTGCTCGGAGAGAAACATATAGCCATAAACACATAATTATAAAAGAAAAAGAGCTGGCCTGGTGCGGTGGCCCATGCCTGCAATCCCAGCACTTTGGGAGGCCGAGGCGGGCAGATCACCTGAGGTCAGGAGTTTGAGACCAGCCTGACCAACATGGTGAAACCCCGTCTCTACTAAAAATAAAAAAATTAGCTGGGTGTAGTGGTACATGCCTGTAATCCCAGCTACTCTGGAGGTTGAGGCAGGAGAATCGCATGAACCTGGGAGGCAGAGGTTGCAGTGAGCCGAGATCACGCCATTGCACTCCAGCCTGGGCAACACAGCAAGACTCCATCTCAAAAAAAAAAAAAAAAAAAAAGAAAAGAAAGAAAAGAAAAGAGCAGAGAATCAATTCATGATATAATCATCGCCAGAAGTAGGAAGGAAAACAGCAAAATAAACTCCAGAGAAGTAGAAGGAAGGAAATACTAAATATAGAGCAAAGCTTAGTGGCAGAGTAAACAGATATGCACTGAAGAAGGTTAACAAGTTTTCTAACAGATTAACAAACTGATAAGCCCCAATGAGAATTATGAAGAACAAAGTAAAGACACAACCAGAATTAAAAATGAAAAAGGAGATATACTTTAGCTCCTGTGAGCATGAAAAAGATATTAACATATAAACAACTTTATGCCAGTATCTTTTAAGATTTATAAGAAATGCGCAATTTATTTAAAAGTGTAACTTACCAAAACTGACTCAAGAAGAAGAAGAAAATCTAAATAGCCATGTTTGACCATTAAAGACATTGAAGCAGTAATTCAAAAATCTCACCAGCCAGGCGTGGTGGCTCACGCCTGTAATCTCAGCACTTTGGGAGGCTGAGGTGGGTGGATGGTTTGAGGCCAGGAGTTGAAGACCAGCCTGGCCAATATGGTGAAACAACATCTCTACTAAAATACAAAAATTAGTTGGGCATGGTGGCGGGTGCCTATAGTCCCAGCTACTTGGGAGGCCGAAGCAAGGAAATCACTTGAACCCGGGAGGCAGAGGTTGCAGTGAGCCAAGATCACGCCACTGCAATCCAGCTTGGGTGACAGAATGAGACTGTCTCAAAAAAAAAAAAAAAGTCTTCTCACAAACAAAGCTGTAGTTCCAAGTTTTCTCCAGAATGCTCAATCATTCAAGAATAAAACAATTATAAAATTCCACAAAATCTTCCAAAAATTAAAAAAGAGGGAACACTTCCCAACTCTATTCATAAGGATAAAATAACCTGGATACCAAAACCCAACAAGAACAGCTGGGAAAGAAAAATTACAAACCATTATGACTCCTGAATGTAAATACGAGTATTCTAAATAAAATCTGTAGCTGGCAATATATGAAACAATGGTATATTAGAATGGAGTTGAGTTTACATGAGGCATGCAGGATTTTTTAACATCAGAATATCAACTAATGCAACTTACTACACTAAAAAACTAAAGGGAAAAATAATATGATTTTGCCAAAAACACATTTAATAAAACTGAGGCTGGGTGTGGTGGCTCACGCCTGTAATCCCAGCACTTTGGGAGGCCAAGGCAGGTGGATCACTAGGTTAGGAGTTCAAGACCAGCCTGGCCAACATGGTGAAACCCTGTCTCTATGAAAAATACAAAAATTAGCCAGGCATGGTGGCAGGTGCCTGTAATCCCAGCTACTTGGGAGGCTGAGGCAGGAGAATTGCTTGAAACCAGAAGGCAGAGTTTGTAGTGAGCCGAGATCACACCACTGCACTCCAGCCTGGGCAAAAGAGTGAGACTCCGTTTCAAAAATTAAATAAATAAAATACAATTGAATACTCATTTATTTTTAAAAAACCTAGCAAACTAAGAATAGGAGGGAACTTCTTTAATATGGTAAATAATATCTCAAAAGACCTAGCACAAACTGTATACTTAATGAAAAAGATGTTTAAAGTTTTCCCTTTGACCCAGCAAACAAAGACATATGAATCAGTTGTGACTACTTATGTTCAGCATGCTACAGCATATCTTAGTCAGCAAAATAAGGCAAGAAAATGAAATAAACTATATAATGGTTAAAGAAGAGCAATAAAACCATTATTGTTTTTAACTGATATTATTGTGAATGCAGAAAGCCCCAAATAATCAACACGTAATTATAGAAATAAACATATAATTGACTGGGCACGGTGGTTCACGCCTATAATCCAAGCACTTTGGGAGGCCGAGGCGGGCGAATCACCTGAGGTCAGGAGTTCGAGACCAGCCTCAGCATGGAGAAACCCCATCTCTACTAAAAATACAAAATTAGCCGGGTGTGGGGGTCATGCCTGTAATCCCAGCTACTCGGGAGGCTGAGGCAGGATAATTGCTTGAACCTGGGAGGCACAGGTTGCGGTGAGCCAAGATCATGACATTGCACTCCAGCCTGGGCAACAAGAGCAAAACTCTGTCTCAAAAAAAAAAAAAAGAGAGAGAAAAGAAAAAAGAAATAATCATGTAAGTTAGCAAGATTGTTGGCAGCAAATCAATAAAAAATCAACTGCATTTCTATGTAATTGCCACAGATTTTAAAAAACTCTAAAATGTAAAATCCATGAAGACCCTAAAAATAAGCCTTCAAAGATATCCAATACCATAGGGAGATACTAAAGAAGACCAAAGGCCGGGCGCAGTGGCTCATGCCTGTAATCCCAGCTACTCGGGAGGCTGAGACAGGAAAATCCCTTGAACCCGGGAGGCAACACTAGCAAGCTGAGATCGCGCCACTGCACTCCAGCCTGGGCAACAGAGCAAGACTCCATCTCGAAAGAAGGGAAGGGAAGGAGAGGGAAGGGGAGGGGAGGGGAGAGGAGGAGAGGGGAGGGGAGGGGAGGGGAGAAAGAAAAGAAAGACCAAAATAAATGGAGAGATACATTGTTCCGTGTGCACAGAGGAGAAAACTCAATGTTTTAAAGATGAGAATTATCTCCAAATTTATTTTAAAATTCAATGCAATCCAAATCAAAATCTCAGTAGGTTTTTTCTTGAGCCTGACAGACTGTTTCTAAAATTTATAAAGAAGAGCAAAGGGCAAGGGCAAAGGTCAGCCAGCACACTTTCGAAGAAAAGCAAGGTAGGAAACCTTTTCTACTTGTAACTTACTATGAAAAGTGTGATATTAGCACAGGCATAGGCAAACATACCAATAGAATAGAACCCAGAGCCAGAAGCAGATCTATGCATTTATAAGCACTTTATATGAAACAGAAATCACGCTGCAAAGCAGTGGAGAAAATGTCTTTTCAGTAAGTATTGCTGGGAAAATTGGGTATCCGTATGGAAAAAAATGGCATTGAAATCCTACCTTATACCACACACAAAAATCAGTTCCATGCAAATTAGACCTAATTAAGGCAAGACAATGAAACTCTTAGGACATCATTTAGGAGGACATTTTCATGACTTCAAGTAGAAATGGTAAATATATGCATATACATATATACATATATATATATATGTTTTTTTTTTTTTTTGAGACGGAGTTTCGCTCTTGTTGCCCAGGCTGGAGTGCAGTTGCGTGATCCCTTGAATCCTTTCCTGGGTGAAGCCAAGAACCCTCCCGGGCTAAACCCCAATTTCAGGGCTAAACTGTCCTGCAATGAATTGACAGTCTTTTGTGATCTACATACAAAGAATCTTAACTCCAAAATGAAGATCTCAGTCACCAAATTCAGATTCTAGACTTTGAGCTTCATCTTCCTGGAAATCAGACTGGTGGTCCAAACTCTAGACATCAGACCAGTCTTTGGACTCTAGAACCAAGACTTCCATTTCTGGATTCCATTTTCCAGGTTTTAGTTTCCTCAAAAGTAAATAAATTACGCCTGCAGGCCAAATCCAGCTGCTGTGTCTTTTTGTGAATAACATTTGGTTGGAACATATATTAATTCCTTCATGTGTTGTCTATGACCGCTCTTATGCTGGGACAGCAGAAACGAGCAATTACAGCACAGACTGTCTGGCCCACAAAGCCTAACATAATTACTTTCTGAACTTTTACAGAAATAGTTTACTGATGTCTGGTCTAAATTCCAGATGCTTCACTCCAAACCCCAAAATCCCAGAATTCAGATTCCAAGCTCTAGATTCCACAGCACAAACTGGAGATTCTGAAGGTTGACTCCAGACCTCAGACCCAGGCTCCAAACTCCATTCCTCTGCTCTAGATTCCCAACTCCAGAACCCTGACAAGACCCCAACCACCCTCCAGAGACCCAGAGATCTCTCCAGTAAGAGACCTACTGAAAGAGACAGGAAAGAGTGATGGAGAGAGTGTCAACCACAGGGAGACAGATAGAGAGAGTAAGAATGTGTGTGTGTGTTAGTTGTCTGTCTCAATGGCAGACGGAAACAGTCAGACAGGCAGTACCCTGATCGAGAAGCTCAATTGAGAAATACAGTGACAGAAATAGTTTGTGGCCATCCGTTCATTCTCATTTACTCAGTAAGTACTTATCATGTACCTACTATGTGCCAGGCACTGTTTCAGGGGCTTTGGATAAACCAGTGAACAAAACTGGCAAAGATCCTTGTCCTTGTTGTAGCTGAGAGGTACAAACAATAGAAAATAGACCCAATAAAATAAATCACGAATTAGATATACATTTATATGTGTTAATATAATATTGTAAATTCGTACAAATCATATACAATAAGTTAAGTAATAAGGAAGATTGGGGGGAGGGACATTTGCAGTGTTAAAGCAGTGACAGATGTTCCATAAACTGGTGAGCAGACAAATAAACTGTGGTGTATCCATACAATGGAATCTTATTCAGCAGTGAAAATGGAATAAACCACTGATAGCTGTGTGACCTTTGGCAAGTTACTTAACCTCTCTGTTACTTAACTCTGAAATGGGGCTAATAACAAATCTTCCAGGCAAGGTTCCTATGAAAGTGAATTAGTGCATGTCAAGTGCCTAGAACAATGCCTGGGCACATAGGCTGTACGCTGTGTTTGCTGTCAACACCTTTCCACCTCCGTACCTTTCAGACTCACTGACCCTGAGAACTCTTTGTGCCTGCGTTTCCATCTTCCCCATCCTAGCTTTCTGACTCTGTCTCCCCCAGCCCTCGTCTTGGTGTCTCTGTATCAGTGTCTCTGTGTCTCTATTCCTATCTACAGGCTCATGCCTGTAATCCCAGTACCTTGGGAGGCCAACGCGGGTGGATCACCTGAGGTTGGGAGTTCAAGACCAGCCTGACCAACATGGAGAAACCCTGTCTCTACTAAAAATACAAAATTAGCAGGGCGTGGTGGCACATGCCCGTAATCTCAGCTACTTGGGAGGCTGACTCAGGAGAATCGCTTAAACTCGGGAGGCAGAGGTTGACGTGAGCCAAGATCGTGCCATTGCACTCCAGCCTGGGCAACAAGAGCAAAACTCTGTCTCAAAAAAAAAAAAAAAAAGATAGACATGGGTGTACGTGTGCATGCACATGCGCGCGCACACACACACACACACACTTGAGCTTTTGGACCCAATGTTCCAGATGCACACACTTGCACACAAGGTCTGAACATATAAGGTAGGGGCCTTAGTAAAGGTACACAGGAGAGAGACACTGATATGCAGTGTCAGGTTTGACTTTGAGGGGACATATCCTGAGTAGTCCCCCAAAACCAATTCACAGACATGGGTCTATAGTATGGTGGTTGTATCCAAAAGTATGACCACCTGGGGTCAAACATATTGGTTCTGAATCTTTGAGAAAATTATTTGACCTCAATGTCTTTCCATTTCCTCATTTGTTCATGGGGGTTTCCTTAAGACTTCAATAGAAAAATGTGTCTCTGTGTATAAGCACATGTATGGGTGTGCATGATAATGGCTGGCACACAGTAACTGTAATGCATAGTAATAAATATCGGTTATTTTAATCAAGGACACATGACTTAGTTATAGTACATACATGTGGCTGTTCAGACTGTGAAAACAAACACAGCCAAAATCTGACATATGTGTAGACCCAGATAAAGTTAGTCGAGGTTAATACTGTGATTCATCCATAAAGCCACTTAGTGGTGATTCAAAGTTACAGAAACCAAGGGCCAGATATTCAAATACAGGCTCATAGATTAGATTCCAGGCAACTCCCAGACACAGAGTTGGGCATTTATGGGGAAAGACATATTCTGGAGACACAGGCAGTTGGGACAAGAAAGATTTATATGTCTCTAGATCGTCCCCCAAGTCAGACACTTGGTGTTGAAGGCTACTCATCAGTTTTCCCATATGGGGACATGGCTCACATGTGTGGGCAGATAGTGGACAGTAGGGCCTTGCACACCCACCACATACACATGTGCATGCACATACACACGCACACAGAACTGCACTACTCACAAGTACCAAACATGGACTGTTCACAGTCAGAAGACCATGAGCCTCTACGCTGGGAAACGTGGGTATGTCCCCTCAACATCAAATCCACACATAAACAGACAGAAACAATGGGGCAGCAACAATAGGGGATATCCAGATCAGATCCCCATATTTTTCCTGCCATCATGGGGAACCGGGCCTGGAACACTGGTGAGGCTAGGGTAACAGATGTGGCAGACGACGGGTATAAGGAAGAAAGTATAAGCTTGTTTTGCAGGGAAGGTTAGAGCGTTTACATTATGATTCTGAGAGAAAATTCTCCATGGGCCTTTCATGTTTCTACATGTCTTCAAAGCAAAAAAAAAAAAAATTGCTTTGGACTGTCAAGGATGTTTGGCTAGCAAGCAGTCTTGCAAACGGTCTTTTCAACAAAACAGCTTTGATTACCGACCAGTGTAATAAAGATAATGCGTCCCTTCAAGCAGATTTGTTTAGTGTTCAGTACAATAAATATAATACGTTCCTCCAGAGCAGTTCTGTTTGTGGTCGGGATAACGAAGAATGTGTCTTCCTCTTGGACAAACATTAATAGTCCCCTTATAAGATTCAGGATTCCTAAGCTCAGGTTTCTCAGCCGTGGGTCAAAGCACTGTGTGCACAGAATCCTAAACTCTGATCATTCCTGTGGGACTTAGGGTCAAGGTGAACTGATGTGAACACAAAGCTCATGCTGCCTTCTGTGCTGTGAGTAATAAAGACCTTTGCCTTTGATCCAGAATCCAGTGTGTTCTGCCAGTATCCATAAAACTGTGGCAGGCTAATTTATTTGTTTGCAAGTTGGCAAAATATCAGCCCCTTCTGAGTTTTTGACAAACAGTTGGGCACTAAGGCTGCACCTATCCAGCTAGAGATAGAAGGGTGGGAAGTAGGAGGGGCCCCAGCTGGGCACAGCCACATGACAGAACAGGGACCAAGGCTAGGTTGAACTTTTCTGAGAGCAGTGTAAGCCAAGCTGAAGTTGAACCTTCTTGGCCCTTGGAGTTAGGAGGGGCCCCAGCTGGGTGCAGCCAAATGACAGAAGAGGGAACAAGGCTGAGGTGAACTTTTCTGGCGCCCGTGTAAGTCAAGCTGAAGCTGAACCTTGTTGGCCCTACTTGCATCCTTCCAGACACAAATTCATCCCACCTGTGGCGTAATAAATGTCCTGTTGCCATTTGTCTCTCCTCCTCCCTAACATGCTCTTCCTCTTGGATTCTCCCGCTTGGGAGAGTTCACTGCTTCCTCAGGCACCAGGATAGATGCCAAGTGCCCCACATCCTGCCAGACACTGGCCACATTCTATCTTCATTTTTAAATGGATAGAATCTTTTCTATCCTGGATCTTCATTTTTAAAGCCTCAGGCCACGTCCTCTAACTAGACCCTTCCCCCAGCCTCTTGACCATAATCAGAATCTTCCCTTATGTCTTCCTTCCAACTTTTGGGATCCCTGCCCTTTCCAATTATGCCTTCACTTTAGTGGCAGACAGCATGTATGCTGAGGATTTAGTTAGCACTGTAATTCAGCCACTCACATAGTAAGATTCTACGTTTAATTTTCAGAAATCTCAGCTCTGTGGCTACAGGAGATAAAGGTTTCTTTCAACATAGTCGTAGACATAGCAACTTTGGATTATTTCTTCAGTCTGAGATCTGGAAATTTAAAGTTCTGTGCTCATTCTTTTCTTTTTCCACTTTTGCCAACACAACTAGAAGCAATCATTCCAATTTCATTATGCTTGTTACTTTAAAAAATATTCTAAAGTATCATATACATGATCACCCTGGACATTGTCCCTTTATTTGATTAGGACTATCCAGTGGTGATATTTTGCATACCTCTATTGCCACATCACACCATGGACTTGTGTTTCTCTTTGTATTACTGAAAATAGAGTTACTGGTGCCTTTAAATTTATTCGCATTACAGAACCAATTCCAAAAACTAGAAATGCCAGAACTAATTCAGAAAGCTCATCTTTGAGACTTCCTTCCTCTAGAAGAACTAGTAAAGTTTGTCTCAGACAGGATTTTTAGAGAAACAGAAAAAATAAGATGTACACACACAAATACACACATGCAAAGAGATAGACAAAAATGGAGACAGAAGGACAAGGACAAGAAGATGGAATCTGAGCTAATAGCAGAGACATGGAACCAGTAGAGAAGAGACACACTGTCTTCAGAGAGTGCTGATCAGGAAGGGGAGGAGCCCCCAGGACTGGATCAGGGGTCTGTCCCTAGGTCCCCATTCCTGACTCTTTTCCTGCCACCCTGATATGGGTATAGCATCAGATTAGCTGGTTTGGCTGAAAAAACTGCTAACTTGGGAAAATGTCCCCTGTCCATAGGAGCAAGACATCCCAGACTCAAGAATCTCATAAACCCACAAGCACGCTATCCTTTACCTCCCCACCACAGCCTCCTACCCTCCAGTTCAAGACCCCAAATCACCCCACATACTTTGCTCCCAACCCAACACCTACTCCAGACAATGTCTCATGTCTCCTACCCTAATTCCTGGGGTTTGCCCTGCTCTCGGAGCAGAGTCTCCCCCCAAGGAACAGCCACCAACCCATGACCCCATGGAATGGTCTAGAATCTCAGGCCCTTCTGTGTCCCTGGATCCCCAGCCCTGGTCCTCTGCCCCCAGGTCCCTTCAAACCCACAGCCCAGCTCCCTCTCTTAGCCCAGTTCCTGGTCTCTCCTGCCAAGCCTGCCCTCCCTGACCCAGCACTCCCTCTGCAGATACTGTGATTGCCATCCAGTCCCAGACTGTGGGAGGGTGGGAGTGTGAGAAGCATTCCCAACCCTGACAGGGTCGCACCATTTCAGCAACTTCCGGTGTAGGGATGTCCTGGGGCACCCTCAGTGGGTGCTCACTGCTGCTCACTGCATCACCAGGTGAGTGGGAACCTGGGGTCTGGGCAGGGGTGTCTGTGCCCCACAGGGATAACAGTTGAGCATTTCCCCCTCAGATGAGGCTGGGGACAGAGGGAGACAGGGAAGATTCTGTTTCAGGTTGCATGAACAGGCACTGGGGACCACCTTCCCCTGGGGGCTGCCTCGGTCTCTCACCTTATCTCTGTCCATCTTGTCTCTCTGTGTCTCTTGGTATATGGCTCTGCTGTGTCTCTGTGTGGCTGTGTTTTGGTCCTTGATCTCCCTCTCTCTTCTCTGTCTCCTTGCCTCTGTGTCTCCCCGTCTCTGTTTCTCTCTGCATCTCTCTTGGCCATCTCTGTCACTGTGTGTCTCAGTCCCCATCTCTCTGCCCATCTCTCTCTCTCTTTCTTGAGTCTCTGTCTCACCCCTCCCCACACCTGCCCACTGCCATCCTGAGCCTCTGCAGGAGAGAATAGAGGATCCCTGAGAATAGAGACTTTTTCCTATGTGGCCACCCTTCCCAGTGCCCTGCAGTACCTACATACGTGAAAACCATTCACATATGCTTTTCCCACAATTTCTCCAGAAATCTCTGGTTTTGGGGGGTTTGTTTTGTTTGCTTTTTTTGTTTTGTTGTTTTGTTTTGTTTTGAGACGGAGTCTCGCTCTGTCTCCCGGGCTGGAGTGCAGTGGCCGGATCTCAGCTCATTGCAAGCTCTGCCTCCCAGGTTCACACCATTCTCCTGCCTCAGCCTCCTGAGTAGCTGGGACCACAGGCGCCGCCACCTGGCCCGGCTAGTTTTTTGTATTTTTAGTGGAGACGGGGTTTCACCGTGTTAGCCAGGATGGTCTCGATCTCCTGACCTTGTGATCCGCCTGTCTCGGCCTCCCAAAGTGCTGGGATTACAGGCTTGAGCCACCGCGCCCGGCCTTGTTTTGTTTTTGAGATAGAGTCTTGCTCTGTCACCCAGGCTGGAGTGCAGTGGTGCGATATCAGCTCACTGCAACCTCTGCCTCCCAGGTTCAAACGATTCTCCTGCCTCAGCCTCCCGAGTAGCTGGGACTACAGGCACGTGCCACTATGCCCAGCTAATGTTTTTGTTTGTTTGTTTGTTTTTGTTTTTTTGAGACGGAGTCTTGCTCTGCCGCCCAGGCTGGAGTGCAATGGCCGGCTCTCAGCTCACTGCAGGCCCGCCTCCCGGCTTTCACGGCCATTCTCACTGCCTCAGCCTCCGATAGCTGGGAGCTACAGGCGCCCCGCTTCGTCGCCCCTAAGGTTTTGTATTTTTTAGTAGAGACGGGTTCAACGTTTGAGCCAGGATGGTCTCGATCTTCTGACGCTCGTGATGCCGCCGTCTCGGCTCCCAAAGTGCTGGGATAAGGCTTGAGCCACCGGCAGCCCGGCCTGTTTTTTGTTTTTAGTAGAGACAAGGGTTCACCATCTCAGCCCGAAGATTGGTCTCGATCTCCTGACCTCGTGATCCGCCTGCCTGCGGCTCCCAAATGCTGGGAATAACAGGAGTGAGCGCACTCTGCGCGGCCTCCTGTTATTTTTAAGAGCTCTCCTCTCTTTAGGTTTTACAGCTGCAGCTGTTTTTCCGAACTTCCTGCTTCATCCGATACCCAACGTGACGAGTTTTCGCTCGCGAGGAGCAGGGAGAGAGAGAGACGAGAGAAGAGAGAGAGAGAGGCGAGCGAGCGAGCGAAGCGATGCGAGGGAAGAGAGAGAAAGGGAAGTGAAGGACCAGAGGGCACAATTCCCTTTGTGATTGGAGATGGAGACAGGTTCACTGGATACAGGTTTAGACAGAGGGTTGCATTGATATGTCAGAGACCTCAAAATAGACGTGTCCATTCAATATGTATAGTAGCACACTACCAAACTGTTGGGATGAATTTATATTCTAGGTTCCACCTTCTTTCCTTCCAATATTTCTGCCATCCTTTCTCTCTAGGACTTTTAACATTTAAGATTTGCCAATGAAATTTCTAACTGTCTTCTGGCTTCTTGGCTTTTCCATCTTCCTCTTCAGTGGCACAGTATGTGTCCTTTGATCTGAGGTATTTCAAATATTTTAAAATCCATCAGACATGTCTCTACTAATTTACTCACATATTTCCTCCTTTCCTATCGTTTTCTCCTCCTGAGACTTCAATGTCATTGACTGTACTTCTAGCACTCACATGGTTTAGCAGTTTCTTAAAATTTTTCTGTCTCTGTCCTTCAATCTGGTCTAAAAAGTCCCTATTATGTTCTTCACCTCTTTTCCATTCTGCTACTCATGCATGAATTTTTTTTTTTAACTTTTTTCAACTATTATACTTTTCCTACCTAATATTTCACCTTGGTCCTATTTTATATATTATCTCATTCAATGTACCTAATGTCTTCTCTAATCTCTTTTAGTATGGTAATTAGATTAACTTGTAGTTAAATACGATAGCAATTGGATTTGTAAAAACAACTCCTATGCAAGCATAAAAAAGAATGAGATCAGGTCCTTTGCAGGAACATGGATGAAGCTGGAAGCCATTATCCTCAGCAAACTAACACAGGAACAGAAAACCAAACACCGCATGTTCTCACTTATAAGTGGGAGCTGAACAATGAGAACACATGGACACAGGGAGGGGAACATCACACACTGAGGCCTGTTGTGGGAGTCAGGGAGAGGGAGAGTGTCAGGAAAAATAGCTAATGCATGCTGGGCTTAATACCTAGGTGATGGGTTGATAGGTGCAGCAAATCACAATGGCACACGTTTACCTATGTAACAAAGCTGCACATCCTGTAGCCCAGAACTTAAGATAAAATAAAATAAAATGTAAAATAAAATAAAATAAAAAACAATCCCATGTTGCAGGAAGAGCTCCAAGGCCCCCTGGATCACAAGACCAAACCAGACCTGAAGAAACTTTCCTCCTCCCCTCCTTTCCCTCACCCCCTGTGCAGAATCAAATATATCTTCACACTCATGCAGTATAAAGTCAGAAAATAAGATTCCATTTTATTTGCTGCCTCAGTACTTGTAACTGAAAAGGTCTCAAAGGTTTCTGTTGCCAGATATATCCCCACCCCACAACGGGAAAGGCCCCACCTGGCTACTTCCTTTACCAGTTGGGGCAGCCGCCCTCCACAAGGTCCTCACCCTGATGGGTTTTATTCCCTGCCAGCTTGAAAAATTTGTAACAAGACCATCACATTCCCCCACAGGAACCAGAGTTCACCGTGCCCTCTTGTTACAACAAAGCCCACCTCCCACACAGTCCTTGCTTCTTCAAGCCAATCCTGAGTGCAATTCCCATGTCATCCTGCCTGGTGTACAGTGTCCTCCTGCCCTAGGCTGTGAAGCTCTGTGGCTAAGACACTCTTGTCGATCTCATATCTCCAGTGCTATGTGTTAGGTGTTCAGACATCTTCATAACCTCAGGGTGGGAATTCCTCAGCACCAATGACGTGAAGAGAAGACAAATAAACCAATCACTGTATCCCCTTTGAGTTCAGTGTCCTTCCTCGACCTTCCCCTATTTCTGAATTCCTCCTTCTTGGGATAGCCCCATGGTCCGTCCACTTGACAACAAGACAGAACCAGATCCCCAGGCGGCTTCCTCATCTTCTCCCTTTCCCTTACTCCCCGTACAGTAAAAGGTTGACTCAGAAGCCCTGCACTGCTCAAAGCCTGAACCTTCCAAGTACAGGGCTCACCCTTGGATAACTCCTGGGAGACGACATTTAATCGCTTGGAATATTCGGCCCAAGTGCCTTGGTATACCTGGGGCCTCAGGCCGTGCCAGATGATTCATGCTAACCGTATGATTCATGATGAATGCCTGTTCTTGTACATCTGAGGCTCTGGGCCATGCTGTATCTGTTTGAACTCTGGGGAACCTCAGGTCTGAGAAGTTAAGGTCAGCTATTCCAGTACTCCGTGGCTATCCTACAGACCCCCAATAAAAACTCTGGACACTAAGGCTCAGGTGAGCTTCCTTAGTTGGAAATACTTTATACACACAGTCACACATCACTTCTGTGTGATTTAGGTGCTGTCCACAACACCCCACTAGGAGAAAACAACTGAAACCTTTTCCCTGTTTTCTCCACACCCGCACCTAGATGCCTGTTTCCTTTGCTGATTTCAGTGTGTCTCCTGTCAATGTAACAAACCAGAACAAACCACAGTATAACAGCTCTTTATTTCTGTGAGTTCTACCAGGAAATCATCAAATCTGAGGGTTGTCTGGGGGACCTCGACACACCTCTCCCCATGGTGAATCAGCTTCCAGGGGGTCCAGTCCCTCTCCTTACTTCATCCCCATCCCATGCCACAGGAAGACCCTCCCTCTCGGTTCACAGCCTTCTCTAGGCTTCCCAGTGCCTCCAAGACAGAGTGGATTATGTTTTCAGCTCCATCCTTGCTGTGAGTGTCTGGTGCGTTGTGCCTCCAGCTTCTGCTCAGTGCTTCAGGGACAGCATCCAGCACGTGTCACTGTCTACTCTCTCAGTGTGGACCCCACCCCTCCTTCATCTCTGTACCCACAAATAACACAGACACCCCATCCTATCTGGGTCCTCAAAGAAACTGAGTGAGATGTCTCCAGGCATGGCCAGTGTCCCCCAGGACATGGAGAGGACAAAATTACACCCATTTAAGAAACACTCTGGTCTACACCTGTGTCTGCTGATTTCTTTTCCTAGCAACCCTGGACCCCACACCTGAGGACAAAGGTCAGTAGAACTGGGGAGGCTTGAGCCTTGGCCCGGTCATTTCCAAGGTTCCAAGTGCCTGGTGTCTAGAATGGCCAAGTGATGCCAGAACTTGAGGTGGATTTTTTTTTTTTGCTACAAGTAGGGAGTCGATGGGGTGCTCAGGGGTTTGCCATGATGGTGTCCTTGATCCACTTCCGGTAATGCACCACCTTGGTGTACAGGGAAGGCTTTTGGGGCAGGGCACATGGTTGACTGCCCCATGACGTGATACCTTGAAGCACACCGTTACAGATCAGTGGGCCCCCAGAATCACCCTAAGGGTAAAAGCGGGGAGAGAGTGAGATAGGTCAGCCCCAATTTCTGCCTGGGCAATCCTGTCTTTCAGACCTGGACAGGCACATCACAGAGAGCAGTTCCCAGCTTTGGGAAAAGAGAGAAAGGTCTCCAGAGCCAACTCCCAGAAGAAGGTGGGCAAGGATTCCAACAGAGGGGACAGGGGCTCCAATCCTGGCCGATGGGGAAGGAACTTCAGGGTCCAGCTCCTGTGCAGGGGGGAGGGTCCAGGAGGACAGTCCTTGCAGACAGGTCAGCGGGACGAGGGCCAGGACCGTCTGCAGGATGCTGCCCCCGTGGCTCATCACAGAGGCCACCTCTCCAGGACTACTCTCTGACTAGACACCTCCTCTCCAGGGCACTGGGGAGTCATGGAGGGCCGTGAGCAGGGCTGGCATGGTCAGTTCAGTGATCAGAATGACCCACTGGGGCCAGGTGGAGAATGGAGCGGAGGGGAGAGACTAAGGGCCAGGAACCTGTGAGGGAGGCTGCGTGAGGGCCCAGGTGGGGACAAGGCCTGGAACCACCCTCAGGTCAGCCCCATCATCACTCCGCCCACAGCCCTGCCACCCTTCCTCCCTGCAGTCTGATCCCATAGGGAGGCCAGTAGCAGCCTCTGGACACCTGAGCCAGGCCCTTTCCCGCTTCTGTCCAGCACCATCCCCAGCTCCTGACTCCTCAGAGAAAAAGCAGCGTCCTTCTGTGGCCCAGGTGAGGCCCTGCAGGAGGGGTCCTTTCTTCCCTGTGCGAGGCCATCTCGCCCCCTGTCCCTGATCCCTCACTCCAGCCACGCAGCCCCCTCGCTGCTCCTCACGCCCTCCAGGGCCCTCCTCCCAGACCTGGGCAGGTGCTGCTCCCTCTGCTGCCCCAGGTGCTGCCCCAGGTGCCCCAGGTGCCGCTGCTCCCTCTGCTCCCCTGCGGCAGGTGTTTGCTCACTCCCGTCTTCTGCAGGATGTCCCCTCGCAGTCACACTCCCTACCCCTTCTCCCTGCCCCAGAACCCTTCCACCTCCTGACACCCTCCAGCATTTCTGTGTTGTGGTCCCTGTTCCTGCCTGTGCCCCTCACTGGCACAGGGGCTGCAGAAGGGAGGGGCTGCTCACTGCTGCTTCCCAGGCTCTAGGGCAGTGCTGGGCGCATAGCAGGTGCCTAGTAACCGTGTGCTGAATGCAGGGACACATGGGCTGTGCCGTAAGAATCACCTATTGCCTTGAGGGAGTCAAGGAAGGGGGAAGGAGGAAAGGAGATGCACAGGGAGGGGGCGTGGCTACAGCTAGGGAACAGGGAAAGCTGATGCCTGGTTGGCTCCTGGACCCCAGCCCAGAATTAAGGTCCCCACTCACATTTCCCCTCAAGATCTTGGGAGTAGGAATGACTCACCGAACAGGTGCTTTTACCGCCCATCCAGCTTCCAGCACACAGCATGAACTCGGTCACCTTCTGAAAGTGAACTTGCGCACACACATCATTGGAAATAATACGGAGGTCCACACACTGAAGTTTCTTTGGAGTCAAGTCTACGGGCCAGGAAAAAGCACTGTTGTGGGCCGTACCCCACCTGGTTCCTTGGCCCCTCCTTCCTCAGACTCAGAAGTCCTATCCCCTCCTCCCTCAGACCCAGGTATCTGGGCTCCCAGCTGCACCATCTGGCCCTGGCGTACACTCCTCCGGTTCGATGCTGCCCCAGCCTGAGGCGTAGCACGTGGTCCCCAGTGCTGGCTCCCAGGCGGGCAGGTCCAGGACCTTCACAGCATCTGTGATCTCGGCAGGCTCTGACAGGCGGAGCAGCATGAGGTCGTGGCTGGAGTCATCACCTGGCCTGAGGAACTGATTCTTCAGAAGGCTCATGTTGTAGAGCGGGTGTGGGAAGCTGTGGCTGACCTGAAATACCTGGCCCGTATCTTCAGGATGAAACAGGTTGTGCCGACCCAGCAAGATCACGCTGTTGCTGGGGAGGAAGCAAATGCAGGAATGAGGAGCGAGGATGATGGGGCAAGAGAGACGGGACAGGGGAGCAAGGGGGAGGCTCCAAAAGAGAGAAAGAAACTGCGAGAAAAACACGGGGTTGGGGAAGACACAGTGAGGGCCAAAAATACAGACAATGAGTTGGGAAAGAGCAGTATGATAGGGTGAAAGGCAGATACAGAAACAGAGAAACCAAAGGCAGATACAGAAACAGAGACAGAGTGTGAAAGGACAGAGAGAATGAAAGGGCAGAGGGGAGAACAGTGAGAAACTAGGTGAGCCAAAAACATACAGGATGAGAAAGAAAAGACAGAAACATAGAGAAACAGACAGCGGCCAGAGAAAGAGAGAGAACAAAACCAGACAGAAAGTGAGAAACAGACAAATAAGAAAGGGAACCAGGAAGTCAAGGAAGAAGGAGAAATAAGTAGAGAGGAAGCCAGAGGTGATAGAGTGTGGGAGAGAGGAGAGAGACTGGAGCTGAGTGGGCACCGCCGGGGAGGGGAGGCCTCAGAGTGGCTCTGCTGTAGATGCGGCTTTGGCGTCGGTTTCCAAGTGGGTAGGTAGCCTCGCCTGCAGGCCCGACGCTGTATTCCCCGCCGCTTCCCTCCCCAGGGTCCTTTCCGCCACACCCTGTTCTCCTTCCCCCTTCTCCTTCCTCCTCCCTCAATTGCCCATCCAAGCTCCAGCTGGAGCTAGCCCTTCTCCGTGTCTCCCAAGAGTGGAGGGATGTCCTAGAGAAGGAATGGAGTGAGAGAGGCCTCCTCATACCCACACACACACACAAAGGATAAAACCCTTCCTTTTCTTTTCTTTTCTTTTCTTTCTTTCCTTTCGTTTTCTTTTTCTTTTTTCTTTTTTTTTTTTTTTTTTTTTTTTTTTTTGAGGTGGAGTGTCACTCTGTCACCCAGGCTAGAGTGCAGTGGCGCGGTCTCAGCTCACTGCAACCTCCACCACCCAGGTTCAAGCAATTCTCCTCCCTCAGCCTCCTGAGTAGCTGGGACTACAGGCTCGCACCACCACGCCTGGCTACTTTTTTGTATTTTTAGTAGAGATGGGGTTTCACTATGTTGGCCAGGCTGGTCTCGAACTCCTGGCCTCAGGGGATCTACCCGCCTCGGCCTCCCAAAGTGCTAGGATTACAGGTGTGAACCACCGCGCCCGGCCAAAGCCCTTCCTTTTCTCAGGGTCCCCCCACGCCCATCCTGTGTGTGTGTTCACTAGGGAGAAGGCATAGGAGAGACAGAGACCCAGAGAGAGCCTGGCAGAGAGATAGAGGGTGAGACACACTGGCTGGAGAGGCACCAGAGATGGACAGAGAGAGGGGGAGGTATGGAGACTAAAGACAGAGAAGAGAGGGAGAGAGAGAACAAAATAGTCACACAGAGAGACACAACCCAAGCCAGATACCAAGGGACATAATGAAAGCGACACAGAGAGACATAGAGGGACACAGACAGAGACCCAGGCAGCCATGGGGAGGGTGGTCCAGCCCCAATCCTGCCTCCCCATGTGACCTGAACCAGAACCTTCCCTCTCTCCCCCAGTCCCAAGGCTGGCCTTAGAGGTTATCCTGGGGGAAATGCACAGCTGTTATTCTTCTGGGACACAGACACCCCCTCCCCAGACCCCAGGGCCCTACTCACCTCCTGATGCAGTGGGCAGCTGTGAGGACCCACTGGGGTGCACCAGAACACCCCCGCAGACTGCCCTGCCATGAGAGGCCACAAGCACTTGCCAGGGTTGGGAATGCTTCTCGCACTCCCAGCCTCCCACAATCCGAGACAGGATGAGGGGTGCAGCGCCTGCAGAGAGGGTGCTAGATCAGGGGGATCAGGGTTCACAGGAGGACCTGGGGGACTCGGATAGGAGAGGGATCTAGGATGTGGGTTTGAAAAGACATGGGGGGCAGAGAACCAGGGCTGGGAGTCCTGGGACATGGGCAGGGGGAGCTGGGAAAGGCTGGGAATTCTGTCACTCTTCCCCGGGTTTGCAGGTTGGTGACTGGGGCTGGTGGGGAGGCTTCATGCTCTGAGAGCAGAGGTGACCCCAGG
Organism: Rhinopithecus bieti; assembly: GCF_001698545.2. Classification (NCBI taxonomy): domain Eukaryota; kingdom Metazoa; phylum Chordata; class Mammalia; order Primates; family Cercopithecidae; genus Rhinopithecus; species Rhinopithecus bieti. The sequence continues at coordinate 499,877 of NW_016806418.1, forward strand.
GATCAGGGTAGGAGACACAGGACAGCGTCCAGACAATATCTTGAGTCTGGGGATCGGGTCCTTGGTGGTGATTTGGGGTCTTGGACTGGGAGAAGGGAAACTTGGTACAAGTTGTGGATTCTGAGGGGATAAGGGATGCTAGGAACCGGGGATAAGTGCCTAATGGCAAGGTCCAGTTGCTGGAAGAGGAAGGTTTTGGAAAGTTTAGGAAGTCCCAGGTTGAGAAAACAGTTCTGGCCTGAGTGAGTTTTGTGTTTTTTTGTTTTTTTGGGTTTTTTTTCCGTTTCTGTTTTTGTTTTTAGGTTTTGAAAAGGATGCAGATTTGGGGAATCAGAGAGCTGGCCACTGTGGCTGGGGATGCTCGTGTTTCTCCTATGGAAAAGGTGGGCCACTGAATGAAGAGTCCGGAGCTAAGAGTCAGGGAATGGGGACTTCTCCGACTCCCATTGCCGGATTGAGGGACCTGTTTGTTGTCTCTGGCCAGATAGCCTGGCTAGGAAGAAGGACGTGTCTGGTAGGCATCTGGGTGTCCTAGGGCAAGATGGGGATCCCAAGCATCAAAGTCTTTGGGATAGGGTTGAACACTCACAGCCGAATGGGAAAAGTCAGCTGAGGGGCTCGGGAGGCAGACCAGTGATAGGGTCCAAGGAACCAACGGCATCGAGAGCGGTCCTTGGAGGTTCTGAGCCCCACAAAGAGAAACACGGAGATGTCCAGGCACTTCCCCTTTAGTAAAGCAGCGGTGAGCAGGGAGTTGGCTGGGCAATGGGGAGAAAGTTCTGGGGTAAGTGGGAGGGAGCTTGGACCTGGTGTGGGAGTGAGGACTGTTGCAATATGGAGGGGCTGGGGGTATAGGTTTGGAGTGGGACTGGGAGAGACAGAAAAGAGCCCAGCACCCTGTCTGGGCTGGGGTGCTGGGTGGGAGGGAAAGAGCCTCAACTTGAGAGTCAGGGCTGGCTCCCCTTCCTGCATCCCCCCAACCCTGGCCCCTCTCACCAATCCACGTCACGGACAGGGTGAGGAAGACAACCAGGACCCACATGGTGACACAGCTCTCCAGGTGCAGGCGGTGAGCTTGGGGCTGGGGAGCCTCCCCGAGGAGCCCTATAAAACCTTCATTCCCCAGGACTCCGCCCCTGCCCTCCCGGCACCCAGATGCTGACCAAGGCCCTCCCCATGCTGCTGGAAGCTGGACAACCCCCTCTCACACCCAGAGCTGTGGAAGGGGAGGGAGAGCCAGCACTTGCTGTTCTGCAATTACTAGATCATGCTGGATGCACCAGGCCCTGTAGCTCATGGAGACTTGGTCTAGGGGACAAAGGCAGAGGAGACAGGCCCGGGATGAAATAGAAACAGGGGGTGGGTACAGTCCCCGATTCTTCATACAAAGCCTCACATGCCTAGATCCTTTGCACTCCAAGACCCAATGTGCCCTAAAATACCAGCACCCAGGGGACTGTGAGACTCCCTGATCCCTGTACCACTCTGAGCCCAGAAACTAGAACTTTTATTTCTCATGCTCCTGAAATAGATGTCTTGGCGTTCAGTACTCTCTTTTCCTTGCACTTCCAACCCAGAATTCAGTTCCACACATACATTGCTACTGTCATCATAAAAAGATCTTGTGGTCCACAGATACTCTAACCCAGAAATACGAGTCTCCCGAAGTTCCCTAGCATTTCAAAATCTAATGTCAGTCAAACAATGTGAAATTCCAATAACCCCCCACTCCTTGTTCTCCAGGCCTGTGCACTCTATCTGTGCAACAGAGAGATGCCTGCTGACCTGCCCTCCCAGGTCAGAATCACCCTCATGCAAAATCCAATGCCCCTTCTCCAATAAGATACTTAGCCTTCAGGAGCCAGTTTATGTACCTCAAGATTAAATGACAGGTCAGGCATAGTGGCTCACACCAGTAATCCCAACACATTCCGAGGCCAAGGTAGAAGGATCGCTTGAAGCCGGGGGTTGAAGGCCAACCAGAGGAACAAGGCAAGATCCATTTCTACAAAAAAAAAAAAAAAAAATTTTTTTTTCTTTTTGAGACAGAGTCTCACTCTGTTGCCCAGGCTGGAGTACAGTGGAACCATCTTGGCTCACTGCAACCTCTGCCTCCCAGGTTCAAGTGATTCTCTTGCCTCAGCCTCCTGAGTAGCTGGGATTACAGGTGTGTGCCAACATGCCTGGCTAACTTTTGTATTTTTCTTTTCAGTAGAGACAGAGTTTCACCATGTTGGTCAGGCTGGTCTGGAACCCCTGACCTCATGATCCACCCACCTCGGCCTCCCATAGTATTGAGATTAGAGGCATGAGCCACTGCGCCCAGCCCAAAAAAACTTTAAAAATTACCTAGATATGGTGATGGACCATTGTAGTCTTAGCTATTGGGAGACTGAGGCAGGAGAATCTCTTTTTTTTTTTTTTTCGAGACGGAGTCTCGCTCTGTCGCCC
>NW_016806418.1:502866-508268 GCF_001698545.2 Rhinopithecus bieti
TCGGCCTCCCAAAGTGCTGGGATTACAGGCTTGAGCCACCGCGCCTGGCCTAGGAAAATCTCTTAAGGCCAGGATTTCAAGGCTACAGTGAGCTGTGATCACCCCATCGAAATAGAGGAAGAACAAAACCTTGATTTTAAAAAAAAATTAAGGTGGCACGCAAAATCACAATTTATAGTCTCAGAAGAGAATCGGGAACTCTTAAGAGCCCTGGTACCTCTGCTGTTAACTCCATAAGATTTCGTTAATTTCCAAAAAGTTAGTTATTTCAGCTGTTCAATAAAACCAGAGTAGCTCACCTGATCCAGCCCGAACTGTGACTCAAGAATTTGACAAAAGTGGCCGGGCGCGGTGGCTCACGCCTGTAATCCCCGCACTTTGGGAGGCTGAAGTGGTGGATCACGAGGTCAAGAGTTCAAGACTAGCCTGGTAAACATTGGTGAAACCTCGTCTCTACTAAAAATACAAAAATTAGCCAGGTGCAGTGGTGCACACCTGTAATCCCAGCTACTCGGGAGGCTGACGCAGGAGAATCACTTGAACCCAGGAGGCAGAGGTTGCAGTGAGCCTCTCCCAGGTTGCAGTGAGTTTGCAGTGAGTTGAGATCGGCCACCATTGCACTCCAGCCTGGGCAATCAATAGAGTGAGACTCTGTCTCAAAAAAAAAAGAAGAAGAATTTGACAAAATCTTCCCCTGTTTCTAGCTGAGTGATCAGATAAACTACAAATACAGTGAGGGAGACAGAAGTGAATATACATAATCACAATTTAAGACCATCTTACAGCTGGAGTGGAAGGATATACTCAGCCAGTGGCCTGACTTCCTCTCACGTGAATTAAGGCTTCCCTGGATTCATCCTGGAAAGGAAGTTTGTCTCCACTCCAGTGAGAACCTCATGGATCGAGTGTCCCTAAGCATATCCTCAACTCATCCTCAATCAAAACCTGACCCAACCCAACTTAATACAAACCAATCCAACTGCATCATACACAGCCCCAACCCCATCAACCCAATGCAACTTAACCTAACAAGCCAACCCTTATGTCTTCCCTCGTTGTTTGATTCCCCATCAAACAAAACTCATGGCCACTGTCAAATCTGATAGCTACTTCCATGTCTTCTACCTCCAAAATCAAACCCAGCCTCATCCCCAATTCAATCCCCACGGATTTCTAAGCCAACGTCAAAACAAATCTATTTCCATCCCAAAGCCATGGCGTCCTAAACCACCTCCACAGTGCCAATCCCAAACTCATCCCAAGCACAATTTTACCCCAGCTCCAACCCAACTCCAATCTGACCCTCCATTCTAACTGGTCTTCATGCTCCACTCCTATACCCAGCACATCTAACCAAAGAAAACCAAATACAACCGCATCCCAGTTCTCGAGCCTATCCAGAGCCTCCTCTCCACCCGTGATGATGCTCCCTTGGCTGTGACCTCACAGGAGTCCATGCCTTCACCCCCTACTCCTGCACACACCATGGTGTTCATCAGGGTCCTTGGTAGTCCCTTTTACACAATGTGGTGGAGATAAGGCTGATGCTGGCACAGTGCCTCGTATTTGGGAGACTCACTTGGGAGAGCAGTGGACTTGGGGAAGACCCATAAGTTCAGGTCCCTGTGCCCTCCACCCAGAAGCCCTTGGGATTTCATGGATGGTGACATACAGCCATTCTCTAGCACTTTCGAGTCCTGGATCAAGTCCTAGACCCCTATGGTTCCAGGCTCCCTGTCTGACACCAGGCCCTAGCCTGGCACCATACAGGCCACTCCCACCAGAGGAGGATGTCGGCAGCTGTACGGTTGGCAGGTGGCTGGAGAGGCAAGCTGCAGAGATAGTCGCAGTAACATGATGTCATGGCGCTGGCCACACCCTCGTAGTGTGGATGCTGGATGATGAGTGGATGACACTCAAGGACTCTGGGACATCGTTCATACGCAGATTGTGCTCGCCCCAGGGCACCTTCTTGGAGCTAGAAGGACTGGTGATACCCTCAAGTGGAGTAAGGATTAGGTGGCAAGATGGAAGAATGGGCAACCCTCGATCCTCGGACTCTTGGGGAATCAAGAGATCCCATTACTATCACCCCAAACCCTGGACCCAGTCGTTCCAGCCTCTGCCCTTCAGGGGCCAAGGAGGGACTCAAGCCACAAATATACCCCAGAACTCTACCCCTCAGGATTCCAGCCCCTTCTTCCTGAGGATATGAGATTCTTAGGCCATTCCCACATCAGTACCTCGGGAGCTGGGATCTTACCAGTCTCCTCCCTCATTGACCTAAGAGTTCAGAACTGACACTATCCCTCCCCCAGGACCTTCACCTCCAGCCTCTTCCTCCTTTGAAATTCGAGAGGCTGGACCCACTTCTCACTCAAACCCAGAAGTTCTGATCCCCAGCCACGCCCCTTCAGGATCCTGAGCACTGCCTTATTCTGGATTTGGCAGTGGAGTGCTGCCAGACAGAGTCAGGATAGGGACTCAGAACCTTGGTTAGGCATAAAGAAGCGGGATATGATAGAAAAAGTATTTAATGGTGGAACGTTGAGATTGTCCTGCAGACAAGGGTGGAAGACTCTGGCTGAACAGTGTTGGGAGGCAATTCTCCATGGTTCTGTCACGTATCTGTGTGTCTTCTGAGCAAAGACAGCAACACTTTTTTTTCTGGATTGTCTTTTCAAGAATGTTTGTATAGCAGGCATCCTTGCAAGATGATATCTCTCTCAGATCCAGGATTGCGTACTGTCCTAGATAATAAAGATAATGTCTCTTACAACAGATTTGTTTACTGTCAAGAGCAATAAATACAATATGTTCCTCCAGAGTACGTCTGTTTTCAATCCAAGATCATAAAGATAATATCTTCATCAGGGACAAAGGCTGAGCAGGTTTGCAAGTTGTCCCAGTAAAAGACTGAGGATTCCTCATCTCAGGTTTCTCACCGGTGGCACAAACCCTGTGTGCACAGCATCCACCTGGACTGCTCTGGTCACCCTACAAGGTTTGGGGGGGCAAGGAGAACTAATGTGAACATGAACTTCATGCTGTCTGCTGAGCTGTGAGCAGTAAAATCCTTTGTCTCTGACTCAGGAGTCTCATGGAGTCTGCCAGCATTCACAAAACTCTGGCAGGTTAGCTTATTTGTTTGCAGGTGGGTAAAATGTCAACCCCTTCAGAGTTACTGACAAACAGTTGGGCACTGAGACTGCACTGGCCAGCTGGGAATGGAGATAGGAGGGGACCCAGCTGGATGCAGTGCGCAGTGGGGGTCATAGAGGCAAAAGAGTACAGAATACAGTGGGATCCTAGTATCATAGTGGAGGTCAGAAAGAGGCCTAAAAGAGAGGGTCAAGGTAGGAGGTTAGTGAAGGTCCACCTCCACCCTCTCCAGGACAGGGACATCAGGTCACAGTTAATTTCTCTGCAGTTGGTGAGTGGTCGTGGTCTCCCAGTCTCCAGCATCCAGAGTGTCCCTGGTCTAGTGGTCCCCCTTTTCTGAGCCACAGCTGCTTTCTCTGTCAAATGAGACCAGTAATACCCACCCCATAGTGATGCTATGAGGATTAGATGAGCATCTGTAAGTGCTGAAGATAACGCCTGACACATCCCAACCATTCAGCAGTGCAAGCATACACTTACATGGACTCCCTAAAGCCAGGCATGTGCTGGTGTCTCATGCACGTCACCACATTTGATCCTCACAATGACCCTATGAGGGAGACTGTGCAACAGAGGACTGACCTCGCCCAAAGACCTCAGGCCTTTGCCCTCAGAGCCTGAGACGTCATCTCTTATTTTTTTTTTCTCTCCTTTCTTTCTTTTTCTTTTCCATTTCTTCTTTCTTTGCAAGAGGTCATCTATAACGCTTTGGAATATCCCGCCATATTAGAGTGCCTTTGTTCACCTGAAGGTTTGGGCCACACCAGATAGTCTAACATAGTGATTTATGCTGAAGGTTTTGAGCCACACCATATCAGCTAGATTTCTAGAGGGGCTGGATACTAAAAGTCAACCATGAAGATGGTCAACATGTCTGTGTGAGGGAGCCCCCCAAAAAAATCTCTGGACATCAAGGCTCAGTTGAGTTCCCTGGATGATAATACACTGTGAATATTGTCACAGATCATTGCTCAGAGACATTAGTGCTTTCCACGATGTCATTAGGAAAAGAAAACTGGAAGCTTTGCACTTTGAGTTCTCCTTTGCCTCATTCACCTCTTCCCTGGCCAGATTTTCATCTGTATCCTTTTGCTATCATCAACCACAACCACGAGCATCCTAGCAAACGACTGAACCTTGAGGATGATCTTTCAGACTCTCCTGGAATCTCAACTGATGTCACAATGGAGGGTCATCTTGGGAAGCCTTGAACTCTGTATAGGAACTGTTATGATTTCCACTTTAAAGTAGAATAACGTGAGTCGCAGAGATGTTAGGTCACTAGAAATTGGCAAAGCCAGGATTACCCACTATATAGAGAGAAATCCAAGAAATATATGTGGGAATGCATGCTAAGGGTGGGTGTAGAATAATGGTGGAAGGAATATAAAGTTAGATCAGGCTGAATTTATTAATGTGGACCCACTAAACAGAAATATTGGGTTTAACACTGCAGCTAGGGAAATTAGAAAGGGCTCTAATGATTCATTTGTTTGATTGGTTGAAAACAGTACCATGAGGTGGCCTACTCTATGTGAAGTTGAAATGTCAGAACAGATCACTGGTAAAGAAAATCCAGCTCTGCAAAGCAGAACCCAGACTGGAGGTGTTCAACTAAAGATAATAGATTCCAGATCCCTCAAGGGCGGACTTTAGGATTCAGGGCAGATAGTAAACCCCAAGCAGCAGATGAGCATGTCAAATCTGTGTTCCAGAAGCCAGCCCCACACTGCTACAGCCAAGCCTCAGATTTCAACTCCAAATCCCAGAATCTAGGCTCCAGAAACCCAGCTCCAGGTTCTGTACTCCCACACTCTAGAATTTAGGCAAATGTCTAGAATGGTGGTTCTCAAACATTTTCCATCTCAGGACATGTTTACACTCTTAAGAATTATTGAGCTGGGGCCAGGCGCTATGGCTCACACCTGTAATCCTAGTACTTTGGGAGACTGATGTGGGCAGATCATGAGGTCAGGAGATCAAGACCATTCTGGCCAACATGGTGAAATCCTCTCTACTAAAAATACAAAAAAAAAAAAAAAAAAAAAAAAAAAAAAATAGCTGGGTGTGGTGGCACACACCAGTAATCCCAGCTACTCAGGAGGATGAGGCAGGAGAAGCACTTGAACATGGGAGGCGGAGATTGCAGTGAACCGAAATTGTGCCACTGCACTCCTGCCTGGTGACAGAGCAAGACTCCATCTCAAAAAAAAAAAAAAAAAAAAAAAAAAAAAAATTAT
>NW_016806418.1:508518-515490 GCF_001698545.2 Rhinopithecus bieti
AAAATAGCTGGGTGTGGTGGCACACACCAGTAATCCCAGCTACTCAGGAGGATGAGGCAGGAGAAGCACTTGAACATGGGAGGCGGAGATTGCAGTGAACCGAAATTGTGCCACTGCACTCCTGCCTGGTGACAGAGCAAGACTCCATCTCAAAAAAAAAAAAAAAAAAAAAAAAGAATTATTGGGCCAGGCACGGTGGCTCATGCCTGCAATCCCAGCACTTTGGGAGGCCAAAGCAGGTGGGTCACCTGAGGTCAGGAGTTTGAGACCAGCCTGGCCAACACGGTGAAACCCCATCTCTACTAAAAATACAAAAATTAGTTGGGCATGGTGGCAGGCACCTGTAATCTCAGCTACTCGGGAGGCTGAGGAAGGAGAATCACCTTAACCCAGAAGGCAAAGGTTGCAGTGAGCCAACATTATGCCACTGCACTCTAGCCTGGGTAACAAGAACAAAACTCCATTGGAAAAAAAAAAATTACTGAGGGCCTTCCTTGGATTTTTGTTTATATTAACTGCCAAGACCAGCTCAGTTGGGGAGACCCTAACCCAGCAGCACTAGAGGAATTAAAGACACACACACAGAAATATAGAGGTGTGAAGTGGGAAATCAGGGGTCTCACAGCCTTCAGAGCTGAGAGCCCCAAACAGAGATTTACCCACGTATTTATTAACAGCAAACTAGTCATCTATAGATACTGAATTAACTAAAAGTATTCCTTATGGGAAACAAAGGGATGGGCTGAATTAAAGGAATAGGTTGGGCTAGTTAACTGCAGCAGGAGCATGTCCTTAAGGCACAGATCACTCATGCTATTGTTTGTGGCTTAAGAATGCCTTTAAGTGGTTTTCTGCCCTGGGCAGGCCAGGTGTTCCTTGCCCTCATTCCTGTAAACCCACAACCTTCCAGCTTGGGCCTTAGGGCCATTATGAACACGTTACAGTGCTGCATAGATTTTGTTTATGGCCAGTTTATGGCCAGATTTTGGGGGGCCTGCTCCCAACAATTAACTATATCTATTGATATATTCCACAGTAGACCCCCACAGCAGCCACAGCGACCCCCACCCAAGGAGAGTCTGAGCTTAGACACGCCTAACCCTGCCCCCACCTGACGGTCTTTCTCTACCTGCCCTGGTAGCCAAAGACAAAGGACATAATCTCTTGGAAGTTCTCTAGCCCCATCCACCATCTGAGAAACCCGAATGCTTATCCAGGTGACCCTAGGGCAAGCCGTTTTCCTCCCTGTACTACTGCAGCTGATGCTGTCTTGAAAGTGTCACCTCCTGGCTGGAGGCTAACCAACACAAAACCTGCACACTAAAAAATAATATGACCAAGGACTAGCTCACCAACAATGGATCCAAACCAAAAAGAAATCTTTGAAATTGCCAGAAAAAAAAATTCAGAAGATTGATTATTAAGCTACTCAAGGAGGCACCAGAGAAAGGCAAATACCAACTTAAAGAAATTTAAAAAGTGTTACAGGATACGGACAGAAAAATCTCCAGAGAAATAGCATAAATCAAAAACAATAACAACTTCTGGAAATGAAGGACACACTGAGAGAAATGCAAAATACACTGGAAAATCTCAGCAATAGAATCAAACTAGTAGAAGAAAGAACTTCAGAGCCCAAAGACAAGACTTTTGGATAAACCCAATTCAACAAAGACAAAGAAAAAAGAATTTTAAAAAAGGAACAAGACCTCCAAGAAGTTTGGGATTATGTTAAACGACCAACCTAAGAATAATTCACGTTCCCAAGGAAGAACAGAAATCTAAAAATTCGGAAAACATATTTGAGGGGAATAATCGAGGAAAAACTTCTTTGGCCTTGCTAGAGATCTAGATATCCAAATACAAGAAGCTCAAAGAACGCCTGTGAAATTCATTACAAAAAGATGACCACTGGTCGGGCGTGGTGGCTCATGCCTGTAATCCCAGCACTTTGGGAGGCTGAGGCAGGGGGATCACGAGGTCGGGAGATCGAGGCCATCCTGGCTAACACAGTGAAACCCCGTCTCTATTAAAAATACAAAACATTAGCCGGGTGTGGCAGAGCGTGCCTGTAATCCCAGCTATTCAGGAGGCTGAGGCGGAAGAGTCGCTTGAACCCGGAAGGTGGAGGTTGCAGTGAGCCGAGATCGTGCCACTGCACTCCAGCCTGGGCGACAGAGTGAGACTCCATCTCAAAACCAAACAAAAAGATGACCACCTAGGCGCATAGTCATCAGGTTATCCAAAGTCAAGATGAAGGAGCATCAGGTAACTTATAAAGAAAACCTATTAGATTGACAGCAGATTTCTCAGCAAAAACCCTACAACCTAGAAAGGATTGGGGTCCTGCCTTTAGCCTCCTCATACGAAACAATTATCAGCCAAGAATTTTGTATCCAGTGAAACTATTGGCAGAGCACACAAAGACTCCGGGTCAGAGACAAAGGACTTTATTACTTATGGCACAGCAGGTAGCTTGAGGTTCATGTTCAAATGGGCTCACGTTGCCCCCCAGGTCCTATAGGGATGATTGGAGTGGCTCAGGCATATGCTGTGCTCACGGTGGTTCGTGTCAATGCTGGGGAACCTCTGTTTACATGTGTTTACAGATCTTCAATCTTATAAGGGAGATGCAAGGAAATCTGCCTGACTTTGGACCTCAGGGAGATATTATCTTTGTTATCTTGGACTGCTGATCCACCTGCCCTGGAAGGACATACTGTATTTACTATCCTAGCCAATAAATAAATCATTATAGAAGGACATTATCTTTATTGTCTAAGACAGTAAACAAACATGTTCTGATGCTCTAGAGAAACATCCGTAAAAAGACAGTCCGGAACTAAAAAGTGGCTAATACCTTTTCAGGAGACAGGCAGAAAGGTAAGACAGCCATGGATAATTGTCTCCTAACACCATTCAGTTCACACTCTCGATGCTTCCCCACAGGATAATCTCAGGCTTCTCAACCAGGCATTCAAAGTGCAGGCATTTGGTCTGGGATACAAAACCCAGCCCCAGTTTGTATTTTTTTTTTTTTTTTTTTTTTTTTTTTGGAGACAGAGTCTCACTCTATCACCCAGGCTGGAGTACAGTGGTGTGATCTTGGCTCACTGTAACCTCCAGCCCGCCGCAGGTTAAGCGATTCTCCTGCCTCAGCCTCTTGAGTAGCTGGGATTACAGGCACACACCACCACACCTGGCTAAGTTTTGTATTTTTAGTAGAGACCATGTTGGCCAGGCTGGTCTCAGACTCCTGACCTCAAGTGATTCACCTGCCTCAGCCTCCCAAAGTGCTGGGATTACAGGCATGAGCCACCACGCCCAACCCGTTTGCTTTTTTTTCATTCATTTTAGAGACAGTCTCACTCCATTGCCCAGGCTGGATACAGTGGCACAACAATAGCTCACTGTAACCTTGAACTCTTGGGTTCAAGCAATCCTCCTGTCTCAGCTTCCTCAGTAACTGGGGTTACAGGCACGTGCCACCATGCCCAGCTAATTTTTGTTTGTTTGTTTGTAGAGACAGAGTCTCACTATGCTGCTCAGGCTGGTCTCGAACTCCTGGGCTCAAGCAATTCTCTCACCTCACCCCTTTAGAGTATCTGGGACCACAGGCGTGTGCCACCACACTCAGCCTCATTTGTCTATTTCTCACTCACTTCCTGGTTCTGTTCTCCTTCCCTTCCTCTTTCCCATGTCTGTTTCTCACTCTCTCTCTCTCTCTTTCTCTCTTTCTCTTTCTCTCTTTCTTTCTCTTTCTCTCTTCCTTCCTTCCTTCCTTCCTTCCTTCCTTCCTTCCTTCCTTCCTTCCTTCCTTCCTTTCTCTCTCTCTCTTTTTTTTTTTCTGAGTCTCACTGTGTCATCCAGGCCGGAGTGCAGTGGTGCCAGAATCCGCTCTCTCCAACTTACATCTCCCAGGTTCAAGTGATTCTTCTGCCTCAGTCTCCCAACTAGCTGGGATTACAGGTGCGCGCCACCATTCATGGCTAATTTTTGTATTTTTAGTAGAGATAGGGTTTCACCACGTTGGCCAGGCTGGTCTTGAACTCCTGAGCTCAAGTGATCTGCCCGCCTCAGCCTCCCAAAGTGCTGGGATTGCCGGGCGCGAGCCACCACGCCTGGCCTGACCCTGTCTGTCTCATGCTATCTTCTCACTCCCTGTTTCTCACCGTTTTCTGCCTTCACCATTCCCTCCCTCTTTGATGCCTCTTCCTCACTCCAGTCCTTACTTTACCTCTTCTACACTCCCTGACTCCGCCCTCCTTTGTTTTTGCCCGGTTCCTATTCCTCCAGGCTTCTCTTTCCAGCTCCCCCATGTCTCCTTCTCTACACAGGAAGCACCCGTCTAGAAAGGTGAATGCTCCTGCAGTAAACAATCATCTTGAGACCCATCTGGCCAAGGCTAGAGCCCCCACCAGCCCTCCTGACCTGCGTCCTGAGGTGTGGAGTCAGGTGCAGGGGAGAAAGGAAGCTTCAGTGACAGGTATAGACCAGTGGTTCCCCAATGGGGCAAACTCGTCCCCTCCACCCGCCCCACCCTCCTCCATCCACCCAGGGGCACACTGACATTTTCCGGTAATATCATCTCATTCTGGTTCTGCAAAGACACACATAAGACGGGGCATGTTATTTGTGGGGTGCAGAGATGGAGGAAGAGTGGGGTCCACCCTGGGAGAGTGGACAGTGACACATGGTAATGCTCTCCAGGGACCACTGAGAGGGAGCTGGGGACACAACGTACCACACACACAGCAAGGGTGGAGCTGAAACTTGGCAAGAGCCACATTATTCTTTTTTGTTAATTTGTAATTTTTGTGGGTACATAGTAGGTGGATGTATTTATGGGGTACGTGAGATATTTTAATACAGGCATGTAATGTGGAATAATCACATCAGGGTAAATGGGGTATCCATTACCTCAAGCATTCACCCTTTGTGTTACAAACAATCTAATTGCATTCTTTTCGTTATTTTTAAATGCACAACTAAATTATTATTGACCATAGTCACCCTGTTGTGTTATTACTAGATCTTACTCTATTTCCTTGTTCGCACTTTCCCACTACCCACACACCCCCACCCTTCCCAGCCTCTGATAATCATCCTTCTACTTTCTTTTTTTTTTTTTTTTTTTTTTTTTGAGACGGAGTCTTGCTCTGTCGCCCGGGCTGGAGTGCAGTGGCCGGATCTCAGCTCACTGCAAGTTCCGCCTCCCGAGTTTACGCCATTCTCCTGCCTCAGCCTCCCAAGTAGCTGGGACTACAGGCGCCCGCCACTTCGCCCGGCTAGTTTTTTTTTTTTTTTTTTTTTTTGTATTTTAGTAGAGACGGGGTTTCACCATGTTAGCCAGGATGGTCTCGATCTCCTGACCTCGTGATCCGCCCGTCTCGGCCTCCCAAAGTGCTGGGATTACAGGCTTGAGCCACCGCGCCCGGCCCCATCCTTCTACTTTCTATCTCCGTTAACTCAGTTGGTTTTCTTTTTGTTTTTTGGTTTTTTTTTTTTTGTTTTTGAGATGGAGTCTCGCTCTGTCTCCCAGGTCGCTGGAGTGTACTGGCGAGGTCTCGGCTCACCACAACCTCCTCCTCCCAGGTTCAAGCAGTTCTGTGCCTCAGCCTTCCGAGTAGCTGGGATTACAGGCACGCGCCACTGCGCCTGGCTAATTTTTGTATTTTTAGTGCAGACGGGGTTTCGCCATGTTGGCCAGGCTGGTCTTGAACTCCCGACCTCAGGTGATCCACTCGCCTCAGCCTCCCAAAGTGCTGGGATTACCAGTGTGAGCCACTGCACCCGGCAACTCAATTGTTCTAATTTTTAGCTCCCACAAATAAATGAGAACCTGTGAAGTTTATCTTCTGTGCCTGACTTATTGCACTTAACATCATAACCTCCAGTTCCATCCATGTTGCAGATGACAGGCTGTCATTCTTGTTGATGGCTGAATAGTGCTCCGTTGTGTATATGCACCACATTTTCTGTATCCATTCATCTGTTGATGGACACTTAGGTTGTTTCCAGATCTTAGCTATTGGGAATAGTGCCGCAATAAACATCATTCTTGGCAATACCACAGCCAGCATTCCCCCACTGGGAGGTGGGGTGTTCCATGACATTTTACAAACAATCTCAGCCTGGGCAACATATCAAGACCCTATCTCTACCAAAAAAAAAAAAAAATTAAAAATTAGCCAGGCATGGTGGCACACACCTGTAGTCCCAACTACTTGGGAGGCTGATACCAGAGGATCACTTAAGCCCAGGAGTTTGAGGTAGCAGTGAGCTGTGATTGCACCATGACACTCCAGTCTGGGCAACACAACAAGACCCCAACTCTAAAAAATAAAAACTAAAAGAAGCTGACAGGATCACGGGGAAAGGGGAGCAGAAACACAGACATGGGGAGAGTGAGCAGCAGTCACGGCAGGGAGAAGACACACATTTGCCCAGCTCTCTCCTCCCTCAGACCCCCCAGCCCCTCTCCTTCAGACCCAGGAGTCCAGGACCCCAGCCCCTCCTCCATCAGACCAGGAATTCCAGCTTCCAGACTCTCCTCTCTCAGACCCAGGAGTTCAGGCACCAGCCTCTCCTCCCTCAGACCCAGGAGTCTGGGCCCCCAGCCCCCTCCTCCCTCAGACTCCCCAGGCCCTCCTCCTTTAAACTCAGGGGTTCAAGACCCCATCCCCTCCTCCCTCAGATCCAGGAGCAAACCTCCTATGAACAAATGCAGAAGGGAAGCTTCCAGAAAGGGAGGAGGACGGAGCTGGAAAGTGGGCTGGGGGCTCAGGACTCTGGAGAAGAGGTCTATGGGTGGGGGTGGAACACACAGAGGAAGAAGCAGGCAGGGCAGGCCTTTCTCTCCCAGCCCCAGAGTGCGGGATCCAGGAGTCCGGGCCCCAGCCCCACCTCCCTAAGATCCCCCAGTCCCTCCTCCCACAGACCCAGGAGTCCAGGCCCCCAGCCCCTCCTCCC
>NW_016806418.1:515766-524781 GCF_001698545.2 Rhinopithecus bieti
CCTCCCACAGACCCAGGAGTCCAGGCCCCCAGCCCCTCCTCCCACAGACCCAGGAGTCCAGGCCCCCAGCCCCTCCTCCCTTCTGGGTTTGCTTCAGACCCAGAAGCAAACCTCCTATGAACAAATATACAGTTGGTGCCACCTATTGGTAGGACAAAAGAAGAAATGATGCAGGTTTTTCTGCCTCCTACCCTCCAGCTTCCCCCAGCACAGCCCAGGAAACAAAGTCTCAGAGAAGAACTGGTCTGTGTGTGGCATTCTCTTTGCTTGATGTCACACTCTCATACCAGCATCTCACACATCCATTTCCTCTCCCTGGGCCTCAGCTCCCCCATCTTTAAAACAGGGGTCTTGATAAAGGGGTCACAGGGATTCAGAAAAAGATACCACATCTGGCAGATCAAAACAGTGGCTTCTGGCCAGGCGTGGTGGCTCATACCTGTAATCCTAACACTTTGGGAGGCCAAGGCGGGTGGATCACTTGAGGTCAGGAGTTCAAGACCAGCCTGGCCAACACCGTGAAACCCCATCTCTACTAAAAATACAAAAATTAGCTGGGTGTGATGGTGGGCGCCTGTAATCCCAGCACTCAGGAGGCTGAGGCAGGAGCATCACTTGAACCCGGGAGGCGGAGGTTGCAGTGAGCCGAGATTGCGCCACTGCACTCCAGCCTGGGCAAAAAGAGGGAGACTCTGTCTAAAAAATAAAAAAAAAAAGATAAAACCACAGTGGTTTCTTCCAGTCCCGAATATGCTGCTGCCCAACTGTGTCATCTGAGAAACACCCCACACAACCACTTCTCCCCAGCGTTCAGTTTCCAAGGGCCATAGGACAGACTGATAATGGCCCAGCACTCACTCAGTGCTAGGCACAGATTTCAAGCATGAACACCACAAAATGCTCCTACAGAAGAAGGAGGAGCAATTATTACCCCCACTTTATAGTGAGGCAGCTGAGGCACAGAGAGGCTAAGTGACTTGCCTGAGGGTGCCCAGTATTATGGGACAGAGGCAGAACTCAAACCCGGGCCACCTGGCTCCAGCGGCCACATCTGAATCACGTGCCCTGTTAACCGGTCTTGCAAGCGTCAGCCTGATTTTATGATTTGCACACCTGTTCCATGGATATGACCTCACCCAACCCCTGTGAGGTCCCTCCCATTTCCACCCCACCCCAACTGAAGACTTCACAGATGAGCACCTGACACCCATAGAGCTGACGCTTCCCACAAGGGGCACCAGGACCCCGAGAGCCGTTCTCTTGATCCCACTTCTGCAGCCTGGGTGACCTTCACCAATAGCCCCCGCACTCCCATCTGTTCATATGTAGAATGAATGAATCGTCGTAATTTACTATATGCTCTGAGCTCCTAACACAAACTAAGTCGTTACTCCTCGAAAAACTCTACGAGAGGATCCTCTGATTTTAAGGATAAGAAACTGAGACACAGAGAAGAAAAGACACTTACCAGGGTCTCCCAAAATAGTAAGTAGTAGAACAGAGATCTGCGCCCATGCTGTCTGGATCCAGACCCAGCGTCCTGAAACAGCAGCTTGTCCGTGAAACTAAGTTAGAGGAGGGCTAGCACCTCATGGGGAGCCCCTTCAGGCACCACGAGTCCAGTCCCGCTCCCAAGGTGGGCAGTCTGCAGTCCCCCTGAGAAGGGGGTCTGAGGGGAGGCTTGTTCCAGCGGGGGAATCTCAAAGGGCTTCAAACTGCAGGCTGAGAAGCCGGGAACTTGCACAGGGGTGACGGGGAGCTGCAAGGGAAGGCTGTGAGCAGGGGAGGGGCGGGGCGAGCTCCAAGTGCAGAGAGACCCTCTGGGGCCACGTGGTGACCGACAGGAGGCTGTCCTCCCGGACAGGAGGGGCGAGGGTCCAGAGAGAGAGGAGGACGTCTGGGCTGGAGCCAGTCCAAGGGGACAGAGAGGAGGGGACGGGGCAGAGAGAGGCAGGGGCCGAAGGGACAAGGCTGGGGACTGATGGGCTGTAGGGGATCAGGGGAGAGATGGGGCAAGGTCAGTGCCAAGGGCGTCTGGCCGAATAACTGGGTGGTCGATGACGCTCCCCTGAGATGGAGAACATGGAAGAACAGGGAAGGAGGGTTTGGGGAAATAGAGCAATGAGTTGGGACACGGTGAGTGAGAGGGGCCTAGCGACATTGGTGCAGGGGGCGCACAGGAGCAGGTGGCTGCCCAAGCCGGAGTTCAGGGTCAGATGGAGGAGACCTGCGTGGTTGGTGGATGAACCACGGCAGTCGATGAAAGACTCCTAGAGAATGTTCTCAGGAGGAGTGGGGCAAAGGCGGGACTCAGGCCGTGGTGGGCGGGACCCAGGCCGCGGTGGAGGTGAAGGACGTCCGGGGACACGTCCAGGAGGACATCGATCGCGCCAGCCTGAGCGGGCCACCATGGGCGGGGGCGGGGCGCTGACGTCACTGCGTGGGGGCGGGGCTGCGGGAGCCGCTGGCTGCACGCCCTCTAGGGAGCCGAGCGCAGACTGGGTGCGCGCCTGGGTTCCGCGCAGCCGGAGCGCCCTCAGTGTCCCCGTCTGTATCGGGGTACTTCATTAGGAGGAGAAGCACGTGAGATCGTGACGGAAAGCGCTTAACACAGACCTGGCACCGAGGAAGCCCCAGGGGCTCTGCTCCTTCCCCTTGTCACCACTGCTCCCCAACAGAGGGAGGCGGCTGCAGGGGTGGCGGCGAACTGGCCCACCCGGCGTTCCGCAGTCGGAACACTGATTCCTCTCCCGCGTGGTCTCTCGCTTCTGCAGGAGCCTTGCTTGTGCTGTCCCCTGTCTGGGCCTCAGTTTCCTCCATATTCAGCAGGAAGCCATAAGGTTACTAATACAACCACCTCACGGGGCTGCCCGGAGCCTGAGTGAGATCCTACAAAGCGAGCACTTGGCACGGGGGAGTGGCCTGCAGCCGCATTCCATAAACAGGGCTGCTTAGCCGAAGCGGTGGCCCAGGGTGAGGCCACAGACTTTCAGCATGAATTTGTGGGGAGGGAGGCAAAGGGACATAGGAGTTCTAGAATAGCTTCCAACCTGGGAATCTATTATGTCTGCCGGTCTGGGCTTGTAGAATATCTGGAGACCCGACATTCTAGAATGCATGAGGTTTCTGGGGACTCCAGAGCGCCCAGTGTTCTAAGGTTCAAGAGTGTTTAGAGCTCTGTGGTTTTAGGCTGTTCTAAAATCTTACGTTCCAGAGTGTCCTAGACTGCCAGAATGTCTTAGGGCCTGTGATTTTAGAATCTGAAAGTCTGATATTCTAGAAATTCCAGGGGCCTATAATTCTAGAATGGCTGAATCCCATGTGATGACTCCTTCCCATAAAGATGATGGCTCCACACATGGGGAAGTCCCATCCTTCACTGGCGACCTGAGGTCAGTCCCTCCTGTCTCGGGACCTCCTCATTAATTAAGCCAAAATAGACTCTAGACAATTGCTTGGGGCCCTCTGGGGTTCTGAGACGTTGGAAGCCAGCCTCAAATACCCAAAGCCTTGGGTCATCTCAGTGACGATCTCCAACCTCTGGAATGCAGAATCCAGATTTCAAGCTCTAGAACCCAGAAATAAGACTACAAGACCAGAATAGAGACCCTAGTTTCCCAGACTCTAAATTCAGACTCTACAGTCAAGATTCTAACAGTCTCAGAATTGTGAAAACCAGGTCCCTGTCTCTCAATCCAGCCTTTTTAAATTTTATGTATGTATGTATGTATGTATGTATGTATGTATGTATGTATGTATTTTGATTTTTAGTAGAGACGAGGTCTTGCTATGTTGCTCAGGCTGGTCTCAAACCCTTCAGTTCCAGTAATCCTCCCACCTTGGCCTCTCAAAAGCATGAGTCACTGGGCAGCCACAGTCCAGCTTTTAAATGCAAAACACAGATTTGAAACTCCAGACTTTCTGCTCCAAAGTCTACCCCTGAAAGCTCAGAGCCTAGATCCACCCTGTAGAATCCAGACCCCAAGGCGGGCACGGTGGCTCATGCCTGTAATCCCAGCACTTTGGGAGGCCAAGGATGGCATATCACTTGAGATGAGGAGTTCAACACCAGCCTGGCCAACATGGTGAAACCCTCTCTCTACTAAAAATACAAAAATTAGCTGGGTGTGATGGCGGGCGCCTGTAATCCCAGCTACTCAGGAGGCTGAGGCAAAAGAATCAATTGAACCCAGGAAGCGGACGTTGCAGTGATCTGAGATCATGCTACTGCACTCCAGCCTGGGTGACAAAAGTGAAACTCCATCTCAAAAACAAACAAACAAAAAAATCCAGACCCCATAATTCAAAATCCCAAATCTACCATTTGTAGTCTAGGCCCCAGGCTTCTCATAGCAGGTGCAAAGTTTTCCAGCCTCGAGTGCCAGATTCCAAACACCAGATTCCAGGCTCCTACTCTGGGCTCTAGATTCGAATGCCCCACGATCCAGAATCCAGGTTCAAGATCTGTCACTCAAAGGCCCGACTCCAGGATCCAGATTCCAGACCCCAAGCCCAAGAACTCAGACTTTGAAAGCCACATTCCAAACTGCAGGTCATTAATCTCCAACTCAAGATCCCCAAATCTGGAATCCAAGACCCAGATCCAGAACCAAAGATCTGGATCCAGAACCCGGGATCCAGAACTCTGCCCCAAGCCCAAGAACAGTGACTCTAGGATCCAGTTTCCACACTCCAGATCCCAAATTCCAGACCCTGTCTTTTGATCTCCTCCTAATTTCTGTTTTTGTCCTCCTGTCCCCTCCCCCTGGAGGAACTGCCCCTGGTGGAGAATTCCTCCTTGTAGACTCAGACAACAGCTTCAACCTAATAAATGCTCATTAGGCCAAGTCTCCCACCCCACCAGCCACCAAGGCGTCTCTGCCTGTAAACCTGACTCTCAGCCACCTCCCACCCCACCCTACACCACCACACCCCCAGACCCAGCTGGGACTGAGAGCTTATAAATTCAGGTATCCTGGTGCCTGCTCCCTTTCTTCTGGCACCCAAGCTACCCTAGATGCTGCTGGAGGACCTGGAGGAGGTGAGAGCTTTGAGACAAGACTGGAGGGAGGGGCAAAGGGGAGATTCACTGTGCCCTGGTCTCAAGGGGAAACGTCAGCCACCCTGGGAGAACTGAGTGTCAAGGGCATGGGTAGATCCACGTGTCCTTTACCAACTCCCCAAATTGAACCTGAACCAAGAAAATGTCCTGGAATGGCCAGAAGGAGCTGCAGTGGTGGGGAGGGAGGGGGATGGAGTGGATCAGGAGGACGTCCCTGAAGCGCTTGTACCAGAGCCAAGAACATGGTCAGGAGTGATCACGGGTTCAAGTCAGTTCAGCACAACCTCCAGGAGGCCTCCTGTGTACCAGGCCCCAGGCGGGGCAGTGCTGAGGACACAGAAAGAATCTGACCTGAGCCCCATCTTCAAGGCCCCCAGATGGGGAGAAGAACAGGCCAGACCTCAGCAAGTATGGGGCATCTGTGCTGTAATGGAGGCAGAATGGGTGCTGTGGGATTCAGGGGAGACATCTGTTTGGTGTTGGGGCCTCCCAGAAGAGGTGGGGGCAGAGTCTCAGAGGACAAAGATGAATTTGGAAGAGATGGGGAAGAAGGACTTTAATTCACTCCCAAAGCTTCTTGAGGCCTCTCGTGGGCAGGGCCCTGCAGTACTGGAGACCCAGAGTGGAGTCAGACCAGCTCCTCAGGAGCTGCCAGTCTAGAGGGGGAGGCAGACACCACTGAGTTTCAGGGGAGGTCAGAAAAGGCCTCAAGGAGGAAGCAGGGCTGGAAGGGAATAGCATTGGATATGTGGTGGGAGGAACAGCCTGAGCATGAAATGGCAGGAGGAAAAATGGCAGCACTGGCTGCGTCTAGGACAAGGTCATGGGAGACCCGGGCAGAGGGGCTGGAAGGGAAGAAGCCACTTTTGTCCTTGAGAGTGAGGCTGGGGCCAGGCAACTCACGCCTGTAATCCCAGCACTTTGGGAGGCTGAGGCGGGTGGATCACTTGAGGTCAGGAGTTCAAGACCAGCCTGGCCAACATGATGAAACTTCGTCTCCACTAAAATTACAAAAATTAGCTGAGCATGGTGGCACATGCCTATAATCCCAGCTACTTGGGAGGCTGAGGCAGGAGAACTGCTTGAACCCAGGAAACAGAGGTTGCAGTGAGCAGAGATCATGTCACTCCACTCCAACCTGGGCGACAGAGCCTGACTCCATCTCAGAAAAAAAGAAAAAAAAGAAAAAAAAAAAAAGAAGAAGAAGAAAAAGAGAGAGAGAGAGAAAAAAAAAAGAAATTGAGGCTGAAGGGCTGGACTTTATCCTGGTGGTGCTGAGGATCCACGGAGGGTGGTGAGCAGGGGAGGGGAGGGGCACAATCAGCTCCAGATGTGGAAAGATGTTTGGGGTCATGGGTGGAGGGCAGGCTGGTGGAGGGCAGGCTGGTGGAGGGGACTGGACTGGATGGGGACCCAAAAGGCCAGATAAGAGGTTGGGATAGGCCAGGCATGTGGCTCACACCTGTAATCCCAGCACTTTGGTGGGTGGATCACGAGGTCAGCAGATTGAGATCATCCTGGCTAACATGGTGAAACCCCGTCTCTACTAATAAATAAATAAATAAATAAATAAATAAATAAATAAATAAATAAAATAAATACAAAAAATTAGCCAGGAGTGGTGTTGGGCACCTGTAGTCCCAGCTACTCGGGAGGCCGAGGCAGGAGAATGGCATGAACCTGGGAGGCGGAGCTTGCAGTGAGCCGACATCGTGCCACTGCACTCCAACCTGGGCGACAGAGTGAGACTCCGTCTCAAAAAAAAAAAGAGGTTGGAATAGGTGTCCTTGGTGATGGAGAGAGATCCAGGGGCTGGTAGCATGGTGCTGGGGGCTGACAGGTGGAGGAGGGGGGATGGGGTCTGTCCCAGTGCCTAGAGGAAGAGTAAACCTTCCAGAGATGGGGGACCAAGAAGGAAGCGCAGAGTGGGGTTGGCAGGAGGGGTTACTGGTGGTCAGAAGAAATTTATTAACAGTGGGTGGGATAAGTCTGTGTCTGGAGGGATCCTGGTGGAGGCAGAAGGGTCCTGCCTCACCTGGATTCTCTCCCTCCCTCCCCAGACTGCAGCCGAACCCTGGTCCCTCCTCCACAATGTGGCTTCTCCTCACTCTCTCCTTCCTGCTGGCATCCTCAGGTGAGGTGGCCCCAGGAGGGGGCCAGGTCTGTGGGAGCAGGTACCCCCTTCCCATGCATGTCTGGGCCCGTGATCTGCCAGCCCCTACCTCACCCAGAGACCACTAAAGATCCTCCCTTCACCCTCCACCTCCACCTGCACCAATGTCCCTAAGCCCTTACCGTCAGGCGCTGGTGCTGCTGCTCTGGAGTCGCTATGCTGCCTGGGGCCTCTCGCTGCCCATAACAAGGAACACGGTCCTGGGGTTACACAAACCTAAGCTGAGTCCTGGGGCAGCGGCTTCCTTGCTCTGTGTCCTTGAGGGAACTGCTTCACCTCTCTGGGCTTTGAGTGTCTTCTCTATCAGACAGCACCGCTTGAGACAATAACTGTGAGGTCTCAATAGCATAACAGAGGTAATATACATAGTAAGCAATACACAAGCGCTAAGAGGCCAAGAGCATAGACAGACTCCAGCTTGAGTCCCACACTTGCCACTCCCTGTCTCTCACAGGGTCTTTGAGGGGATTAAATGTGATTGTGTGTGAGAGAGGAGCCCAAGCCTGGCCCAGGTAGTGCCCCTTCAGGTGTGCAAGCCAGGCATGGTGCTTAGAGCTTCCACACAATGTCTATATGTGGTGGGCACCACCGACCTCACTGGACAAGGGAAGGGGCTCTGGCTCAGAGAGGGACAGCCACATCAAGGTCACCCTGGGTGGCAGGCAAACTCCAGACTGAACTCAGCTGCCACACACCAAGAAATTAATTGTAACCTGATGCCTCTCCTCTGGAGAAATTGAGAGGGATAGACTTTCATTAACGTTCTGCCACAAATGACCCTCACTCCTGAGGGCCCCTCAGACCCCCACCCTCCAGCCTCCCCTCTGGCTGTCTCTGTGCACTCGCCTACCTGTCTCCTGCCTGCCTGCTGCGCCCAGCTGGGGCCTCCACCTTCCTCTGGCTTGGACTGGTCAGGTGCAGCCTCGGTGCCCAGCTGTTCAGTCCATGCCCTCCGCCCTTCGGAGGGCAACCTCACCCTTCCTTTGTTAAGCCCTTTGTCTACCACATCCGCATTCCCCTGGTCTCACGGGGGCCTTTGGCCCAGTTCCTGACTGTGATGGGCAGAGTGTGGGCATTTGGTCTGGCTGTGCAAATCCTGCCCCTGTGTGGGTGGGGGTGTGCATGGCTTCAACCTCGAGGAAACACAACCCCATTGACCAGTGGAGAGGGTCCTGGTCCTGTGACCTTGAATGTCTCTAATTATGTCCTTAAGCATAATGCCATTCTGTGCGTGTGTGTGTGTGTGTGTGTGTGTACATGCACGTGCGCAGTGGGTATACAAGGCCCTGTATGTTCACATCCTCTCCACATGCATGAACCAGATCCCCATATGTGAAACCCAATCAGTGACCTTGAACGCCACAGATCTGGCTTGGGGGCTGATCCAGAGATGGATAAATATGTCCTGTCCTGGCTGCCTCTGGCTGCGGCTGCATGTCTTTGACCTTGAATGCCCAGCCCCATGTCCGGGTGCTGCCCCAGACAGCAAGTCCACATCTGAGAGTTGGCCTTCTGGATTAGTGTCTGCAGCTCTAACTCTAGAAAACGGCTTGTGGGTGAATCACGGTTTTAACCTTAACTTTTTTTTTTTTTTTTTTGGAGACAGTCTCACTCTGTCTCCCAAGCTGGAGTTCAGTGGTGCAATCTCAGCTCACTGCAACCTCTTCCTCCCAGGTTCAGGCAATTCTGTCTCCACCTCCCGAGTAGCTGGGATTATAGGCATGCACCACCATGCCCGGCTAATTTTTTTTTTTTTTTTTTTTTTTTTTTTTTTTTGTGT
>NW_016806418.1:525281-534018 GCF_001698545.2 Rhinopithecus bieti
GGCTCACTGCAAGCTCCACCTCCTGGGTTCATGCCATTCTCCTGCCTCAGCCTCCCATGTAGCTGGAACTACAGGCATCCGCCACCGCACCCAGCTAATTTTTTGTATTTTTAGTAGAGACGGGGTTTCACCGTGTTAGCCAGGATGGTCTCGATCTCCTGACCTTGTGATCTGCCCGTCTCGGCCTCCCATAGTGCTGGGATTACAGGCGTGAGTCACCGTGCCCGGCATAAAAACAACTAATATTTATTAAGTAGCTACAATGGGCCAGGTATCACTCACCATACATTCACACATGCACACACACACATACACATTCCTACCTCATCCTTACAGCAATCCTCATTTTACAGATGAGGAAACAGAGGCACAGAGAGGTCAAATAACTTACTCAAAGTTTCACAGCTAGTACATTCGAACCCAGGCTTAAGGACTCCTTCTTTATCCAGACCCTATATGCAAGTCTCTGTGACACTGGATGCCAAGACTCACACTAGATATGTTGAATTTAGGTCTGAACCATATCCAGTTGTGTGTGTGTTTGTGCATGCGTGTGTGTGTGTATTCGTGCATGCATGTGTGTGTGTGCATTCATGTCTTAACCATCCATATTCATATACACATATGAACATCTGTGCTGTGATTCTTTTCTTTTTTTTGAGATGAAGTTTCACTCTTGTCACCCAGGCTGGAGTGCAATGGAGCAACCTCAGCTCACTGCAACCTCCACCTCCCGGGTTCAAGCAATTTTCCTGCCTCAGCCTCCAGAGTAGCTGGGATAACAGGCACCCGCCACCATGCCAGCTAATTTTTTGTATTTTTATTAGAGACGGGGTTTCACCATATTGGCCAGGCTGGTCTCGAACTCCTGACCTCAGGTGGTCTACCTGCCTCAGTCTCCCAAAGTGTTGGGATTACAGGCTTGAGCCACCGTGCCCAGCCTGTGCTGTGATTCTTGAAGCTGCAACCCTTGTGCCTGCAAGTGAATTTCAGCTTTCAGTCCTGTCCATAGCTGTATCTAAGTTTGGAAGCTGG
This sequence comes from Rhinopithecus bieti, assembly GCF_001698545.2. NCBI lineage: Eukaryota > Metazoa > Chordata > Mammalia > Primates > Cercopithecidae > Rhinopithecus > Rhinopithecus bieti. The sequence goes on from NW_016806418.1 coordinate 526,317, forward strand.
ATGTGCATGTATGCATGTCCATGACCCTGTATGGCCACATCTGGGACTCACACTGCACACTGAACTTGGCTGACACGTCCAGACTCTGGGGCCAAGGCTGTGTCACACATACTGAGTGGCCACATCCGTTTGATGTCAGTGACAATTTGGTGAACTTGAAGGATTGGTTTCAAGTGACCCACTGTCTGAACCTGCATCCAGTACCCCTGTCTCCACCCCCAACCACAGAGGGCTTCTTGCCCTCTGGTCTGTTCCCCTTCCTGTCTCTCCCCGAGTCTTATAGCAAATGGAGTGGGGCCTAGAGTTTTGGAGAAAACAGGCAGCGGTTGTAAATAACAGGGCAGGCGGGACGTGGTGGCTCACACCTGTAATCCCAGCGCTTTGGGATGCTGAGGCGAGCAGAGCATTTGAGGTCAGAAGTTTGAGACTACCCTGGCTGACATGGTGAGACCTCGTCTCTACCAAAAATACAAAAATTAGCCAGGTGTGGTGGCGGGCACCTCAGCTACTCTTGGGAGGCTGAGGCGGGAGAATCACTTGAACCCAGGAGGCAGAAGTTGCAGTGAGCCGAGATCATGCCACTGCACTTCAGCCTGGGCAAAAGAGTGAGACTCCGTTAAAAACAAAACAAAACAAAAACCAGAGCAAGGTATCTTGAGAAGTTAGGGGAAAGGCATAGGCACATAGTAGTTAGGGTAGGGTGCAAGGAAGGTGTAGGAGGCGATGCAAAGGTCCCTGTCCTCAGGCATCCTCTACCCCTTCTCCTAGCAACCCAGGACGGTGACAAGTCGCTGGAAGGTGACGAGTGTGCACCCCACTCCCAGCCATGGCAAGTGGCCCTCTACGAGCGTGGACGCTTTAACTGTGGCGCTTCCCTCATCTCCCCACACTGGGTGCTGTCTGCGGCCCACTGCCAAACCCGGTATGAAGGCAGGGCTCAGGGTCCTGAGGGAGCCTGGTGGCGGGGAAGACTCGTAGGTTTGGGGGAAGACAGAGGCAGACGCCAGAACTCCTAGGTTCTGAAAGACGAGGAGGCTGGATGTCAAGCCTCTGGGTGAGGGGGGAGTGTGTGTTTCAAAGCCTTAGATCTCTGAAAGAGTAAGGAGAAGACTAGTTCCAGCTTTTGAGCCTCAGTTCTAGGGATGTGAGAATCCTGGAATCAGGGAGAGGCCAGCAGGGGGCTGGGAGTAGTTGGAGGGGATAGAGTTCTAGGAGTGTGCCTGGCTTCAGAGCATTTTGGCTTCAGGGTCTTGGGAAAAGGTAATGCGATGTCGAGATTCCTAAAGGGTCGGGGGACCTCGGGCTGCCCACTCTTTGATCCTTCTGTCCTCTACTTGCGGGTAACCACTGGCGGGTAAACCACTCGCCCGCACAGCTTCATGAGAGTGCGTCTGGGCGAGCACAACCTGCGCAAGCGCGATGGCCCAGAGCAACTACGGACCGCGTCTCGGGTCATCCCACACCCGCGCTACGAAGCGCGCAGCCACCGCCACGACATCATGTTGCTGCGTCTAGTCCAGCCCGCACGCCTGACCCCCCAGGTGCGCCCCGTGGTGCTACCCACGCGTTGCCCCCACCCGGGGGAGGCCTGTGTGGTGTCTGGTTGGGGCCTGGTGTCCCACATGGAGCCTGGGACCACCCGGAGCCCCCAGTCACAAGGTGCGTGAAAGGATGGAGCTGGATGCGAGGCCTCAAGGAATCCTATGCTCCAGGGCTCTTGGGCGGAGGGGACAAGGGCCAGAATTTATGGATCTGCTCCAAGTCCACTGTCCTCCCCAGTGAGTCTCCCAGATACGTTGCATTGTGCCAACATCAGCATTATCTCGGACACGTCTTGTGACAAGAGCTACCCAGGGCGCCTGACGAACACCATGGTGTGTGCAGGCGCGGAGGGCAGAGGCGCAGAATCCTGTGAGGTCAGAGCCCAGAGGGGCCCTCAGGCGGAAAAAGAGGGATGGAGACAGGTGTGGGAGTCTGGATGGGGTTGTATTTTCTTTGCTTTGGGCCAAAGAAGATGCTAGTGTTAGGCTTGGAGATGGAGTAGGAAGAGAAGTTAGAATAGGGGTGAGGTTGGAGTTGGGGTTATAGGTGGGGATTGCGATGTTTGAGGTGGATAATGTGATAGTTGGTTTGAGATGGCATGGGTTGGGGCTGAGAATGGAAATAGTTTGGTTTGATTTTGGGTGGGAAATATGTTAGGATTGAATTGGGATGAGGTAGATTTTATTTGGAATGCAGAAGACACGAAGATTGAGATTGGATTTTGAGATTGGCATGGGTTTGGTTTGATTCTGAATGCTGAGGATGTGGGCTGAGTTGGATTTAACTTAGTTCAGTTGCACTGGGGTTGCATGAGGGTGAGATTGGACATAGGTTGGGTGAGTTGTATTGAGCTGTGTTGAACTGGGGTTGGGGTTGGGTTGGCTTCGTTTGGGATAAACTGGGATAAACTGGGACAATCCCAATGAGTTGGGTTGGGATTCCCTGGGATGGGGATGGATTGGGTTTGGGGTGAGATTGCAAATGGTGATTAGGATGAGGATGAATGCACTGAATCCAGGAGATTTCACTCAACCTGAGACCCCATCTTTTCCCCACAGGGTGACTCCGGGGGACCCCTGGTCTGTGGGGGCATCCTGCAGGGCATTGTGTCCTGGGGTGACGTCCCTTGTGACAACACCACCAAGCCTGGTGTCTATACCAAAGTCTGCCACTACTTGAAGTGGATCAGGGAAACCATGAAGAGGAACTGATGGTTCTGGCCTATTACCTGTGCCCCTGACTGAGCAGAGGCCTCCACAGCTGGCCAGCAGCCCCACCTGACATGGAACAGAATGGAGCCATCCCCCAAGACCCTGTCCAAGGCCCAGATGTTAGCCAAGGATTGTCCCACCTGAGGACAGAGCTGGCGCTCAAGGTCACCTGTTTAACGCCAAGATAACAAAGCACTGATCCAAGCTTCTCTGTAGGAATTTCTGTGACTTTTTTCTGGGGTCAAAGGGAAACCCAGAGACACTGTACACTGTTCCTTTTCACCCACCACCCCGATCTCTAGGTGAGGAGAAGCGGCTTGAAGCAGGGCTCCATTCATTCAACACACATGACCACCCGTGTGGTCTTGAACAAGAGGCCCAATCTCACTTGGCCTTGGTTTCCCCATCTGTAAAATGAGACCATCTTATTGCTGACTTCAAAGGGCTATTTTGAGGATTAAATGAGATGATTCCTCTGAACTGATTAAAATAGTGTCTGGCACTGAGTAAATACCCTCTATCTCTGGATCCCACTTATAGGACCTAGCAGACACTAGATTACCAACAATGGCTTTTTCTTTAAGATTTAGTTCTGGGCTGGGCACGGTGGCTCACACCTGTAATCCCAGCACTTTGGGAGGCCAAGGCGGGCCTTGAACACTTGAGGTCAGGAGTTCAAGACCGGCCTGGCCAACATGGTGAAACCCCATCTCTACTAAAAATACAAAAAAATTTAGCCGGGCATGGCGGCACACGATTGTAATTCTAGCTACTTGGGAGGGTGATGTGGGAGGATCACTTGAACTTAGGAGGCAGGAGTTTCAGTGAGCTGAGATTGCACCACTGTACTCCAGCCTGGTGATAGAGCAAGACTCCATCTCAGAAAAAAAAAAAAAAAAAGATTTAGGTTCTGGGCTTCCTGGTAGCCATGGCAAAAAGGCAAATACTGTCCTTTTCTTAGCCAGGTCCCTGATATACAGAAGGGGCTGGAACTCTGAGCTGCTTTGATTTTACCAAAAAGCCAACACAACATGTTGGAAGCCTATGGGTTTACCATTGAGGCTGCAGGAATCTAGTTCCTAATTATCTTCGGAGACTATCAAACGTGATGATCAAGGTAGCTGAACGTTGGAAGTACATGAAACTGGCTCGTGAGACCTAAATATTGTACTGATGGAATGGGGGTGGGGGGGAGGGGTCATTGGAATCTGTGGTTAGCCTGATCTTGACCTGTGAGAGAAGGTTGTCCAGATCTCTAGGACTTTGGAGGACAGGACGTTGAGCACCCATAACTGGGAGTAAGAAGTGGGAGGCTCATTGGGACCCCAACATTGTTTGGGAGGGACATTGGATTTTGTAATGCTAAAGAACCCTTGGCCAGGTGCGGTGGCTCAAGCCTGTAATCCCAGCACTTTGGGAGGCCGAGACTGGCGGATCACGAAGTCAGGAGATCGAGACCATCCTGGCTAACATGGTGAAACCCCGTCTCTACTAAAAAATACAAAAACTAGCTGGGCGAGGTGGCGGGCGCCTGTAGTCCCAGCTACTTGGGAGGCTGAGGCAGGAGAATGGCTTAAACCCGGGAGGCGGAGCTTGCAGTGAGCTGAGATCAGGCCACTGCACTCCAGCCTGGGCGACAGAGCGAGACTCCATCTCAAAAAAAAAAAAAACTTACTCTGGGAGACCCCTGAAACTTCACATTCCTGGATCTGGAGGCACTAGGAATGTGGTGATGTGTACCCCAAAATTTTATTATAAAAGGAACAGTAGCTTTGGGGACCTAGGTCCCCAAGAACCCGGGCATTCTGAAGGCAAAGGCTTATATTTCAGGGGGAACTGGCAGCTGAGATGCTAGTATCTTGGCTCTGAGTGGTGCAGGGAATCAGAGCCCTAACTGCCGATATTTGAGGGCACCAGGTCTTGGGGTGCAGGGCCTTAATTGGGACTTAGGTATATGGGGCTTTGCACCGGGGGTCACTGATTCCTCTGCCCTCCTGTTTCTGCTTCCCCTCAGTCCCCCCTTGCCTCACTGGCTGTTCCCCAGAGCAAAGCCCCAGAGCCACAGGCCCTGCCCCATTTGGCTTCAACCCCAGGAATGCGTCCAGCGTGATCCAGGGCCTGCAGAGCAGGTGCTGGCTCTCCCTCTGCGTCCACAGCTCTGGGAATGGGGGGGGGGGGGCGATTGTTCAGCCCCCAGGCAATAGGGGAAGGGCCTTGGCCAACATCTGGGAGCCAGCAGGGCAGGGGTGGGGCTCTGAGGGGATAAGAGCTTTTAAAAGGCTCCCCAGGGAGGTTCCCCAGCTCCTCCACCTGCCGGCCCCTGGACACCTCTGTCACCATGTGGTTCCTGGTTCTGTGCCTCGCCCTGTCCCTGGGGGGGACTGGTGAGACAGTGGGGGGATGTGGGAGGGGGAACGGGCCCTGACTCTCTTGCTGCCCTCACCCCGCCAATAAGCCCTTCCCCTCCAACACCCCAGCCTCGTCCCTCCGGCCCACAGTCTATCCTGGTCCGGGGTGCCCGAGCTCTTATCTATCTTGCATGGCCCCACCCTAAACTTCCACCCCAGCTCCTCCATGTTGTCACAGTCCTCACTCCCACACCAGATCCCTGCTCCTCCCAGGAAGCCTCAGTACTTTCTTCTTTTCCCTAGCCAACGCCCTGTCCCACCGCTTACCAAAGGGGCAGATTCTGGGCCATCTCTGTCTCTCTCTGGAGGACCCCAACTCTCCCATGGGCTTCCCCAACCCCACAGGACCCTGAACATCCCCTCCTGCCCCCTAGGTTCCCTGCGGCCACCTATTTGACTCCTGAGTCTACAAATCCCACCACACTCCAGTGACTTTTTCCATCCAGCTATCCACTCTCAACTGTGTCTTCCAGACCCTGACATCTGGTCTCCCCAATCTTTCCAGGGTCCCCCAAATTTCACCAGACAACCCTGCTTCCCAAACTGGCATGTGGGATCCCCCATCTGGTATGGGGGGTCTGCAACTGTCCCTTCCCACCCAGCACCCCCAGCTCTCCCAGGAAAACACACACACCCTCCCACCACATGCTCCTTTCCTTGGGAAACTTCCATCCCGCCCCAGTCCCCAGCCCTTCTCCACCTGAATTGTTCCTGCACAGCTCTGGTTTTCTGGAACCCCACCCCAAGGATCCTGAATGCCTTCTCAGCCAGCCCTTCCACCCTGGCCTCCCCCAAGTCCACCAGTATGTGATTCTACAACCTCACATCGAGCGGGTCCTGCATTGCATTCCCACACCTGCTTGGTGCCTGTTTTGACCACTTCTCCAATCCTCTTCCTGGGATTGAGGGCCCCACATTCCTCCAGTACCCTCAGACCATGAACCCCATCCCCTTGAGAAACAAAGATCCATCCTTCACCCTGTCCGAGAAGGACAGCCACTCACGCCTCCCTCCTCCTGAGCCCCGTCCCCGTCCTGACCCCAACTCTGTTCTCAGGGCCCCAACCTCCCCTCAGATTGCCATTCCCAGTTCACAGGAAGGACCCCAAAACCTCTCGGAAGCCCACCCCTACCCTTAACCATAGCCCTTTATTTTACCCTTTAACCAGGAAGCCCTGAAATCTAACTGTCCCAGCCAAGCTGGCCCCTTCCAACCCCAATGTAGGGACCCCAAGTCACCCCCAAACTCCTCAGTCCAGATGCTCTTCTTGACCTCTCAGACCCGGTTCACTAAAGCTGCATCCTCTCCTGAACCCCCAAAGCCCAACCCAGATCCTGTTTCCCTAGCCTGGGAGCCCCTTAGCCCTCCAGATTCTTCCTTAGTGAGCCTCTGATCCTGTCTCACCCTTGGCGCCTTGATCCCTGGTTTCCAGAATCCCTTTCCACTCTCCTAACCCACCACCTCCCATTCCCCAGCCCCAGACCCCAAATGACCTGACACCCAGATGCAGTGTCTGCTCCAGACACTGTCTCATGTCTCCTACCCTGATCCCTGGAGGCTGCTCTACTGTCAGAGCATGAAATCTCCCCACCAGGTCCAGCCAGCACTCCAAAAGCCCAGGGAACAGTCCAGAGTCCCAGCCCTTCCCAACACCCCTTGCCCATGTCCCCAGACCTCCAGCCTTGGTCCTCTACCCGCAATGTCCCTTCAGACCCACAGCCCAGCTCCCTCTGCTAGCCTTGTCCCTGGCCTCTCCTGCCAACCCTGCCCTCCCTGACCCAGCACCGCCTCTGCAGGTGCTGCGCCCCCGATTCAGTCCCGGATTGTGGGAGGCTGGGAGTGTTCCCAGCCCTGGCAGGCGGCTCTGTACCATTTCAGCACTTTCCAGTGTGGGGGCATCCTGGTGAATCCCCAGTGGGTGCTCACAGCTGCCCATTGCATCAGCGAGTGAGTAGGGGCCTGGGGCCTGGGAGGAGGGCATCTCTGCTGCCACAGGATTGAGAGGCCAGTGGCATTCCCCTTGGATAACCTCAAGCAAAACTGGGGGGCTGAGGCAGAGAGGAAGGCTCTGGCGCAGGTCGCATGGCAGGGCAGAGCTGGGCTGGACACCCCTCCCCAAGGCTCCCCGGGTCTCTTGGGATCTGGTTCTGCTTGTGCCTCTGTGTGACTGTGTTTTGGTCTCTATCTTTCTATCTCTTCCCTGTCTCCTTGTATCTGCATCTCCCTGTCTCTGTCTGTCTCTGGGTCTCTCTGTGGCATCTCTGTCACTGTGTCTCACCCTCCATCTCTCTACCCATCTCTCTCTCTCTGAGTCTCTACTTCACCCTCCCCCATCCCTACTAAAAACACACCCAGATGGGCCTAAGGGAGGCCCCAGAGTAAAGGAAGGGCTTTATGCCCAACGTGTGTGCTTGGGAGGGGGTGCCTCTCCCTCTGCCCAGCCCCCCACAGGATATCCCTCCACTCTGGAGAGACACAGGGAAGGGCTGGTTTCAGCGGGAGATGGGTGGGGCAACTGAGGGAGGAGGAAGGAGGCGGGGG
>NW_016806418.1:534180-538373 GCF_001698545.2 Rhinopithecus bieti
GGGGGGGCGGGGGAGAAATGCGGAGGAGGGTGCTGGGGAGGGAAGGGGGCCTCGACCTTGGACTTCAGGCCAGGCCACCTGCCCCTGGGGAGCCCGCACCACAGCCCCAGCTGCAGCTGAGCCGCTCTCAGGCCTCCCCTCCTCCCTACCTGCCCCCACCCTCCCCAGGGCCTCCCTCCCTTTTCTCTCCCACACTCGGTCACTCCTTCTTCCTCTCTGCCTCTGTTTCTAGTTCTCGCTCTGACTTCCCGCGTCCTTTCTCGTTTGTCTGCTTCTCGCTCCCTTCTGGGTTCTGTTCCCTCTTCCTCCCGCTTCCCTGGGCCTGTTTCTCGCTGTCGCTGTCTTTTCTCCTTCTCACCGGCCTCTTTTTCCTCATCCTTTTTCTCATTGCCCTCCCTTCCGCCTTTCTCACCCCTCTGTCCTTTTGAGCTCTTTTTCGCTCTGTCTCTTCATTTACCCTTTGCACTTTCAAACTATTTCATCTTCCCATTCGCTGTCTGTATTTCTCCATAACTATATCTCTCTTCCTCTGTCTCCACCCACCCACGTTTTTCTCTTTCCCTTTCCCTCTTTGGGGACCCTCCCCCATGCTCCCCTGCCCCATCGTCCTTTTCCCTTCCCGTCTTCTCATCCCTCCATTCCCATCTTTCCTCAGCAATTACCAGCTCTGGCTGGGTCGCCACAACTTATTTGAGGACGAAGACACAGCCCAGTTTGTTCATGTCAGTGAGAGCTTCCCACACCCTGGCTTCAACATGAGCCTCCTGAAGAACCACACCCGCCAAGCAGACGAGGACTACAGCCACGACCTCATGCTGCTCCGCCTGACGCAGCCTGCCCAGATCACAGACGCTGTGCAGGTCGTGGAGTTGCCCACCCAGGAACCCGAAGTGGGGAGCACCTGTTTGGCCTCCGGCTGGGGCAGCATCGAACCAGAGAATTGTATGTGGGGGGAGGCTGTGCAGCCCAAGGCGGGGATGGGGACTCCTGCGTCCGAGGGAGAAAGGGCCAGGGAAGCAGGTGAGGTCGGGCTGCAGCCCTTCTTCTCCCGGGTTCGTAGTCTCATTTCCAGATGATCTCCAGTGTGTGGACCTCAAAATCCTGCCTAATGATGAGTGCGCAAAAGCCCACACCCAGAAGGTGACAGAGTTCATGCTGTGTGCCGGACACCTGGAAGGTGGCAAAGACACTTGTGTGGTGAGGCAGCCCTGCAGCCAGGGTCTGGAAGGGCTGGGGGAGGGGACTCAGCCTCTGAACTGGCTTCTGAGAGCTAACCAGGCGTCTGCTTCACTGCTTCCCAGCTAGCTGTAGCCAGCCGCCCCGTCAGTGCCCCAGGTCCCCCTCCTTTCCCCGCCCATCTGGGGACAACTGCATCTCACTGCACACACCAGAGTTCACCATTCCTCCCAGCAACGGGTAGTTACTATCAGAGAAAGCTCCCCGGAGAGGTAGCCTCTGCAATGCGCCCGCAGAGGCAGCATCCTGCAGATGGTCGTGCGCCTCCTCCCCCTGACCTGTCTGCAGGCACTGTCCTCCTAGATCCTGGTCCATGTGCAGGAGCTGGACCCTGAGGTCGCTTCCCCCTTGGCCAGGACTGGAGCCCCAGTCCCCTCTGTGGGAATCCCTGCCCACTTTCCTCTGGGAGTAGGCACTGGAGGCCCTGTCTGAGAGCTAGGGCTCCCCAGGCAGAACTTGAGCCCCGTCCACCTTTCTCACTCTCCCCTCCCACCTTGTGCTCCCAGGGTGATTCAGGGGGCCCGCTGATGTGTGATGGTGTGCTCCAAGGTGTCACATCATGGGGCTACATCCCTTGTGGCACCCCCAATAAGCCTGCTGTCGTCGTCAGAGTGCTGTCATATGTGAAGTGGATTGAGGACACCATAGCGGAGAACTCCTGAACGCCCAGCCCTGTCCCCTACCCCCAGTAAAATCGAATGTGCATCAAATGTGTGTCACCTGTCTTTCCAGGTCTGGTGCACCTGGACCCACTCAGCTGAGGCTGTGGCCAACCCAGCTGTGTTAATCTTATGCCTGGAGGTCTGAGGTCACCAGCAGGTGGGGAAAGGAAGGGGCTGTGACAGGTGCAGACAGACAGTCAGGGAAAGGCTCAGATCCCAAAGGGTAAGTCAGGGATGCCAGACCAGTTCACTCACGCTAGGATGGACAGTGCCCTGGTGGGGAGGTGGGGGGCAGTGGAGGGTCAGAGGCTGAGAGGTTAGTAAGTGCTCATGTTTTATTGTGGCGGGGAAGCCAGGAAAGGTACAGAGGGATGTTATTGCAAGCCATGCCTTCCCAGGGAGGGGCCCGTTCCGCAGAAGGGCGGAGTTTGCACCAAATGCTGAGCGGTGCTGTGTCCCCCTGGGGACAAGGGTGGACATCGGAGCTGAGGCTGGAACTCCAGGAAAGAAGTTCCATGCAGGCCACCCTGACTGAGGGTGTGGAGAGTGGCTTCAGGGTGTGGCCTGCGAAGGTTGGGCACCAGGGGCAGGGCCACACAAACTAGCCACACTGCGAGCTTAGCGGGACGCTGGACAAATGTCTGCAGAACGTGAAGGGATGTTGGACTTCGGGGGTGGCGGTACTATGAGGACCCAGTGGGCAGGGACAAAGCCACAAAGGCCAGGCCCTAGAGCGAGGTTTGGAGTTTGCCACCAGTCCTCTTGGAGGGCGTGGCCTGATCTAAGGGGATGGGGCCTGATGGGAGGTCTAATATCCGGGGCGTGGCCATGCTGAAGGGGTTGGCATGGCACCTGGCCAATGCTACCGGTCAGTGTCCTGAAGAGCTCGAGTGCTATTCCTGGGAAGTGCTTGGTTCTCCTCCTTGAGGGTGCACGAAATAGGAAGGCCCAGGGTGTGCTCGGAGTCTGTGTCTGAGTTCCGCTGTTTGGATGTCCGCCTTGCTGTGCGCTGCTGCAAGGCTCACCCACGATAGCTCAGCCGCCGCGCATTCAAGGGCTGCCCTCTGCTCCACATGCCCACTGGGCTTAGGTAGGACACAGCTCCTGGGAGATGGCTAGGTGGGCCGCTGGACTACCAGTCCCACTCTAGGCCCCACCCACTTCCCGAGGCCCCACCCTCCTCCCGAGGCCTCGCCCTCACCGGGGTGCAGCATCAAGTCGCTGGCTTCCCAGCACAGGTAGGAGGTCACCAGGCAGGACACCACCGGGCTTGGGTGCACCACCTTCCAGTTAACTGAAAAGAGCGTCAGGCTGAAGACAAATCAGGAGCCCTGCAATGGGGTGTGACCAGAGACAGACAAGAAGGCTGGACAGTGAGCCCTGTGACCCCCAGTAAGAAAAGAGGGACTGAGACATCCTCTCCCACCCTCCGTGACAAGCAGACACACACACACACACACACACACACGCACACACATACGCGCCCTTACAACAGACAGAAAGATACCTGGAGAGGGAACAAAAAAGAAAGGGAAACAGTGCGGGAGAGAGAGACATCCCACAGATAGAGTAGAACTGAGTCAGAGCTCCCCAGAGACATGCTAAGACAGAGGTCCCGAGGGGAGCAGTACAGAAGTCTAAATACACCTCAGAAAGCCAGAGAGCAGTGCTGGGGTTAGGGAGGGCCCCCGTCCCGGAGCCAACACCTACCAATGCCGACGCAGAGGAAACTGAAGACAAAGTCGGCCATGTTCAGGTGGCTGACCACAGACCGGGAGGAGACGGCCGTGGGCAGGAGGAGGACTCAGCACAGGGCCACAGCCGATAACATGACGCCCTCATTCATATGGATGAGAACTGGGGAGAGGGGGACAGGGTCCCCAGAGTCATCCTCAGACACCCTTCTTGGTCACCCTCCAAAGTCATCCCTGCTGATACCCACAAGCAGCCCAACAGACACCCCCAAAGTCTGGCACATCCTCAAAATCACCCCTACTAACCTCCCCAAAGTCACCCCCTAGAAACCCCAAAGTAACTCCACTCTCACAAGGTCACCCCCAGGGACCCCTAAAGTAACCCCCTGTCACACCCTTAGAGTTGTCCCAAATCACTCCTGCTTAACCTCAAACCCAATTCTCAGACACTCTCATAATCCATCCCACACACCCCCCAAGGTCACCCCACAGATGACCCCCCCAAAGGTCACCCCACTCACATCCTCAAGGTTGCCCCGCAGAATCATCTCAATCATTTCTTTCTTTATTCTTCTTCTTTTTTTTTTTTTTTTTTTTTTTT
>NW_016806418.1:539241-583706 GCF_001698545.2 Rhinopithecus bieti
AAAAAAAAAAAAAAAAAAAAAAACTCATGTTAGAATCCTTAGTATCACTCCCAGACACCCTCAACAGCACCCTCAAAGTTATCCAAGACACCTCGGTCACCCCAGTCATCTCCAAAGTCACCCTACTTCTGCTCTAGTCTCTGCTTGTCATCCCCCAAGGTCCCCTAGTGGCCCCATTCACATGCCGAGAACCTCCTCAGACATCCTAATGCCATCTCTTTTTGACACCTCAGAGGCCCCACAAAACACACATAGATTTGCACACAAGAAAAACTTTCAAGTCAAATACTCTAAAACCAATGTGCCCAAAAGCTTAGTTCCAGTTTACAGTGGACATTCATCCAACTTAGATTTCCAGCAGAAGAGAGTTTCACCTGTTTCTGAGCTGCTACATCTCCTCCTTTTGGCCCCTTTTCTACTTTTCAACAGTGCAAAATTGTTTTAGCCAAATAGGCTAAGACCTCGTCTGCTTTGTTTCTGGCAAACATCACATCTCTAACACCCAACAAGAAAGAGTCAGGCCGCCCTTGGGGGCCTTTCACTTCACGGCCCGTCTTTGGTGCTGTCTTCAGAGTTGCCGGACGCAGGTGACAAGACAATCGTTTCCATCATGTCCTTGCCCTTTTTTGTCAGCCCCAGAGACAACGTCTCCTCTCTTGTTCAGGAACATTCTAGCGGAAACAGGCAGTATTCCTTTGCCTAAGCATGAAATGGGGTTTCCCAAACAGGCGTGTGTATTGGACGCCTCTGGCGGAGAGCAGGCGGGCGCCGAGGCCCGGCCTTGCGAGCGGAGCGCACTATAAAGCGTCGCGTGCTGTCCCCCGCGTCCGCCTTGTAGAGAGAAATGCTGGGGTAAGGTTCTTAATTGTGGCTTTTTCCTGGCTGTGTGGCGGGGCTTTGAGATGATGGACGCACGTGTCCTGAAGGTCTCTAGGTTGCAACGGGAGCGGCCATGTAGTCGCGTGGACAGGGTCAGGGCGTTTGCAGAGACCCAGAGAGCGCGCTCTGGGGCGAGTCTGGGAGTTTTCTACGGGGATGGTGGTGGCTGTTTGGAGCACTTGGGAGGTGGCGACTTCTACAGCTGGCGCGAGCAGGAATGCCGGGGCGGACCCTCCTCCGTCTGCCCCGCGGCGGAGCTCGCCGCTTGTGCTGTCCGCAAGCCGCGGGCCTCCGCCATCTTGTCCGTTCGGTTATTGGAGAGGGGTGGGCGGGTTGGGAGGCGACATTGAGTTCTTTCCGAGGGTTTCAGATGCTTCCTTAGGATTTCGCTCTTGTTTTCACAATTCTGAACGGCTGGCGTTTTTGTGCAACCTAGAACAAAGAAGGGGACGGAAGAGGAGGGGACTTTGGGGGGGGGGTTCCATAGGGGCAGAGACAGGGTATCGAGTTACCGAGAAGTGGGAGTGAGGTTTCTAGGTGAATTGCTGGGGTTTTTTGAGAACCATGTAGGAATGGATGTAGAAGAAAGCAGAAGAGGCCTTTGCTTACCTGCAGGAGTCATTCTGACCGTTCATGCCACGTGAGAGGGTTTTGTTAACGTTAGTTTTTGGCTTAGGTCCTTTAAGGTCTTGAATATCGGTTTCCTGACTTGAGCGGGGCCCATGCCCCTGCCGAGGAGTCTCACCCTGGAAGCAGCTAGCCGATTTCCTATCTCCCCCACCACGACCCTGCGAGGATCTCTATCTACTTGACTTTGCTCCTTCAGGCAACCACCTAGAAAATCATTGGGTTTGTCCTCGTCACAAGTGAAAGTATTTTTCTCATGCATTCATCATTGGCACGTCCTCCTTTGGCAATATTAAAATCTAACAAATGGGAAAGTAACATTTGCACCATCTTGCCATATTCAAGAACTTTGCGCTTAGTGTTTTGAAAGTAAGTTTCATGGCCTGGCGCCGTGGCTCACGCCTATTATCCCAGCACTTTGGGAGGTGGGTGGGTCGCTTGACCCTAGGAGTTCGAGACCCGCCTGAGCAACATGGCAAAACCCCATCTTTACAAAAAATAGAAAGTGAGCCAGGCGTGGTAGTGTGAGCCTGTAGTTCCAGCTACTTATGGAGGAAGTGGGAGGATCGCCCAAGCCTAGGAGGCGGAGGTTGTCTTTAGCCAAGATCGCGCCACTGCACTCCAGCCTGGGCAACAGAACAGACTCTTTGCCCTGAAAGAAGTAGTGTATTTGTATATCTAAAGTAACATTTTTCTACTTAATATTATTAGCATTGTCACCCTTAATGACGTTAATTCGTTAATACTGCAGTTAACAATCTGCTTTGTGCCTGATCCTCAGTCATCTTCGAAATGGGTTTTTGTTTTTTTTTTTTTGAGACGGAGTCTCACTCTCGCCCAGACTGGAGTGCAGTGGATCTCGGCTCACTGCAGGCTCCACCTCCCGGGTTCACGCCATTCTCCTGCCTCAGCCTCCCAAGTAGCTGGTACTACAGGCTTCCGCCACCACGCCTGGCTACTTTTTTTGTATTTTTAGTAGAGACAGGGTGTCACCGTATTAGCCAGGATGGTCTCGATCTCCTGACCTCGTGATCCACCCGCCTCGGCCTCCCAAAGTGCTGGGATTACAGGCGTGAGCCACCGCGTCCGGCCCTTCGAAATGCCTTTTACAGCTGAGATGTTCAAACCTGACTCAGTCGAGGGTCTCTGCTCATTACTTATTATTTAGAAGTTGGCTTGGTTTTTTCCTAGAATAGCCCTCTTCCTCCTCCCTTCTCTCAATAAGTTCTTCCAGGGGATTTATGTCTTGGCAGCTTTCTGTTTATGGCTTATGAACAGTGCTAAAGAAACCTGCAAAGGGTTGGGGATGAACACCGGGGACATCTTCATGTAGTGCATTTGGTATCCTGCTCATCCCGTGGGGACAGTCCCCCAAGGACCTGTGGCACTGGGGAGGTTGGGGCATTTTGGTGTTTCCATGAGCAAAACTGGTCATTCCTACCTTCTGGATGGGTTTTGAGTTTCCTACCCACCACCCCCCCCCCTTCTTTTTTTGAGACAGAGTCTTGCTCTGTCGCCCAGGTTGGAGTGCAGTGGCACGACTCAGCTCACTGCAACCTCCGCCTCCTGGGTTCAAGCAATTCTGCCTCAGCCTCCTGAGTAGCTGAGATTACAGGCATGCGCCACCAAGCCTGGCTAATTTAGTACAGATGGGGTATCATCATATTGGTCAGGCTGGTCTCGAACTCCTAACCTTGTGATCCGCCCACCTCGGCTTCCCAAAGTGCTGGGGTTACAGGCATGAGGCACTGTGCCCGGCCACGTTTCCTGCTCTTTAAGCTTTGTTAGCTTGGCCTTTGTTCCTGAAGGTAAGTGGCCTCAGGACCGGTTGCAGAGGGGCTGGGGCTCCCATGATGTCTAGCACTGGGCTCCGATCACCCCTGAGGACACAGTGCACCCCAGGACCTTTGACACCTGGGAGTCTGAGGGGCCCCAGTTTTAATGGCTCGTGGACTTGCAGACTATTTCTTCCCCCACCCTCACTATGTCTTTCTGTGTTACAGGTACAGCTTCAAGCTTAGGACCACCCACCATGCCCATCCAGGTAAGAACCCTTGCTCCTGCTCCTTGACTCACCTGGCTTTAAAATATCTCACTGTCTAAGTTGACTTCATACCGTATCTCTGGCAACTAATTTATGTGTCAACCATTGTACTCAGTGTTGATATACAAAAACCATCTCAGGCCAGGCGTGGTGGCTCACGCCTGTAATCCCAGCACTTT
This sequence comes from Rhinopithecus bieti, assembly GCF_001698545.2. Lineage (NCBI taxonomy): Eukaryota > Metazoa > Chordata > Mammalia > Primates > Cercopithecidae > Rhinopithecus > Rhinopithecus bieti. Next base: position 542,971 of record NW_016806418.1, read on the forward strand.
GGGAGGCTGAGGTGGGTAGGTTACCTGAGGTCTGGAGTTTGAGACCAACCCGGCCAACATGGTGAAACCCTGTCTCTACTAAAAGTACAAAAAATTAGCCAGGCGTGGTGGCACATGCCTGTAATCCCAGCTACTTGGGAAGCTGAGGCAAGAGAATCACTTGAACCCAGGAAGCAGCCTGGGCAAGAAGAGTGAAACTCTGCAGCAAGCCTGGGTCCAAATCCCAGCTGTGCTGTTTACAGCCTTTGAGAGATTCACCAGGCCGTCGCTCTTAATGCACCTCACTGCTATGTCTGTGGAGCAGGCACCGAGCAGATGGCCCGGGACAGTAGCGCTTCCTGCCGTCCAAAGGTAGGGCTTGAATAAGAAGAGGAATGTGTGGACTGGAGAGAACAAGCATTTGTGTTTCAGGGGAAAGAACTAATCAATCATGTCAAAACTCAGCAGTGGAAAAGAAACAGTGACTCCCAAGTGATCCTGTCACGTTTCTTCATGGGGTTTGTAGGCCAAAAGCAATGTGTCTTTAAGCACAGCTTAGCCTCCAGTGAACCATTTATATATAGACTGATACAATTCAAGGAATCCCTATTTTCACAATAAAAATAACAGGCTTTATCAGGAGATTTCTTTCAAAGAGCAAAATCATCAGACAAGCGTATGAGTGTGTTATCAGAAAAGAGACAGGTGTTCTCAGCTCTGGGAGTGTTTTCATTTGTCCCTTAGATGTCAGGAGCTGGAACGGTGGCTGCAGTGAAATAGAACTGAAAGTCTGTTCTCTAGGTTCTTGGAGGTTTCAGCTGTTTCTGGCCAGGAAGCTGGCTTCTGGGGAGGGTTGGCTGGGACTGCAGCTCCCCTGAGTATCTTTTGAGGGTCCTGTGCTTTTTTTATTTTTTATTTTTATTTTTTTGAGACGGAGTCTCGCTCTGTCGCCCGGGCTGGAGTGCAGTGGCGGGATCTCAGCTCACTGCAAGCTCCGCCTCCTGGGTTCACGCCATTCTCCTGCCTCAGCCTCCAGAGTAGCTGGGACTACAAGCGCCCGCCACCTCGCCCGGCTAGTTTTTTGTGTTTTTTTAGTAGAGACGGAGTTTCACTGTGTTAGCCAGGATGGTCTCGATCTCCTGACCTTGTGATCCGCCCGCCTCGGCCTCCCAAAGTGCTGGGATTACAGGCTTGAGCTGCCGCGCCCGGCCAAGGGTCCTGTGCTCTTAATCCAAGAACCTCTGTGGGCAGTGAATGGAGCTAAGTGTTCGTCATGGCTGGCTCAGAGGGGATTCCCGGGGACAGAAGGAGTGGGGTCGGTGCCAGTTGGTAGGGATGTGTGAGAGGTGAGAAGACAGCTGGTGCGGGACAGGGAAGACAGAAGGGACATGTAGCATCTGGATTCTACGACCGTCCAGATAGAAATGTTCCTCGCCTTGTCCCGCGTGGCAGCCACTGGCCACAGGTGGCTCTTGGACACCTGGAATGTGGCTAGTTTGTGGCTGGGAGCTGGGTTTTTAATTTTGCTTGGTTGGTTTAAACAAGGGCCCCCTCTTTGGACAAAGCACATTTCTATGCAAAATGGAGCTTTTGGTGTTTCTGTGGTGGTTAAACAGCAGCTCACACTGAATGAGTGCCCGCAGTGTTAGTGCTTTTGCAGAGAATAAACTGAACTTACCCTGCCAGGGTCCCAATGGGAGGCAGCTGCCCCTTCCCCATGTCGCAGAAGGTTCTGGTGAAGTCAGCGCAGCTTGGAAGAGCTGGGTTGGGGCAGCAGACCTGAGACGCAGGCAGAGGCGATTGAGGGGTATCCCGTTAGGGCACGGGAGGTCCAGGCAGAAGGGTTTGGTCCCGTCCTCTCACTGAACCCCACAGATGTGCCGTTTTCCAGAGAAACACCACTGTGGTGGGGGTGAGGTCAGTGGGCCTAGATTATACAAGGAGCCACACCCAGACGGAGCTGGATGGGGGAGGGGGCGGCCTGGCATCCCCAGGGACCAAGTGTCATTCGGTTTGTTGCCCGATCTCTCAGCACCCTTCTGTGATGTCCCCCTCAGGACAGCAGGTGGCCCTGGGACCCACGTCAGGAGGGTGTGAGGGCACCATGATGACCAGCACTGGGCTCCGACCGCCTCTGAGGACACAGTGCCCCCCCGGGACCTTTGACACCCGGGGGTCTGAGGGGCCCTGACTCTGAGGAGGGCTGATGGGGTGTCTGGGCTGCCCTGCACCCTACTGACCTTCCCTCCCCTGTGCCCTCCTGCCTCCAGGTGCTGAAGGGCTTGACCATCACTTGGTAAGAACAGAGGAGGCTGCCTGTGACTCATGGTGATGGTGAGAAGGTGGACGTAGACAGGTGCCCAGCAAGTGCCAAGCCAGTCGCTGCCGTAGGCACTGGGCTCATTAACCTTAGTAACCCTGTTGGCGGGCGGAGGTGGGATGGGGGCTGGGACTGGGTTGCAGCAAGATGTCCAGTGTCAGGGCTTGAAAGGGCTACACTTGGGGACCCCATGATGTCCAGCACTGGGCTCCGACTGCCCCTGAGGACACGGTGCACCCCGGGACCTTTGACACCCGGGAGTCTGAGGGGCCCCACTCCAGGAGGTGATGGGTGAGGGTGTGGCCATTTCCCCCATTCAGTGCCTTTTCTATGTCCTTTCCCTGACAGCGACCCTCCAGGCTCTCTGCTGTTTACTGCCTAGGCGTGGCTGCAGCCATGGCTAGGAAAGTGCTGCACCCACCCACCTGGGCCGGAGCTGGTTCTGCTCCTGCTACTGGGACACTGAGCTCCTGGCTATCTCGGCGCTTTGGGCAAGAACCGCAACAAGCTCTCCTGGGCCCTGCAGGTGTACGGCCGGGCCCCTGCCTTGTGCCTCATCTCTCGAGAACTGCTGCTGCTGGGCGACCCGATCCAACCTGACAGGGTGCCATCTTCAGCTACCACTGCAAGGTCCTGAGGGCAACAGCAGCGCGGCACTGCCCACCTGGCTGCTGGTGGCCTGGTGCCAGCTGGGAGTCCTCCCAGCACTTCGAGGCCACTGAGCCGCCCTTCCAGCCCTGGCCCACCATGGAGAGGGGTATCCAGCTTCCTCTTCAACCTCGTCTGCCCCTGAGCCAGTGACGCCCAAGTACATGTCTGTTATGTTACCCAGGGCCTGTACCAGCACCAGCTGGTCAAGGGCATGACGTTGTTGTAGGCCGTCCTGGACATCCAGGCCATTGCTGACAGCAGGCTGCTTTCCATGGTGCCAGAGGCTGCCAGGCTCACACCAGGACCCAACCCAGTGCACAAGGACCTGGCTGCTGAGCCTCACACCCAGGAGAAGGTGGATAAGTGGGCTACCAAGGGCTTCCTGCAGGCTAGGGGAGGAGCCTCCTGTGCAGAGGAGCTGCCCATATGCCACCATGAGACCTGGGCCTGGCTCCCGAGAACAGATACCGCCTGGCCTGGTGCTCCAGGGGTGAAGCAGGCCAGAATCCTTGGGGAGCTGCTCCTGGTTTGAGCTGCAGTCAGGAAGTGCGGGACATGGTAGGGGAGGCAAAAAGCCTTGGGCACTACCCTCCCTGTGGAGCCATTCGGCGTCCCTCGAGCTAGCCACACCCTGACACTGTGTTCAAGGGCTCCGGAAGAGAGGGGTGTCTGCCTCCAACCTCTCCCCCGTGGGTGTCACTGGCCAGACGTCATGAGGGGAGCAGGCTGCGTGAGTGGACACTTACATGAGTCCCTGGGGGAAGTGAGTCCCCCTGGCATTGCGTGCCATATTACATTTCTGCCCGGGCAGTGGGGTAGGTGGGTACCATGGGTGCCCACCCCTCCGCCACATGGAGCCCCAAAGCACTGCAGGCCAAGCAGGGAGACCCCACACCCATGACATAAAACCATCTTGAAGCTTTTACTTAGTGTTTGTAAGGATTGGTTTGTTTTGTTGTTTTTTGAGATGGTTTTCGCTCTTGATGCCCAGGCTGCAGTACAGTGGTGCAATCTTGGCTCACTGCAACCTCCACCTCCTGGGTCCAGGTGATTCTTCTGCCTCAGCCTCCCAAGTAGCTGGGATTACAGGCGCCTGCCACCACGCCTGGCTCTGTATTTTCAGTAGAGATGAGGTTTCACCATGTTGCCCATGCTGGTCTCGAACTTTTGACCTCAGGTGATCCACCCACCTCGGCCTCCCAGAGTGCTCGGATTACAGATGTGAGCTGCCACCACCATGCCAGGCCTGTCATGGGTTTTCTCTTAAGACCTCTGTTGCTATGCCTTTTCTCTGAAAGTACGCATTGGCTGTGTGCTGTTGTCAGCCAGTCCCTTTTGATGGGTCTGGTTTTGCTGTGTGTGGCTTCTGTCTGGTCTGAGTTCTGGGTCTGGATTTAGGGTATGTTGGGGCCAGGGTCACAGGTGACCGCTCTGTGAGGACTCACTGAGCCCTGGCGGTTCTGGCTTCACAGCTGAGGTCTTGGGCATAGGAGCCCCTGTTAAACCACGGACACACCGCTTAGCCCTCTGTGGGCTCAGCTGCTGAGCTGGGTCCAGGGGGATCCACCCAGGCCTCTGCCCACTAGCAGGCTCCCGGCTCTGCACAGGCCCTTCCAGCAGGCTGCTGGAAAAGGGTGGGCTGTCACCACCAGGTGAGAGTTGGTCACAGCCACAGGTAACCCCACCTGGCACTTGCGGTCTCCATGAACCTGCAAGGAAGCAGCAGCTAGGCTCTCTCCCAGGGCCAGAAAGTATGAGGGGCATTCATTCCTCAGCCTTCCCAGGGTCATGGCTCCTGGCATCCATTTGGGGTGCCCCATGGCCACCCAACACCTCTAGGGAATGCCGAGAAGGGCAGTGAGGCAGGTCTGGGGACTCCCCAGGGATGAGTCTGCATGAGAGGCTGCCCTCAGGACCCTGGGAAGAAAAGGGCTGGGGCGGTATGCAGGTGGCCCTGGTGTGGGGGAGGGGTTGTCCTGGCTTCCACTCACTGGCGTTTCTGGACCCTGTTCCTTTTTTAGGTTCTGGTCACTGGGAGTGGCTTTGAACTTTGCTCCAACTGCCCCATGTAATGGGGGCCAAGTGGCTGTTACTAAGCGTCCACTGCACCCAGGCTCCCCACAAGTGTTCTGGTTAGATGCTGCCACACAACCATGGGTGTGGGATAAGGCCTGGGAGGGACTGGTGCTCTGCGCTAGGCCACACTAAGAGGCAGCCTCCCCTTGGGCCAGGGACTCAAACGGCAGCCATGCAGGTGCTCCACAGTGCCTGCTGCTGCATGAGTGGGGGCGGAGTAGCTCTCATGAGCATGTGATAAGTGTTTGAGTGGTGGATGCATGGCCCGTGCGATGGTTGGGACCCCAGCACTCCGTTTTATTTAACCTCATTTTAAATAGCCGTGCGTGGTCGTGACTACTGTATTGGCCAGCACGTCCACATCGCTTGCCGCATTGCAGTGCACAACCCAGAGAGCGCTGTCATCTTTCCCTGCTCTGCCTGCCCCCAGGAAGGACGTTTGGGAGTTGAGGAGTCTGCTGGGTGAGAGTCGTGGTTCTGCCAAGTGAGACACAGAAGGGCCTATTACTTGCCCAGAGGCACACAGCCTCGGAAACTACGCTTTGAATCGTGCACCTTTCTGAGGTCTTTGCTGCCGGATCCCCCTGACCCCACCCGAGTTCATGGTTGCTTTGAGAGCTGGTGTGGGTCACTAGAAAACCAGACTTGAGGGTCCAACTCCTGTGAGTCCGGTCTCCACAGAGCACATGGCCCACATCGAGGCTCACTGAGCAAGCTCCTGTCACACAAGCTGCATGTGGAGGTACATACAGGGTCCACTAGGTCCTCAACCAGCCCACATGCTTCCAATGCTGGCATAGAAACGTGCAAAAACATGCCAGCCGGGCGTGGTGGCTCACAACTATAATCCCAGTGCTTTGGGAGGCCAGGGCAGGAGGATTGCTTAAGGCCAGGAATTTGAGACCAGCCTGGCCAACATACCAAGAAAACAAAACCAGGCATGGTGCATGCCTGTAGAAGCTGAAACAGGAGTTCAAAGCTGCAGTGAGCTATGCTCATGGCACTACTCCAGCCTGGGCCACAAAGTAAGACCCTGTCTCTACCAAAAAAAGTGCCATGCAGGCATGCCTGCTTGTTCAGACACGGGCACATTTGTGTTTGAATGTGTGCCACAGACACATTTTTATCAGCAAGTACGTACAGACTGTGCGTGCGCATAAGCGCAAAAAGTGGTCACGTGACATGCATGCATGCACACTCATGCCACTGTCACAGACGCGCATATAAGCACACAAACTGGTTTCCAGGCCAGACACTCCACCCAGCCCTCATTCCCCACGCACAAAGGCGCACAGTAAGTCACGGAAGCCAGAGCAGCTAGTGAGCATACGTGTTGGGGTCCAGTGTCAGCTGGGGGTAGGGAAACCCTGGTTTCTGGCTCACACGGGGTCCCCCAAGGCCCGCAGGCACCCTGGTCTCCAGGCCAGCAGGCCCAGCCCCAGGCTGAGTGCCACCAACACAGCTACAGCTCCGGCCAGCAGGGGCACCACTGGAGCTGCAGAGAGAACATGCGGGATGTGAGTTTCAGGGCTTAGAACCCTCCACTCCCACCCCAGCACAGAGGACTGTCACCTTGGGGGATGGCAGCCTCATAGGGGCCGTGGCAGGAGACCCCATGGGCCGGAGGCCGGGCCGAGGCAGTCAGCTGGTAAAAGCGGCGTAGTGGACAGGGCCCTGGGCACCCGGGGAGACTGAGAGGCAGGGGCAGGTGGGCGGAGTCATTGCGGTAGAAGAGGGAGATGGTGACATTCCTGGAGAGAGAGGACACAGTGGCACCTCCTCCCTCCCGTCATTGATCTTAAAACCTGGAGAAACGGGCTTTTGACTCCCACCTGTTATCCTCCCAGCACCATGCCATGCAGTTCCCTGCCCCGCCATGCCTTCTGCCTAGCACATCACACCTTGCTTTGAGAGTTCTGTCCCGCCCATCTCCCTGGGCACCATCCCATCCTCACCCTCCATCTTTGTCAGGATCCCTCAGGTGCCTCCGGAACTCAAAGCCGAGGCAGGCAGCATATGGCGGGGTGTGTCCATCATAGAGGCCCAGGGCCCCCTGGAGGGCCAGCAGGGTGCTGTCATGCTGCAGGTGGACCCGAGGGGTGAGATGACACTTCTCTCTGGAGGCCTCCTTTCTCCTGAACACTAGACTTGTGCATCCAGATGTCCCCCAGCCTTCATGGAACCAACCCCCCCAAACTTGCTCCTCCCTCCCTCTCACCCTGAAGGCAGTACCAACAGTTACAGTGGCCATTTAATAAAGATTGCTCAAATAGGTGCAAAATATGATTGGACTAAGCAGCCTGTCTCCTCTGGAAGGACAGACTGCTTAGTCCAATATTTTCTTTTTCTATTTTTTGAGACGGAGTCTCACTCTGTCCCCCAGGCTGGAGTGCAGTGGCCGGATCTCGGCTCACTGCAAGCTCCACCTCCCGGGTTTACGCCATTCTCCTGCCTCAGCCTCCCAAGTAGCTGGGATTACAGGCGCCCGCCACCTCGCCTGGCTAGTTTTTTGTATTTTTTAGTAGAGACGGGGTTTCACCATGTTAGCCAGGATGGTCTCGATCTCCTGACCTCGTGATCCGCCCGTCTCGGCCTCCCAAAGTGCTGGGATTACAGGCTTGAGCCACCGTGCCCGGCCAATATTTTATTAATGAAAACAAGGAATTATCTTTAATTCATAAATTCTTCCTCCCGTAACACCATCACCTCCCTCTTTCCAGACTAATGATATAGCCCAAGAGTATACAGGCTTTGGAGATACAGGCTACCCAAGGCAATGGACTGGGGTCCATTGGGACCACAGGCTCTTCCTCACCCAGATCGCTGTCACCCTCATCCCTGTGCCTCAGTGTCATATGGCACTGCTTCCCAAGGACTCACAGCTGAGTACATGACCATCTTGAGGGGCAGCCCCAGGCGCTGGACCCGGGAGAAGTTTGCAAGGATAGCATTCAGCAGGATCCCTGAGGATGGGAAAAAAGAGCTTAGAATCTCCCAGAGGTAGGCACCCCAGCCTCCCGGCCCCACGCCTCACCCCCTGTCAACTGGGCCTTCTCTGCTGCCCGGGGTGGGCCCACGTGGGCTCCAATATCCAAAGCTGAGATCTGGGCAAGGGTCCGCAGGACATCTGGAGAGGCCCAGGCTGGTAGTGGAAGACCATGGGCTTGCTGTGGGGAGACGGGAAGAGAAGACTGACGGACCATCCTGAGCCCTCGAGTTTGCCTCTGGCCCCGTGGGCCTGTGCTGCCCCCTGCTCTTTTGAGTCCCCCATGGGCTGGATCTGGATCAGGCTGGGAAATCATGAATGTGGACAGCAGTGTGGGGTTTTTTTTTGAGACGGAGCCTTGCTCCATCACCCAGGCTAGAGTGCAGTGGCACGATCTCGGCTCACTGCAATCCTCGCCTCCCGGGTTCAAGTGATTCTCCTGCCTCAGCCTCGCGAGTAGCTGTGATTACAAGTGTGTGCCACCATGCCCAGCTAATTTTTGTATTTTTAGTAGAGATGGGGTTTTACCATGTTGGCCAGGCTGGTCTCGAACTCCTGACCTCAGGTGATCCACCTGCCTCGGCCTCCCAAAGTGGTGGGATTACAGGCGTGAGCCACTGCGTCCGGCCAACAGCGATCATTAATTAGTAATAGACATTGTCATTCTACAGCCCAGAAGGCTTTATCTGAAACCCCTGGGACCAGAGAGGTTTCACAGCTCAGACATTCTGGACTTCAGAAAGATCTGATGGTGCTGACACCACACAGCAGGGAACACACAGCAAGGGCTGGGGCAGCCCCCTTAGTCACACACATCGCTGCTCCCACCCTGTGATTTTGAACATTCCGTGAGCTGGAGCAAGCAAAGACTAGCAAGAGTACTAGCTAGGTGTGGTGGCTCGCGCCTGTAATCCCAGCGCTTGGGGAGGCAAAAGGATTGTTTGAGCCCAGGAGTTTCTGGGCAACATAGTGAGACCCCATCTCTGCAAAACAAAAAAAAAAAAAAAAATTTTTTTTTTTTTTTTTAATTAGCCAGGCATAGCTACTTGGAAGGCTGAGGCAGGAGGATTCCTATAGCCAGGGAGATGGAGGCTGCAGTGAGTTATGATAATGCACTCTAGCCTGAGTGACAGGGAGACCCTATTTCAGGTCAGCTCCCGCTGCCCAGGTTTTGGGTTTTCTGATTACAGGACTGTGGGGAGGAATTGCCAAATGTGTAGCCTCAAACCCTGGCGAGGCCTTCACTGTGTGCCAGGCGTTTAACCATTTGAATCCTCACGGCGTCCTGGGGAGGTGTTGATACCCGTGTTGCCATCCCCACTGTGCAGATGGGAAAACTGAGGCACAGAGTTAACTAAATGCATGAGAGAACAGGGCTAGTGAGTAGCAAGCTGAGATGGGGAACAGTTGTCCTTAAACCGTTGGCTGGGAAGGGGCGGGGCTCACCTGGCACATGAGTGTGTCCAGAACCTTCCATGCCCTGCGCAGTGGCTCTCCAACCAGCGACAGCCCCGTGAAGTTCTCCAGGCGAGTCAGGAAGCCCTGGATGCACAGGGCTGGGTGAGCCCTGGCCGGTCCCCTGTGCCTCGCCCCACCCCGCCACCGCCCTGCTCACCGTCCAGCCCTCCAGGGCCTCCTGGTACTCGGTGGCCTCGGTGGCCTCCCGCAGCAGCTCGTGGTATCTGGGACAGCTGCGCATGGGGAACCTTAGCAGCTGGGGAGAACTGAGGCTCAGAGAGGACAGCCACGTGCCTTGGGTCTCACAGCGGGTTGGGGGAACCCGGACTCTCTGGCCCTGCATCTGTCGCAGTTTCTTCCAGATCCAGAAGAGCAGCGTGGGCCCGGGCTCACGCTGGTCTGGACAGACCGGCTCGAGGACAGCCTTGCTTCTCAGAGCTAGCTCAGGTGGCCAGACCCAGAGCTGCCTCTCTCTCCACCCGCTCCCTCCCTCACCACACCTGGGTCCAGCGCCCTGACCTTGTCCTCAGCCACAGGCACCGTGTGCACGGGGATCGGCCTCCAGTAGGCCTCGGGGCTCCCTGGAGCAGCCTCGGGAAACAGCCCGGCAAGGTTGGCCTGCGCGCTCTCCAGTGTGCGGTCAAAGTCCGTGCTGCGGATGTACACCTGGAACGGGGTGGAGAGAGGGCAGGTGGGGGGTCGTGGTTGGGGTCAGAGGTCAGCTGTGGTGGCAAATCAGAAGCCTCAGATTCAGTTTGGAGTAGGGGTCAGACACTGAGAATTATGTGGCCTTCAATGTTGGAAGTTGGGATCAAGGGTCCAGAGGTTAATGTCAGGAGCCGTTGGGCTGGACGTCCTAAACTGGACAGCCATGTTGGATTTAGGGGGTCAATTGAGTCAATGAGGGTCGAAAAGGAAGATCAGAATCGGTGGAGGCTGGAGGTTAGAGGTCAAGTTTAGGAGGGCAGCGTGGAGGCTTGGTGTCAGAGTTCAATACGTGTTCATCAGAGGTCAGGAGGACTGTCTGTAACTGGGGGATGTCAGAAGACATAGGAGGAGACAAAAGAGGTAGGTCAGAATTGACAAAGTGTAGAGGTTAAAGGTTAGAGGTCAGGAGGGCAAGTTACGTCAATAAGGGTCAAAGATCGAAATCAAGTTTGGGGTCAAATGTCAGAGGCCAGAGGTCTGATTGGAGTCAACGGGACTAGAAAACAGAGATGCGGCCGGGCGCGGTGGCTCAAGCCTGTAATCCCAGCACTTTGGGAGGCCGAGACGGGCGGATCACAAGGTCAGGAGATCGAGACCATCCTGGCTAATACGGTGAAACCCCGTCTCTACTAAAGAATATAAAAAACTAGCCGGGCGACGAGGCGGGCGCCTGTAGTCCCAGCTACTTGGGAGGCGGAGGCAGGAGAATGGCGTGAACCTGGGAGGCGGAGCTTGCAGTGAGCTGAGATCCGGCCACCGCACTCCAGCCTGGGCAACAGAGCCAGACTCCGTCTCAAAAAAAAAAAAAAGAAAACAGAGATGGAGCCAAATAATAAAGTCAGAGTTGATGGAGGTCAGAGGTCGAGATGTGACAGGTTGAGATGGAGTCAGAAGTCAGTGTGGGTTAGTCAGTGTACGGGGGGTCAGAGATTAGAGGTAGAGGGCAAGTCAGGTTGATGGAGGTCAAAGGCCAGAGGTGGAGGCCCAAAGAGAGTGTTGTAGTCAGTGGAGGTCAAAGGTGGAAGGTCAGGGGACCAGGTGGGGGTCACTATGGCAGTACCTCCTCCCGCCGGTACTCGGGACTCAGGAAGGCCTCATAGCGGCTCCTCAGGAATCGGCCCAGCTCCAGCTGCTGGCGGACCCCCTCCTGGGGACAGAACAGCCTTAGTCTACCCCTCTCCACCCCTCCTACCCTTGCCCTCACCTCCCACTCACTTCTCACCCTGGTCAGCTGGCCCAGGCCTCGTGGCCACAGGGTGGAGGCCACCTGCTTGTGTGGGTCCGTGGGGTAGGAGGCCAGCGGGGCCCGGTCGCCATGGCGGAATACCTGGGGACAGGACTGGTCAGGGCTAGCCCTGGGGGAGCTGAGGGCAGGCCGGGGCGGGGGCGCCTCACCAGAGCCACGAACACCAGAGGTCCTTCTGGCAGGGCCCGGGGTGGCAGCAGCAGCAGCAGCAGGAGCAGGAGAGGTCCAGCAGGGTGGCCCCAAAACCCCAGCCCGGCCATTTCCACCCAGCCCAGACGCTGAGCTCAGCCCACTGTCTGGGCCGCAGTCCCGCCTGTCCCAGCCCTGCACTCAGCACCCCCATTATAGCAGGCCCTGGCACGCTTCCCCAGGGGCCACAGATCCCATCCCCCAGCGCCTCTGCCAGTCTTTGATTAACCCGTTTCATCTTCGTTTCATCTTCACTGCTGCCCCAGCAGACGCTTGATGTGCTTGTCATCATCCCCATTGTGCCGATGGGGAAACTGAGGCACAGAAGGGTTCTGTAACTTGCCCAAGAAAACACTGAGGTTTCTCAGACAAAGCTGCGATTTGAACCCAGGTGCCTTTAACCTGGATGCAGACTTGGAAAGAGACCCTCACCCCGCATTGTTCATCTCAGCCACAGCCTTGACCTCCTGAGTCAGAGAGGTCGACGGTAGTAACCATGTGCTTGATTTTCTGTGCTTTGATGCTTTGACACCAGGGGCCATGCTATTCATTAGAAGGACTGCCCCTCCCGGGGTTACCAGTTCCTGGAAATAGTCACGGACTGGCCCAGGTGCATGCCTCTTCTGTACAAACCAGCCAACCCAGAGCCCACACCCCAACCACCCGGGCCACCATCCACCTGCCCTGATCACCTGGGGCAGGGTACTGGACAACTCAGGACAGCCCCTGTGCCCCAGAGACTGCTTAAATGGCTGAACCAGCCACTCTTTACCCTACCTTATCCCACAGAAAACACAAAGAAGCTGCTTGCTTCAGGTCTGTCTCCCGGGCACCCCTAGTGCCTCCCCGTGTGGCCCCCGTGGCATGCTCCCTCCTCTGGAGAAACTGTGAGTATAACAAGTCATCTTTCTTTCTTTCTCTTTTCTTTCTTTTTATTTTATTTTATTTATTTTATTTTTTTTTTTTGAGACGTAGTCTTACTCTGTTGCCCAGGCTGGAGTGCAGTGACACGATCTCAGCTTGCTGCAACCTCCACCTCCCAGGTTCAAGAGATCCTCCTGCCTCAGCCCCCCTAGTGGCTGGAATTACAGGCATGTGCCACCATGGCCAGCCAATTTTTGTTTTTGTTTTTTTTTTAGTGGAGATGGGTTTTCACCATGTTGACCAGGCTGGTCTCGAACTCCTGACCTCAGGTGATCCACTCACCTCGGCTTCCCAAAGTGCTGGGATTACAGGCGTGAGCCACCGTGCCCAGCCAACAAGTCGTCTTTCAGTGGCAATCGTCTGCTGCTCAGGCGGCCTTACCGTCCCACAATGCTGATAAAATCTACACTTCTCAGCACCATCTGGGGCTGGCTGGCTCTCCTGCCTCACTGTGCACAGTCAGCCTCCAGTCCTGTCCTGTTTTTTTTGTTTTTGAGACAGAGTTTGTATTGCCCAGACTGGTCTTAAACTCCTGGGCTCAAGCAGTTCTCCCACCTTAGCCTCTCAAAGTGCTGGAATTACAGGTGTGAGCTCCTGCACCAGTTACGAAAGTTTTGTGAATCTCTCTCTCTCCCGTACTTGAAATACGGTAGAGGCCCCTGGAATAAAGAAGTAGAAGAGCTGGAGGCTTAAGCCAGACCAGGAGCTGGCAGCTCACACCTGTAATACCAGAACTTTGGGAGGCCAAGGTGGGAGGATTGCTTGAGGCCAGGAGTTCAAGACCAGCCTGGCCAACATGGAGAGACCCCCCCCCCGCCCCACCCTGACTCCATCTCTATAAAAAATAAACAAAAATTAGCCAGGCATGGTATGGTGGCGTGTGCCTGTAGTCCCAACTACTCGAGAGACTGAGATGGGAGGATCATGTGAGTCCAGGAATTTGAGGCTTTCAGTGAGCTATAATCACACCTTTGCACTCCAGCCTGGACAACAGAGTAAGACCCTGTCTCTAAAAAAATAGAAAAGAGGCCGGGCGCAGTGGCTCAAGCCTGTAATCCCAGCACTTTGGGAGGCCGAGACGGGCGAATCACGAGGTCAGGAGATCGAGACCATCCTGGCGAACACGGTGAAACCCCGACTCTACTAAAATACAAAAAACTAGCCGGGCAAGGTGGCGGGCGCCTGTAGTCCCAGCTACTCGGGAGGCTGAGGCAGGAGAATGGCAGGAACCTGGGAGGCGGAGCTTGCAGTGAGCTCAGATCCGGTCACTGCACTCCAGCCTGGGCAACAGAGCGAGACTCCGTCTCAAAAAAAAAAAAAAAAATAGAAAAGAGAAAAAAAAAAAACCCTGAAGCAAAATTAAGAAACTAGAAACCATGTTCTAGCCCCTGGAGATGTCAGCACTTTAATATCTACTGATGTATTGGCTGCTGTGACAGGTTACCACTCAGTGGCTTAAAACGACACACATTCCCTTACAGTTCGGGAGGTCGGAAGTCTGCAATCAATGTAACTGGGCCAGGCATGGTGGCTGACACCTGTAATTCTGTCACTTTCTGAGGCCAAAGTGGGCAGATCAATTGGGTCCAGGAGTTTCAGACCAGCTTGGGCAACATGGTGAAACCCCGTCTCTACTAAAAATACCAAAAAACTAACCAGGTGTAGTGGCACACGCCTGTAGTCCCAGCCACTTGTCGCTTGAGCCCGAAGTTGAGGCTGCAGTGAGCCCTGATTCTGTCACTCCACTCCATCCTAGGCGACAGAGTGAAACCTGATGTTTAAATGCAGTTTTTCATATATGTAATTCTTACCAAAATGAGATCATACAGAACCTACAATTTTGTAACCTGCGTCTTCAGTTAACCTTTTCTTCTCCTTGGCAATAGTGCTTTGGTCTTGTCTGATACCCACTCCCTGTTCAAATGTCCCTCCATTTCTCCCCAAAGAGACTTTGTTTTGTTTTGTTTTTTGAGACAGGGTCTCACTCTGTCACACAGGCTGGAGGGCAGTGGTATGATCTCGGCTCACTGCAGCCTCTGCCTCCTGAGTTCTGGTGATTTTTGTGCCTGAGCCTCCTGAGTAGCTGGGACTATAGGTGCACACCACCACACCTGGCTAATTTGTGTATTTTTAGTAGAGACAGGGTTTCGCCACGCTGCCCAGGCTGGTCTCAAACTTCTGGCTTCAAGCCATCCTCCTGCCTCAGTCTCCCACCCGAAGAGCCTTTATAACTTGTTTGTCTAAACCAAAACCTGGTCCAGGATCACCCATCAAAGCTCGTCCTGTGTCTCTTAACGGATTTTTTCAAATATAGCAAGGCCACTTGCTTTTGTTTTGCATTGTGGCGTGGATTTGTTGGAGAGACGGTGCCCCTTGCTCTGCAGAATGTGTTGCCTTCTGGAATTTTCTGGGTAGTGCCCTGAGGTATTGTTTTACAATCCGTGTTATTCATAGGAGCAGTGTTGTACAACCGTGACCACTGAATCAGCAAATAAGGACCCACTGCTTCATGAATACAAGTATGTATTTTTCTATGTATTTATTTTTATTTATTTATTATTTTTTTTTGTGATGGAGTCTCACTCTGTTGCCCAGGCTGGAGTGCAGTGGCGTGATCTCGGCTCAGTGTAACCTCCTCCGCCCGAGGTTCAAGTGTTGCCCATGCCTCAGCCTCCTAAGTAGCTGGGACTACAGGTGCACACCACCACACCCGGCTAATTCTTTTGTTTTTTTAGTAGAGATGGGGTTTCACCGTGTTGGCGAGGCTGGTCTCAAACTCCTGACCTCAAGTGATCCTCCCACCCTGGCCTCCCAAAGTGCTGGGATTACAGGCGTGAGCCACCGCACCTGGCCTATATTTATATATATTTAAAGAGATGGGGTCTTACTATGTTGCCCAGGCTGGTCTCGAACTCCTGGGCTCAAGCGATTCTCCTGTCTCACTTGCCCAAAGTGTTGGGATTACAGACATGAGACACCGCACCCAACCCTATATATGTGTGTATATATATAGTACATATATATGTACACACACACGCACGTATTTCCCCAATAAGTGTTCACAGTTGTACAGCATAACTACCAAAAATAGCAAGACTCTATCTGCCAGAAATAATGCAAATAGCTACCTGAATAGCCAGATTGTATAGTCTCCTTTTTTTGGTGGTAGTGATAGGTAAATAGATACCTCACACATGCATGTATCGCATGTATTTTATTTTATTTTATTTTTTAGTTGTAGTTGTGGAGACAGGATCTCGCTCTATTGCCCAGGCTGGAGTGCAGTGGTGTGATCTTGGCTCATGGCAACCTCGACCTCCTAAGCCCAGGTGATCCTCCCATCTGGAGGAGGAAATTTTGCCTGGGTCTCCTCAACTGTTCTCCTGGCCTGCAGGCTCCTGCTGTGAGATATTTCTATGCGCAGAACTGACCCGGTCCCTCCCCTGCTCTCAACCCTCCCATGGCTCCCCAGCACCCTCCGGGGAAAAACCCAGACGCCTCAGTATGGTGTTCCAGGTTCAGGCTCTCCAGTCTCACGTGTCCCGATGTCACGTTCAGATGCCGTGTGTGGCGGGCCACACCAGGGTCTGTCTCTGCCCTGTGCCTCTGCCGGAATGCCCTTCCCCCATTGCCCTGGCCACCATTCTTGTTGCTCTGACAACCCCCTCTTGGGGTTCCAGTGGCTTCTCCCCTCTCTGGCTTAGAGGCCCAGGAAAGGGAGAGAAGACCAAGCAAGGGGTGGCTGGAATCCCAAGGCCATGAACTTTCAGGAAGTGAGGAGGGGTCTGGCAGGGAAGGGAGGCCTGGGCCGGGGCAGAGGGCAGGGAGGGGAAGGGTCCTGACCTCTGATCTCCTCCCCCCAGAATGTGACCCTGGCCATGGCCGTGTTCACCATCCTGACCTCCCTCTACTTCTTCAACAAGGTGAGCAGGAGGAGGGTGGAGGTGGGGGCTGAGTCTCTGTCTCCCTGGTCTGTTTTGTCATCTTGGTCTCTCTTTCTCTCCCACGTCTCTGTATATCTCCCTGTTTTCCTCTCTCAGGCTCAGCAGTGAGAAGACGCAGGACCTCCCTACCCAAAAGCCCTGCCTCTGCCGGGACCATCGCTCTGAGGCCGAATAAATGTAACTGAATCCGCACATCCTGCTCCCCCGCCCACTGCCCCTGCGGCCAGCCTCGGGCCTGCATCACACTTGGGGACTCCGTGTTTCAGGAGGGACGGGGTAGAGGTCCGGACTTCAGAGTCTGAGATAGGAGAGTGGTGAGGGCCCACCCTCTCAGGTTTGAGGCTAGGAGCTGGGAGTCTGAGTTGGGTTTTGAGGGATGAGTAGGAGTCTGTCTGGGGCATTCCAAGAAGAGGAAGAACATTTCAACTCTGGGTGTAAGGGCACAGAGGGAAGAAAGAGCAGGGCAGATTCAGCGCCTGGCACCAACACAGGCTGCTGTGTACTTCAGATTTATTATTTCCCTCTGATCCCCCGATTTCTTCTCCATCAGACAAAGGCAAAAAGCTTTGTCCAATGGGCCCCAGAAAACCACAGCCAGGGCAGCCTGCGATCCAAGATGTGAATGCACTTGTCACATCAGCTGCAGCAGGCTTTAGTTATCATTATCTCCATCACTGTCATACTGTATCAACACATCTTCCTCTTTTTTTTTTTCTTTTTGAGATGAAATCTCACTCTGTTGCCCAGGCTGGAGTGCAGTGGTATGATCATAGCTCACTGCAACCCTGAACTCCCGGGCTCGAGCGATCCTCCTGCCTCGGCCTCCTGAGTAGCTGAGACTGTAGGTGTTCACCACCATGCCCAGCTAACTTTTATTAATTTTTTTAGAGACAGGGTCTCACCATGTTGCCCAAGCTGGCCTCTAACTCCTGACCTCAAGCAATCCTTCTACCTCAGCCTCCCAAAGTGTTGGAATCATAGGTGTGAGCCACTGTGCTCAGTCTCTTTTCTTAACAAGCTCCTATTTAACCTTCAACACCCACCAGCAATGTCCCTTCCTATAAAAGTGTGCAGACTCACCCCCATAGCCAGTTCCTTAGCAGTCCCCTTGCATAGTGCCCTTCCGCAACCCCCTGCCTCTATCTCCAGCATCCTCAGGTCAATGCCCTGGGGGACACTTCATCCTTCAGCTGCATTTCACCTACCTTCTCATCTAGGCAAAAGCAATTTCATTTCAGCTCAATATCTGAAAAGACAGCTTTGGAGTAGGGTTGACTGTGCGTGCTAGGTTTTCCTGGAAAAGCTCAACAAATTTCCTTCTTTCCTTTATTCCTTCCTCCCTCCCTCTCTTCCTCCCTCCCCTCCTCTTCCCCTCCCCCCTCTCTCCTTCCCTCCCTTCCTTCCCTCCTTCCTTCCTTCTGAGACAGAGTTTTGCTCTTGTCTCCCAGGCTGGAGTGCAATGGTGTAATCTCAGCTCACCGCAACCTCCGCCTCCCAGGTTCAAGCAATTCTCCTGCCTCAGCCTCCCAAGTAGCTGGGATTACAGGCATGCACCACCACGCCCGGCTAATTTTGTGTTTTTAGTAGAGATGGGGGTTTCTCCATGTTGGTCAGGCTGGTCTCGAACTCCCAACATCAGGTGATCCACCCGCCTCGGCCTCCCAAAGTACTGGAATTACAGGCGTGAACCACCGCGCCCAGCCTCACAAATTTCATTTCATTTTATTTGAGATGGAGTCTTGCTCTGTTAAACCCAGGCTGGAGTGCAATAGCGCGATCTCAGCCCACTGCAACCTCCACCTCCCAGATTCAAGCAATTATCCTGCCTCAGCCTCCCAAGTAGCTGGGACTACAGGCACCTGCCACCACGCCTGGCTAAGTTTTGTATTTTTAGTGGAGACAGGGTTTCAGTATGTTGGCCAGGCTGGTCTTGAACTCCTGACTTAGTGATCCGCCCGCCTCAGCCTCCCAAAGTGCTGGGATTACAGGTGTGAGCCACAGCGCTTGGCCACAAATTTCAGTAATGGCCACAAATTTCAGTAATAAACAGATTCATAGTCGCACTATAATTTTATCTCAAATTAATAGAATTTTTGTGGATCACCAACATTTTGGGCCAATGTTTTAGCATCAGTGGCAACAGCGCCCTCCTGAAGTCCTCAAAAGCTTCCGATTTGGAGGCGGGCTTTACTTTCGAGTTATTGGCTGCAAAACTCCGAATAGCCACACAGCGGCGGTGTTGCACTATTTTCTCAACCAGAAATTGGCTTGCCTTAAGGGTTGAGCGCAAGAAATAAACGTTAGTTTTGGCAAAACCACAATTGTTTGCCTGTCTGTCTGTCTGTTTGTCTGTGTCTGCATTATTTGCTCAGCCAGAAATTGGTTGCCTTAAGGGTTGAGCGCAAGCAATAAACGTCGGTTTTGGCAAAACCACAATTGTTTTTCTGTCTGTTTTTGAGACAGAGTCTCGCTCAAAACGACAATTTTTTGAGACCTGGGGGGTTCCTGGCTGCTTCCTCCCTCCTCCCTGCCTGGGCTTCCTCCCCCGCTGGACCCTCACCCCAGCCTTCTCTCTCTCTCCTCCAGTCTTCAGAGGGGTCCTCCTGTACCCAGAGCTGACCCTGTCCCTTTCTCCTCACGGCCCTCCAGTGGCCCTGAATTCCAGGCCCTCCACTGAGCATTGGAGGCTGCAAGTAACCTGACCCCCTCCAGGCTTTAAAAAAAAAAATCTCACCCACCTTCCATGCCCGCCCTGGTGTATTCTTGGCCACAGTGAACTCGAAGATAGTCCCATGTTTGCACTGCTGGGGCCCAGCCTGGAATGCCCTTTCCCATGTCTTTGTTTGTTAGAGACCGAGTTTCACTCTGTCGCCCAGGCTGGAGTGCAGTGACGCAATCTCGGCTCACTGCAAGCTCCGCCTCCCGGGTTCACGCCATTCTCCTGCCTCGGCCTCCCCAGTAGCTGGGACTACAGGCGCCCGCCACCACGCCCAGCTAATGTTTTTGTATTTTTAGTAGAGATGCGGTTTCACTGTGTTAACCAGGATGGTCTCCATCTCTTGACCTCATGATCTGCCCACCTTGGCCTCCCAAAGTGCTGGGATTACAGGCGTGAGCCACCGTGCCCGCCTTTTTTTTTTTTCACCTCAGCCTCCCTAGCAGCTGGGACCACAGGTGCACGCCACTATGCTTGGCTAATTTTTTTTTTTTTTTTTCAGTAGAGATGAGGTCTTTCTATGTTGCCCAGGCTGGTCTTGAACTCTTGGCCTCAAACACTCCTCCCACCATGGTCTCCCAAAGTGTTGGGATTACAGGCATAAGTCACAGCACCCCCATCACCACTAACAAATACTGACAGCAAAGCTGGTCTTTGCATTTCGCTGCCCCCCGCCCCCCCCGGTTTCTCTTCTGCACCCCAGGGTTTGAACCACTCAGTGCTGCCTTTCTCAGTCCTCTGGGAGCTATCAAGATTGTATTTTCTTTTTTTTTTTTTTCTTTTTCTTTTCTTTTCTTTTTTTTTTTTTAAAGATGGAATCTCGCTCTGTCGCCCAGGCTGGAGTGCAGTGGCACAATCTCAGCTCACTGCAACCTCCACTTCCCGGGTTCAAGCGATTCTTCTGCCTCAACCTCCTGAGTAGCTGGGATGACAGGTGCTGTCACACCTGGGTAATTTTTTTTGTATTTCTTTTTTCTTTTCTTTTTCTTTCTTTTATTTTTTATTTTATTTTTTTATTTATTTATTTTGAGATGGAGTCTTGCTTTGTCACCCAGGCTGGAGTGCAGTGGCGAGATCTTGGATCACTGCAACCTCCACCTCCCGGGTTCAAGTGATTCTCCTGCCTCAGTCTCCCGAGTAGCTGGGATTACAGGTGCGCGCCACCACACTTGGCTGATTTTCCTATTTTTAGTAGAGACGGGGTTTCACCATGTTGGCCGGGCTGGTCTTGAACTCCTTAACTCAGGTGATCCACCTGCCTCGGCCCCCCAAAAGTGCTGGGATTACAGGCGTGAGCCACCGTGCTCGCATTTTTTTTTTTCTTTTGTATTTCTGGTAGAGACGGGGTTTCATCATGTTGGCCAGGCTGGTCTCGAACTCCTGACCTCAAGTGATCCACCCACCTCAGCCTCCCAAAGGGCTGGGATTATAGACGTGAGCCACTGTGCCCAGCCCAAGGTTGTATTTTCACAACCACAGATAGATGGGTCTCAGCCCAGCTGCCCGCAGAAGTCCCTGGGGAGGTTTTGAAATTCCCAGAGCCAAGCTCCACCCTGGACCACTTAAACCGCAAGGTCTGGGGATGGGGCCCGGACATCGATTTTATGTTAAAAGCTCTCCCTGGAGATTCTGCTGTGCAGCCAGGGTCAACAGCCCTCCCTGTAATGCGTTCCCAGAAGACGAAGAGGTCGATTTTCCTCTTCCTGCAGCTGAGCGCATTTCAGAGGGAGCTCCGTGGATACATCAAAGACTCAAAACATGGGGCCAAATTTACCTTTCAGTTTGGAAACATTCAGGAGCTTGACACTGAAGGAAGGTGAAGCACATTGTTCCCCAGGGCAGAGGGCCTGGGGCGCACGGTCAGAAGGCACTTGCATATTTCACAACGGACTCCTTCCGGAACCAGAAAAGCTGGCGGCCCGCTCCTGTCCCTCATTCTGTCTCACGTGTGGGGACCAGCAAGCTCTGTTTGCACACAACTTCTGACTTCAGCACTGGCTGTTCCACATCTCAGGAACTGCTCAGTCCTGGGACAGCCACAGCGGGTGGTCACCCTTGTTCCACTTGCCGAATTCCTAGGCCACGTCTGCGTTCCAGGTTTTCCCTGCCTCTCGCTCTCTCAAGGCTGGCTCTCTCCTCTCTCAGTCTCTGTCGTTCTGTCTGTGTGTCACTGTGTCTGTCCTGTTCAGTGGTGATTCCCCTCTCCTCCTGTTCCTCCAGCACCGGTTCTATGTCCGCCTCTCACTAGAGTGCTCCGTGTTTCTGTCTCTCACTGAGTCTTGGCCTCTTTGGCCTTTTCTGCGTCCCACTTGCCCCTCACAGCAGCCTGGCCGGTCTCTCCCCTCCCCGCTGTGCCTCTGTGTGTCTCCCTTCCAGCCACATCTCTCCTGCTCCCAGCGTCGCCTCTTCCGTCTTACTGCTTTCTCTCTGGGTCTCTCCCTGCCTCTCTGGGGCTCTGTCCCCCTCTCTCTGGGTCTCTGTCCCCCTCTCTCTGTGTCTTTGTCCCCTCTCTCTGGGTCTCTGTCCCCTCTCTCTGTTTGTCCCCTCTCTCTGGGTCTTTGTCCCCTGTCTCTGGGTCTCTGTCCCCCTGTCTCTGGGTCTCTGTCCCCTGTCTCTGGGGCTCTGTCCCCTCTCTGTGTGTCTCTGTCCCCCTCTCTCTATGGGTCTCTGTCCCCCTCTCTCTTTGGGTCTCTGTCCTCCTCCCTGCTCCTCCATCTCTCTCTGCCTCCCCACCCTGCCCATCATCTCGGTCTTCCCTCAGCTCAGAGTCTCGCATCCGGAGGTTGACATGGGGGGCTGCCCCCTCCCCACCCACCCTTCCTGACTCCCCAGGAATTTTCCTTCAGGTCCTCACAGGTCGGCGAGGGCCCCATCCCCTGTGCCCACTGCCACCTGTGCATCTTCAGACCCTCCCCCTTGGCGGGACCAGAGGGCCTGGCCCCCACCCATGTAGAGTAGAGGGTTGAAGCAGTTGCAAGCCCCCGCCAGGGTGAACCCGGAGGTCTGAGCAACACCCACAGGTCCCCCAGTTCCGGCCCGGCCTCCCCTGCGCCCAGCAGCCTCAGAGGCACCAGCAGGTAGAAAGGAAACCAGCAGAAAAACAGCATGGGCCCCGATACCGCCGGCACGCCCAGCAGCTCCGGCTACCCCGTGAGCCAAACACCAGCTGATGATCTGGAAACAGACCAGGAGGAAGAAGAGGCTAAAGCCCAAAGATGAGAAAGATGCAGAACCTTAGCTGGTGCTCCAGAGTAGAGCTGGCCAGGACTGCTGACAGAGCACTGTACTAGGAGTCCACAGATGGCCCACCCTCTGGCCTTCACCTTACTTCAGCCCCCTGTGCCACCCAATTCCTCACGCAGCTTTCTGAGCCCAGTTTTCTCAGGTAGAGGAGGACCAGGGCTCCTTCAGCAATTTGGGAGTGAGGAACACAGCGCGCCGTAGACATCACCACACTGGATCCTCCCAAAGGGCTCCCTCAGGCCTCCTCCCTGTTCCTCAGTACACCCAGCACTCTCCCACCTCTCAGCCCTTGCACCTGCCTGGAGTACCCTTCCTTATGGAACCCCCTGGCTGCCTCACATCGTTCAAGTCCCTGCTCAAAGGCGGCTTTTTATGTTTTGTTTTGTTTTGTTTTGTTTTTGAGACAGAGTCTCGCTCTCTCGCCCAGGCCGGAGTGCAATGGCACGATCTCGGCTCACCGCAGCCTCTACTTCCCGGGTTCAAGCGATTCTCCTGTGTCAGCCTCCCGAGTAGCTGGGATTACAGGCGTGCACCACCACGCCCAGCTAATTTTTTAAAAATTATTTTTGTTTTTTTATTTTTAGTAGGGATGGGGTTTCACCATGTTGGCCAGGCTGGTCTTAAACGCCTGGCCTCAGGTGATCCACCCGCCTCGGCCTCCCAAAGTGTTGGGATTACAGGCGTGAGCCACTGCATTCGGCCAAAGGCGGCCTTCTCTGAGAAACCTTCCATGACCACCCTGTGTAAAGTGGCAGCTCCTCAGTACCTGCTGGCCCTTTAACCCTCCTTTTCTCCCCTTCAGAGCACTTCTGATCCTGCATTGACATTTCTGTATGGTGTTGTCTGTCTGCATCCCTGCCTCCTCCCGATGCTTTAACATAGAGACTTTGTGAGAGCAGGCCGGGCGCAGGGGCTCACACCTGTAATCCCAACACTTTGGGAGGCAGGTGGATCACCTGAGGTCAGGAGTTCAAGACCAGCCTGGCCAATACAGTGAAACCCCCATCTCTACGAAAAATACAGAAATTAGCCGGGCATGGTGGCGCACACCTGTAATCCCAGCTACTCGGGAGCCTGACACAGGAGAATCACTTGAACCCAGGAGATAGAGGTTGCAGTAAGCCAAGATTATGCCACTGCACTCCAGCCTGGGCAACAGAGAGAGACTCTGTCTCAAAAATAATAATATAAATAAATAAATAAATAAATAAATAAATAAATAAAAGGTGCAATTAGTTTCCTCTTCCTGCTGTAACGAATTACCTTAAATTTAGTAGTGGTCAGAAGTCCTAAGTAGGTCTTTCTGGGCTTTAAAGGAGAATCTGTTTCCTTTCTTTTCCTAGGTCCTAGAGGATACCCACATTTCCTGGCTCAAGGCCCCACCCACATTTCCAAGGCTCAAAGTCCCTTCCTGTATCTTCTTTTTATTTGTGATGGAATCTCGCTCTGTTGCCCAGGCTGTAGTCAGTGGCATGATCTTGGCTCATTGCAACCTCCACTTCCTGGGTTCAAGTGATTCTCCTGCCTCAGCCTCCCAAGTAGGTGGGATTACAGGTCTGTACCACCACGCCCGGCTTATTTTTGTATTTTTAGTGGAGACAGGGTTTCATCATGCTGGCCAAGCTGGTCTCGAACTCCTGACCTCAGGTGATCCATCCACCTTGGCCTCCCAAAGTGCTGGGATTACAGGCGTGAGCCACCACACCTGGCCTCTTCCTGCATCTTCAAAGCCATCTAGGTAGGATCTTCACATCTCTCCCTCACTCTCACTCGTGTGCCTCTCTCTTCCACTTAAAACAACTTTGTCCGATCTGTGGCCCACAGGCTGCATGTGGTCCAGGAAAACATTAGTAAGGCTTCTTAAAACATTATGAGATTTTTTTGTAATTTTTTTTTAGCTCATCAGCTATTGTGTTAGTGTATTTTGTGTGGCCCAAGACATTTCTTCTTCCAATGTGGCACAGGAAAGCCAAAAGATTGGACACCCCTGACTTAAGCCCTGTGATTATATTAGGCCTACTTGGATAACCCAGGCTAATCTCCCTATGTGAAGAAAGCAATCTTAATTCCATTGGTAACTTTAATTTCCCTTTGCCACGTGATATGACACAGTCACAGGTTCTGGGGATTAGGATGTGGACATTTTTGTGGCCGTTAATCCACCTACCACAATGGGCATGGGGACCCTCCCTCACTCCCACCCATTCATTGAGTCAGCGATGTTTACTGAGCACAGCTCTCAACCGGAAACTGTTTCAGGTACAAACTGGATGGAAAATCCCTGCTCTTATTTTATTTATTTATTTTTTTGAGACAGAGTCTCGCTCCATCAGCCAGGCTGGAGTACAGTGGCACAATCATAGCTCACTGCAACCTCAGTCTCCCAGGTTCAAGCGATTCTCCTGCCTCAGTCTCCCGAGTAGCTGGGACTGAGGCGCGCACCACCACACCTGGCTAATTTTTGTATTTTTATTATAAGAGATAGAGTTTCACCGTTTGGCCAGGCTGGTCTCGAACTCCTGACCTCAAGTGATCTATCCACCTTGGCCTCCCAAAGTGCTGGGATTACAGGCGTGAGCCACCGCACTGGGCCACTGAGGTGTTTTTGAGATCAGGCTCTGGGTCTGACTCCTCTGGGGGTCCCCAGGACCCACGACCACAATGGGAGTCACACAGGGGCCCCCATTTTCAAAGGAGTGAATCACTGACACTTAGTAAACCCAGATCAGTCAGCGTGAGAGTGTATATGTGCAAGGGGGCATCGTTCAGCACTGGGCGCATCCCAGACGCGAGGAACACAGCAGCAAAGCAAACAGACAAAAATCCCCCACCATGGTGGGGAGACAGCAGGTGCGGCTGTCACTCCCCCGCCTTTTCCTTTTATTCCACGTGAACAAGAACGGAAACCAGGAAACCCACAGCACATCTGGTGGTGCGTGGGGAAAGACCCGGGCTCTGGACTCCCGCGGTTCTACATTCCAGTCTGGGTCCTGACATCCCCGTCCTGGCTGGAACCTTGGCCCCCAGGAGCTGCTGTGTCCCAGCAGAGCCGCCGTGAGCATTGGAGATGACAGGGTTGCCCGTCAACAGGAGCAGAACCTACAACTTTGCAGCCACGCGGGAAGGTTTCGGGCTCACGGGGCTGGGAAGGTGTCGGGAGGTGAGGATTCCCATGACAGCTATTTTCCGACACTTAATGACAGTCTGTCTGTCTCCTACGGCTGGGAATATCTCAAACCAGGCCACGATGGGGGCGCCGCCTCCCCTCCCGTATTGCCTGAGAGAAACAGAGGTAGTGATTAAGAGCGCGTAATTACCTCTCCTGCCTGGGAGGTGAATGTCTTTCTGTGAAATCATTCCGTTCAGAATTGTCTGCCCCCAGGTTGCGAGCTCTCTGAGGGCAGAGACTCCATTCTTTTCAGGCACGTTCAAATCCCCAGGGTGGCAGAGATTTGCACCGACTGTGAGCTCAGCCAACACTTGTTAGGGACAAGGTATAGCAAGGAGGCAGAGGCTACTGTAGGCTCTTAAGGATGGAGAGTGTCAGCCTGCCCTGAAATGTCAGTTTCTCCCCTGCAATGTTAGCCTCTCCCACTGAATGTTAGCACCCTTATTTGAATGTTAGCCCCTCCCCCTGAAGGTCAATTTCTCCCCTGCAATGTTAGCTCCCCCCACGAAATGTCCATTTCTCCCCTGAGATGTTAGCTCCTCCCCACGAAATGTCCATTTCTCCCGTGCAGTTAGCTCTTCCCCTCTGAAATGTCAATTTCTCTCCTGCGATGTTAGCTCCTCCCCTCTGAAATGTCAATTTCTCTCCTGCGATGTTAGCTCCTCCCCTCTGAAATGTCAATTTCTCTCCTGCGATGTTAGCTCCTCCCCTCTGAAATGTCAATTTCTCTCCTGCGATGTTAGCTCCTCCCCTCTGAAATGTCAATTTCTCTCCTGCGATGTTAGCTCCTCCCCTCTGAAATGTCAATTTCTCTCCTGCGATGTTAGCTCCTCCCCTCTGAAATGTCAATTTCTCTCCTGCGATGTTAGCTCCTCCCCTCTGAAATGTCAATTTCTCTCCTGCGATGTTAGCTCCTCCCCTCTGAAATGTCAATTTCTCTCCTGCGATTTAGCTCCTCCTCTCTGAAATGTCAATTTCTCTCCTGCGATGTTAGCCCCTCCTTATTGTTAGCTCCTCCCCCTAGAATGCCCATTTCTCCCCATGGATTGTCAGTTCCTCCCCTTGGCATGTTACCTCCTCCCTCATAAAGGTTGGCCCCTTCTTTATTGCCTGAAACAGAGGTAGTGATTAACAGCAAGCAATTACCCTAAAATGTTAGAAACAGAGGTAGTGATTAACAGCGTGTAATTGTACTAAAAATATTAGCCCCTCCTCCTGAAATGTTAGCTCCTCCCCCTGGGATGTTAGTCCCTCCCCTCTGAATGCCTCCGCCTCCTCCTCCTCCTCCTCCTCCTCCTCCTCCTCCTCTTCTTCTTCTTCTTCTTCTTCTTCCTCTTTTTTTTTAGACGGAGTCTCGCTCTGTCGCCCAGGCTGGAGTGCAATGGCGCTATCTCGACTCACTGCAGCCTCAGCCTCCTGGGTTCAAGCGATTCTCATGCCTCGGCCTCCAGCGTAGCTGGCATTACAGGCATGCACCACTACACCCAGCCAATGTTTGTATTTTTAGCAGAGACGGGGGTTTCATCGTGTTGGCCAGGCTGGGTCTCGAACTCCTGACCTCAGGTGATCCGCCCTCCTCAGCCTTCCAAAGAACTGGAATTACAGGCGTGAGCCACCGTGTCCGGTCAGCTGTGTGACCTTCGGGAAATGACTTTACCTCTCTGAGCCTCGAGTTTCCTCCTCTGTACAACGGGAATAATCGCAGCACCGCCCTCAGGGTTGTGATGCTGACTTTGGGAGTTCACACGTTTAGAAAGCTCTGGACAGCGCCTGGTACTTAGGTCACGATCAATACCTGTGAGCTGTCATTAGTTAAGGGATGAAGGCGTGAATCGCAGTCTTCGGCTGTCTTAGCAATTCTATTGGATACGGATTTTTAGTCCCTGTTTGGCAGAGTATAATCCAGAGGCTTAACTCACCTTCCACGACTCTCTCTCGCCAAGGCTGCCCAGGAAAATGCCAGATCCTCTCAAGCACGGAGCCGTGCCCAGCTCCCGCGCGCTCCCCGAGACTCAAACCCACCTCTACCACCGCACCTGGCTCTGCCCCAGACCACGTCTCCCCAGGGAGAATCCTGTAGCCGGCTGTAAAAACCGCAGAGCCTCCTTGGAAGAATGCTGAACTGCATTCATTAGAAAATCAATGCAAATTAAAAACCTCCCCGGGATCCCACTTTTCTCCTCTGAGAAGGCAAAGATCAAAGAGGCTGACTTGGTGGTTGCTGCGTTGGCGAAGCGTGGGAAACAGGCTTGCAGAGCGCTCGTGGCGGCGTCTGCGACATCGAACACGCCCTCTGACCCGGCAGTTCCTCAGGAGGAATTTATGCAACAGAGGATGATACTGATCACAGCAAACACATCGCACCTCCTCCGTGCCAGGCACGGAGCCAAGCGCCCCACCCACGGCAACGCAAGTAATCCTCACAGCGACCCTCTCAGGGAGCTACTGCCATTATCCCCATTTTACATTGGTGGAAACTGAGGCACGGGGAGTGGGAAGCAACTTGTGTCCCATTGTGCTCTTCTGCCTTCTTGAAGCATTCACAAAAGTACACAAACACAAAATGTAAAAGGATATTATTGTTGGTTGTGTGTGTGTGTACCTGTGTGCGCACATGAGACAGAGAGCATGGAAAAGAGAATTTTTCCTTTCAAAGAACCAGCTTCTTACCATTGTCCACAATTTTTTACTTTAAATTAATTCCGTCTAATCTCTATGAATGTTTTCTTTCAACTTTTAGTGCACTATTTTATAGTTTTTTTTTTTCTTCTTCCTGAATTGTTTGCTTTGCTAATTTCCTCTCGGACTTCTCTCTCTCTCTCTCTCTCTCTCTCTCTCTCTCTCTCTCTCTCTCCTAATTAAAATTTAAAGTTTGGGTGCAGTGGCTCACGCCTGTAATTTCAACACTTTGGGAGGCCAAGGTGGGAGGATGGCTTGAGCTTAGGTGTTTGAGATCAGCCTTGGTAACATAGCAAGACCCCATCTCCACCAATAAATAAATAAATAAAACAAATAGCTGGGCATGGTGGAGATACTGGGGAGGCTGAGGTGGGAGGATCACTTGAGCCTGGGAGGTTGAGGCTACAGTGAGCGATGGTGCCACCAGACTCCAGCCTGGGTGACAGAGTGAGACCCTGTCTCAAAAAAACAAACAAACAAACAAATAAATAAGCTATAGATTTTCTTCTGAGCATAGCTTTGGCCCCATCTCATAGGATTTTTAAAAAATATTTTATTTATTTATTTATTTATTTTTGAGACAGAGTCTCACTCTGTCACCCAGGCTGGAGTGCAGTGGCATGATCTTGGCTCACTGCAAGCTCCATCTTCCAGGTTCATGCCATTCTCCTGCTTCAGCCACCCGAGTAGCTGGGACTACAGGAACCTGCCACCACGCCTGGCTAATTTTTTCGTATTTTTAGTAGAGATGGGGTTTCACCGTGTTAGCCAGGATGGTCTCGATCTCCTGACCTCATGATCCGCCCATCTCAGCCTCCCATAGTGTTGGGATTACAAGCATGAGCCACCACGCCCAGCCCAAGTTTTTTAAAAAAATATATACTACTTTTCCCAGTTTATTTATTTTTAATCAGATCCACTAGTCAACAGAATAGGTAGGTCCCTCTCTCTCTCTCTCTCTCTCTCTCTCACACACACACACACATACACACACACACACACACACACAGAGAGAGAGAGAGAGAGAGAGAGAGAGAGAGAGAGAGAGAATGAGAGAGAGGGAGACTCACTATGTCACCAGGCTGGAGTGCAGTGGCACGATCTCAGCTCATTGCAACCTCCACAGCCCAGGCTTAAGTGATCCTCCTATCTCAGCCTCCCAAGTAGCCAGTACTACAGGCATGTGTCACCATGCCAATCTCTTGTAAAGACAGGGTATCACCATGTTGCCCAGGCTGTTCTCGAATTCCTGGGCTCAAGCAATCCTCCCCGCTCAGCCTCCCAAAGGTGTTAATTTTTTTTTAAGGTGCCTCTGTGTTTCCTGGCACTCAGTCACTGTGTCACTTAATCCTCTCTTCACCCAGAAGATGGAAACACTTGCTTCTATTTTATAGACTTGGGGCAACCGAGGCTCTGAGAGGTAGAGTTCTCAGGGCAAGGCAGAGCTGCTGCTTTTTTTTTTTGAGACAGTCTCAGTCACCCAGCCTGGAGTGCAGTGACAAGATCTTGCCTCACTGCAACCTCTGTCTCCCGGGTTCAAGCGATTCTCCTGCCTCAGTCTCCCGAGTAGCTGGGATTACAGGTGTCTGCCACCACGCCCGGCTAGTTTGTGTATGTTTACTAGAGACATAGCTCGTATCATCCTGCAGGCTGGTTTTTTCATGTGACGGTTGGAGAGGGTTCCAAGAGTGAGGGAAGTATGAGGCAGAGGCTCAGAACTTTGCACAAGGTGACTACCACTCAAGCTACCGGTCAAAAAGCAAGTCACGAGCCTGGCCTAGATTCAAGGTGTGAGGAAAGAGACCCCACTCCTTGACGGGAAAATCTGAAAAGTGACATTGCCAAGGAGCACATATGCAGGAAGGTGTGCAGAACAGGGGCCATTTGTGTAATCTGCCACAGCAGCCCTGATGGAAAGCTACCGTGTCCCCAGGGAGTCTCTAGGCCGGCCCTGAGATGCTTACACCCAGGTTGTGAAAAGGGAGGTTTCAAATCCTAGCTCATTGAAGCCACTGTTATTTCGTGTCTCTCCTGCAACAGCTGAATCTACCCCTTAACTATTCATTATGCTGCCAACCTCTGGAACTTGTGTAAAATGACTTAATAAATTTCCTTATTGTTGAAGCCAGTTGGAGTTAGGTTTTCTGTTACTTAAAACACCCCAAAACCAAACTGATGCATGTGAAGAATACTCCTTTCTGGGGATTGAAGTCGTAGTGGTCCCTGGTCACAACAGGCCATTCCTTTGGCTCTAGGTTGAGGCAAAAGGCAAATGTCATGCAATCCAGAAGCTGTCACACCACTTGCTCATGATTCAAAGAAGTAGTTCTGTCCAGGTACGGTGGCTCATGCCTATAATTCCAGCACTTTGGGAAGCCGAGGTAGGCGGATCACTCAAGGTCAGGATTTTGAGACCAGCCTGGCCAACATGCAGAAACCCCATCTCTACTAAAAATACATAATTAGCCTGGCATGGCGGCACATTGCCAGCTACTCAGGAGGCTGAGGTAAGAGGATCACTTGAGACTGGGAGACTGAGGTGGCAGTGAGCTGTGATCACACCACTGCACTCCAGCCTGGGCAACAGAGCAAGACCCTATTAGAAAAATAAAACAGGTTATGTTTTTAAGCCTCTAAATGTGGAGGGGTTTTGTTACACAGCAAGAGCTAACTGGTACATCTGCACTCTGGACAATAGAATGGGGGAAATGTGGAAATGGAGGGCAGGCCCCTTCCATTTAAAGGCACTTCAAGGAAGTTACATTGATTGCTGCCACTTACATCCTATTGGTCAGAAAGCAGTCACATGGTTGGACCCACATGCAAAGGATACTGGGAAATGTAGTCTTTCCTTTTTTCTAGTTAATCACGTGCCTAATTAGAACACAGGAGTTTTACTACTTAGAAAGAGGAGGCCAGGTGCTGTGGCTCACACCTGTAATCCCAGCAGTTTGGGGAGCGGAGGCTGGAGGATCACTTGAACTCAGGAGTTTGAGACCAACCTGGGCAACATGATGAAACTCCGCGTCTACAAATTACCCAGGTAGCACATGTCTATAGTCCCAGCTACTAGGCGGAGTGGGGCGTGGGGAGTGCTGAGGCAGGAGAATGGCTTGAGCCCTGAACGTCAAGGCTGCAGTGAGCCGAGATTGTGCCACTGCGCTCCAGCCTGGGTGACAAAATCAGACCCCGTCTTCAAAAAATAAAAAAAGAAAAAGAAAGGGAAGAATGGGCCAGGCACAGTGACTCACGCCTGTAATCCTAGCTCTTTGGGAGGCCAAGGCAGGCAGATCACAAGGTCAGGAGATCAAGACCATCCTGGCCAACATGGTTAAACCCCGTCTCTACTAAAAAAATACACAAAAATTATCAGGGCGTGGTGGCACGTGCCTGTAATTCCAGCTACTCGGGAGGCTGGGGCAGAATTGCTTGAACGAGAAAGTCGGAGGTTGCCGGGAGCCGAGATCACACCACTGCCCTCCAGCCTGGCAACAGAGCAAGACTCTATCTCAAAAAAAAGGGGGAGGAGGGGGAAGAATGGACACTGGGGAATAAGTAGCTGTCTCTACCACAGAGCTTTAGTTGAGGGGTTGCTGGAAGACTTCCTGAAGGAAGAGGCAGGATTTGGCAGGGTTTTAGAAGCCAGTCAAGGTAAGAGGCCACAAGCAAACTAAGAAAGACGGCTTCCAGCTTCCAGCTGAAGGCTTCCATCGTTCCCGGGGGGCTTTGCTGCGGGGACAGGATGACTGAGAAACTCCTCTCCAAACGCCCTGGCCAGGGCAGAAGGCAAAGACTGGAAAAACTTTTCTTGGAAATCTCTGCCGATGAAGACGTAGAGGAAGGGGTTGAGGCTGCTGTTGACACAGCCCAAGGCAAAGCCAGCCTGAAGGATGAGCAGCATCCGGGGGTGGTAGAGTTCCTTGAGCATCACCCGTCGCCACAGATGGACCAACAGCACCACGTTAAACGGGGACCAGCAGATAAAGAAAGCGCTCACCAGCACCAGCAGCAGCCTCTTGGGCCGGTTGGCTTGGACCCAGCCGTCCGGCAAGAGCTTGGCCCAGATGAGGTGGGCGCAGGTGCCTATGATTGCTAAGGGCCCAAGGAAGCCCAGCAGGAAGTGGCTAGTGCTGCCTATAATATGGCTCTCCACGACCCCTTCAATCCAAATCTGGGCAGTCTCATTCTCCGAGTTGAACTCCAAGTAGCAGTGCGTACAGCCATTCCATTTTCTGGTTGTCCGGAATTTCATGTGTGCAGAGCACAAGACAGCGGCCAGGAGCCACACCCCAAAGGCCAACCAGCTCACCCGCTGCACAGTGCGGTGGTTCAGGGCCCAGACAGGGTAGAGGACAGAGATGCAACGGTCCACAGAGATGAGGACAAGGAGGCAGTTACTGGCAAAGTAGCCGAGGAACACAAAGGTGATGTAGAGTTTGCAGGCCCACTCTCCGAGGAGCCACTGCTTGGAGGCAATATAGTACATGGCAATGGGCAGGGACAGTGAGAGCATGAAATCAGCAAGGGCCAGGTGGAAGAAGCAGACGGTGGAGACCGTGCGGGCCATGCGGAAGACAGTCATCCCCAGCACCAGCCCATTGCCCAGCACTCCGACGACAAAGGACGCTGACAGGACAGCCACGGTCAGCGGGCGGAGGGACCCCACCTCCTCAGACAGGCATCTGGAAGCATTCATCTTCCTGGAACAAGAGTGATCACGTGTCAGGGCCCCAGATTGCCTGTCACTGCAGTCCCTGGTCCCCTCTGCGACCCCTCTCATGATTTATTTCTCCATTTGATACCTTTTATGGAATTATTATTATTATTCTTTTAGACACAGGGTCACGTTCTGTCACCCAGGCTGGAGTGCAAAGGTACGATCACGGGTCACTGCAGCCTCTGACTCCTAGGCTCAAGAGATCCTCCCACCTCAGCCTCCTGGAGTAGCTGGGACTACAGATACTTACCCCCATGCCCTGCTAATTTTTTTAATTATTTTTATTTTTATTTTATGGGATGCAATCTTGCTCTGTCTCCCAGGCTGGAATGCAGTAGCCTGATCTCAGCTCACTGCAACCGCCACCTACCAGGTTTAAGCAATTCTGCTGCCTCAGCCTCCCAAGTAGCTGGAACTACAGGCACACGCCACCACGCCTGGCTAATTTTTGTGTTTTCAGTAGAGATGGGGTTTTATGATTTTGGCCAGGCTGGTCTCCAACTCCTGACCTCATGATCCGCCCACCTCAACCTCCAAAATGCTAGGATTACAGGTGTGAGCCACTGTGCCCGGCCTTAATTTTCTTTTTTGTAGAGGTCTTGCTGTGTTGCCTAGGCTGGTCTTCAACTCCTGGCTTCAAGTGATCCTCCCACTTTGGCCTCCCAGAATGCTGGGAGTACAAGTGTGAATGTGTGAGCCATTCAGCCCAGCTTGAATGCTTTTATGACCCAATAATACTGTTCTCTTTTCTTTTACTTCTTCTTTTTTTTTTTTTTTTTTTGAGACAGAGTCTCGCTGTGTTACCCAGGCTGGAGTGCAACGGCAGGATCTCAGCTCACTGGACACAATAACATTGTTTTAAGTACCAGAGATAACTCATGTAACAAAACGAGCCCTCATGGAACTTACATCCCAGTGGGAGATGTCAGGTGTAATACATATAATAAATTAACTCATGATATACTGCTTTAGAAGACTACCAGTGTTATAGAAAAATAATAAATAAAGTGGAGGGGGCAGGTATGGAGGCTCATGCCTGTAATCACAGCACTTTGTGAGGCTGAAACAGAAGGACTGGTTGAAGTTAGGAGTTCTAGTCCAAGGTGGCCAACATAGTGAGACCCAGTCTCTACAAAAAATAAATAATTAAAAAATGTTTGACTGGGTGCGGTGGCTCATGCCTGTAACCCCAGCACATTGGGAGGTCAAGGCAGGTAGAATACCTGAGGTCAGGAGTTCGAGACCAGCCTGCTCAACATGGCAAAACCCTGTCTCTACTAAAAATACAAAAATTAGCCGGGCATGGTGGCTCACTCCTGTAATCCCAGATATTTGGAAGGCTGAGAATCACTTGAACCTGGGACGTTGGAGGTTGCGGTGAGCTGAGATCAGGCCACTGTACTCCAGCCTGGGCGACAGAGTGAGTTTCCATCTCTTAAAAAAAAAAAAATCAAATTAAGGAGAATTGGGAATGTGAGGGATGAGAGAGAAAGCAGAAAGGGGCCACTGGTACATTAAATGGGGTGGTCAGGGAAGACCACAGTGAGAATGTAACATTTGGCCAGGCTCAGTGGCTCACACCTATAATCTCAACACTTTGGGAGGCCAAGGCGGGAGGATCACCTGAGGTCAAGAGTTCAAGACCAGCCTGGCCAACATGGTGAAACCCCATCTCTACTAAAAACACACAAAAAATTAGCTGGGCGTGGTAGCACACACATGTAATCCCAGCTACTCGGGAGGCTAGGGCAGGAGAATCACTTTAACCTGGGGGGCAGAGGTTGCAGTCAGCCAAGATCACACCATTGCACTAAGCATGGGCAACAGGGTGAGACTCTGTCTCAAAAAAAAAAAAAAAAAAAAGAATATAACATTTGAGCAAAGATTTGGAGGAGATGACAAAGTGAGGCACATACGTATCTGGAGGAAGTACCCTTCAGGCAGAACCAGCAGCTTGTGCAAAGGTCCTGAGTCAGGACGGTGCCTGGAATGCTCAAGGAACAGCAGGGAGGCCAGTGTGGCTGGAGCCATGTGGGCAATGGGGAGAGAGGTGAGAGGTGAAGGCAGAGAGGGAAGCGGGCAGATGGAGCAGGACCCTGTAAGTCATAATGCGCACTCTCCTGGCCTTTCCTGTAAGATGGGAGTTACAAAAGACTGTTGAGCAGAGGAGGAACAATATCTGACTTAGGTCTTAACAATCACTGTGGCTTTAAGGTTGAGACTAGACTGAGAGGGGTGGGATGGAAGCAGGAGGCCAGGAGGAGGTTGCTGCAGGAACCCAGGTGGGCAGTGATGGGGATGGGGACCAGGGTGATGGCAGAGGAGGTGGTAGGAAGCAGATTCCAGGGTCAAGGTGGAGCTGGCTAGATTTGCTGCTGGGCCGGATGTGTGAGGTGAGGGCGAGAGCAGTGTCGGGGTGACTGCAGGACTTTTGAACCGATGGAAGCTGGAGTTGCTGTGCACTGGGATAGGGGAGATGCAGGAAAGCAGGTTTGGGGTGAGACCAGGAGCTCGGGGTTGGTCACTTTGCCTCTGAAATGCCTGTAAGACATCCTGGGGAGACTTCACTAAGGCAGCTGGATACTGGCAGCAAGATTACAGGAGGGGAGGCCGGCACGGTGGCTCACACCTGTAATCCCAGCACTTTGGAAGGCTGAGGTGGGCGGATCACCTGAGGTCATGAGTTTGAGACCAGCCTGGTCAACATGGTAAAATCCTGTCTCTACTAAAAATACAAAAATTAGCTGGGTGTGGTTGCAGGTGCCTGTTATCCTAGCTACTCGGGAGACTGAGGCAGGAGAATTGCTCAAACCCAGTAGATGGGGGTTACAGTGAGGCAAGATCGCACCACAGCACTCCAGCCTGGGTGACAGAGTGAGGCTCTGTCTCAAAAACAAACAAACAAAAATGACAAGAGGGGTTCCTGGCTGGATACAGGCATGTGGGAGTCATTAGAATTTAGATGCCAGCGGGGCGCAGTGGCTCACTTTTCTAGTCCCAGCACTTTGGGAGACAGAGGTGGGAAGATTGTGTGAGCCCAGGAGTTCCAGACCAGCCTGGATAACACGATGAGACCTTGTCTCTACAAAAATAGTATAAAAATAATTTAGATACTATTTATGTCTTTGAGCTTGAAAATGACCTCCAAGGGTGAGGTGCAGACAGAGAAGAGAGGTCTGGGGTTGAGGAAAGCTTGAGTTTACACAGCAGACAGGCATAGGTCGAAGCTCTAGTTGAAACACTGGATTATGACTGCATGATCTTGGGCTCAGGGTTTCCCCCGCACCCCGAGCCTCAGTATGCTCATCTGAGATAGGGGTGTAGAATCCTTGAATACCTCTTTCTCCTGCTCCCCCAACCTGCACACCCGGTTCATCATAAAACCGTGTTGATTTTGCTGCCAAAAAGCCTCTTGCCTCTGTCCACTATGTCCTGTCTCCATAGCCCTATCATGTAAGGACACAGCACCCCAGTTTTTTGGTTTTTGTTTGTTTTGTTTTGTTTTTTGTTTTGAGGCAGGATCTCGCTGTGTTGCCTAAGCTGGAGTGCAGTGGTACAATCTTGGCTCACTGTAACCTCTGCCTCCCAGGTTCAAGCAATTCTTCTGCCTCAGCCCCTTTAGTAGAGTAGTTGGGACTACAGGCACACACCCTGGGGGCATGCTCAGCTAATTTTATTTTATTTTATTTATTTTATTTTTTTTTGAGACGGAGTCTCGCTCTGTCGCCCAGGCTGGAGTGCAGTGGCCGGATCTCAGCTCACTGCAAGCTCCGCCTCCCGGGTTTACGCCATTCTCCTGCCTCAGCCTCCCGAGTAGCTGGGACTACAGGAGCCCGCCACCTCGCCCGGCTAGTTTTTTTGCATTTTTTTAGTAGAGACGGGGTTTCACCGTGTTAGCCAGGATGGTCTCGATCTCCTGACCTCGTGATCCGCCCGTCTTGGCCTCCCAAAGTGCTGGGATTACAGGCGTGGGCCACCGCGCCCGGCCCCCAGCTTTATATTCATCTCCTACCAGCCACTCACCACCCTACAGCCAGAGTGATCCTTTGAAAGCCCAAACCGTGTAACCGCAGCGCTGTAGGAGACCCAGGCAGGAGAATCACTTGAGGCTAGAGCTTCAAGACCAGTCTAGGCGGCAAGGTGAAACCCTGTCTCTACAAAATAAAAATACATTAGTCAAACAGGGTGGCTTACATTGTAGTTCCAGCTACTGGGGAGGCTGAGGCATGAGGATCACTTGATCCCAGGAGGTCGAGGCTGCAGCGAGCCATGATTGTGCCACTGCACTCCAGCCTGGGCAACAGAGTGAGACTCTGTCTCAGAAAAGTACAGTTCAAACCGGGCAACTATGTTGTGGCTCTTCATTGCTTGTGGGATAAATATGAGTTTCCCCAACACTGCTGGTGAGGGCCGGGGCACCTGCCAGCCTCTCTAGACTTCTCTTGCACCTTCCGCCTCTTTGCGTACCACATCCCGGCTTCCCTACCTTTGTCTCTATTGCCAAGATTCTCGTTTCCCTCCCACCCCAGGGCCTTTGCCTGTGCTACCCCTCTGCCTGGAATACCCTCTCTGTCCTCTGCTCTTTTTTTCTTTTTTCTTTTTTTAACTTATTCCTGAGATCTCAGAACAAATTTCACTTTCTCGCCGAAGCTTTTCCTGGCCCTTTTCAATCAGACCCTCCTACAGGAGCTTCTCTCCCATGAAGAGATGGTTACAGGCTGGGCACGGTGACTCATGCCTGTAATACCAGCACTTTGGGAGGCTAAGGTGGGAGGATCACATGAGGTAGGGAGTTTGAGACCAGCCTGGCCAACATGGTGAAACCCCACCTCTACTAAAAATACAAAAATTAGCTGGGTGTGGTGGCGCATGCCTGTAATCCCAGCTACTTGGCAGGCTGAGGCAAGAGAATCCCTTGAACCCGGGAGACGGAGTTTAGAGTGAACTATGATCATGCCACTGCACTCCAGCCTCAGTGACAGAGCAAGACTCTGATCTCCTCTGGTCCCCCCATGCCCTCTGCAAAAAAAAAAAAAAAAAAGAGCTGGTTACAGGCAGCAGCAATTAGACCGTGTTTGTTGGATCATTTGGTGGTCACCCATCTGCTCCACTCTCTGAGTTCCCTAGAGGCGAGGATGGTGTGTGGATTGCTTGCTGGCCCCGCGAACATAGCAGTCACTTGATAAATAATTGATGAGTGATCATTAAGGAGGACAATCTCCTCTTTGTCATCTGAGGATGGATTCATTCATTTAGTGTAAAATTATGCATTGAGCCCAAATTGTACGCCAGACACTACTAAGCGCTGGGGATACCGCAGTGATGAAGACAGTCAAATACCTCTGACCAGGCACCGTTCACGCCTATGGCATGAGAACATTCCTCACCCAGAGGAGGGGGCCCAGAACTTTCAGCCCCTCTTTGCCACTTCTTTTTTTTTTTTTTTTTTTTTTTGAGACGGAGTCTCACTCTATCACCTAGGCTGGAGTGTAGTGGTGTGATCTCGGCTCACTGCAATGTCCGCCTCCCGGGTTCAAGCAATCTCCTGCCTCAGCCTCCTGAGTAGCTGGGATGGCAGGCAGCCACCACCACACCCGGCTGATTTTTGTATTTTTAGTAGAGATGGGGATTCACCATCTTGGCCAACCTGGTCTCGAACTCTTGACCTCAGGTGATCCGCCCTCCTCTGCCTCCCTAAGTGCTAGGATTACAGGGGGGAGCCACTGCGTCCAGCCCACCACCTCCTTTTTGTATACCCTGGAGAGTGCCCTTCAACTCTCCTAGTTCCCAAGCTCCTATTTCCTGGCTCCCTGAGACCTCTCCCCCCCAACAAATCCCAGTCCCCTGTCACCTTGTGCTGTGTCCAAGGGTGAGGGAACTCCTTCCTTCTCCGTTGTCAGTCCCAGGAGGTCGCCAGCCTCGAGCCCACGTTAAGCGGAGGGGGCTAATGGCAGGAAGCTAGCTGTGAGTTTTGGAACAGATAAATGTCCAGGAAAGAATCTTGAGCAAGAGCCTCAGAGATCACTATCAGTCCGGGAACTGTCACCTAATGTCAGCCCTAATAGGCCCCGGGGGCTGCAGGCTTGGGGGATAAGAAGGAGGCGGGTGCCAGGGAGATTTTCTGAAAGGCCATTCCAATTCTCCTCTGCCCTCCTTGTGCTAATGAAATTTGTTAAGAGATACAAAACACTTAAAACTTCTTTCGGCCAGGGTCGGTGGCTCACACCCGTGATCCCAACACTTTGGGAGGCCAAGGTAGAATGGATTACCCGAGGTCAGGAGTTCAAGACCAGCCTGGTCAACATGGCGAAACCCTGTCTCTACTAGAAATACAAAAATTAGCCAGACATCAGGGTGGGTGCCTGTAATCCCAGCTACTTGGGAGGCCGAGGCAGGAGAATTGCTTGAACCTCAGAGGCAGAGGTTGCAGCGAGTCAAGATTGAGCTACCGCACTCCATCCGGGGCGACAGAGTGAGATTCATCAAAAACAAAAACAGAACAAAACAAAAACAAACTTCTTGGCACATCGTAGGTGCTCAAGCATTGTTAACTCTCTATTACTAATACTGCTATAGTCCTGCTTCAATTAACATCAGGAATAAATTCTGAGAGACATGTCCTTAGGCGATTTCATCATTGTGCAAACATCAAAGAGTGTGCTTCCACAAACCTAGGTGGGAGAGCCTGCCACACACCTGTGCCGGATTATCTAGCCCAGGGGTCTAGGCCATAGTCCAAATAGGACCATCTATTTATTTTATTTAATTTTATTTTTTTTGAGAAGGAGTCCCGCTCTGTCACCCATGCTGATGTGCAATGGCCCAGTCTCAGCTCACTGAAACCTCTGCCTCCCAGGTGCAAGCAATTCTCCTGCCTCAGCCTCCCAAGTAGATGGGATTACAGGCATGCACCACCACACTTGGATAATTTTTGTATCTTTAGTAGAGATGGCTTTTCACCATGCTGGCCAGGCTGATCTCAAACACCTGACCTCCAGTGATCCACCCACCTCGTTCTCCCAAAGTGTTGTGATCCCAGCTACTGGGAAGGCTGAGGCAGAAGAATCTCTTGAACCCGGGAGGCAGAGGTTGCAGTGAGCCGAGATCACACCATTACACTCCTGCCTGAGTGACAGAGCAAGACTCCATCTCAGAAAAAGAAAAAACGTAAGACACAAACACACACATCAGCCTAGGCCTACGCAGGGTCAGGATCATCAGTGTGACTGTCTTCTACCTCCAAGTCTTATCCCACTGAAAGATCTTCAGGGGCAGTAACAACGCCGCAGCTGTCATCTCCCAGTATAACAATG
Source organism: Rhinopithecus bieti (assembly GCF_001698545.2). Taxonomy (NCBI): domain Eukaryota; kingdom Metazoa; phylum Chordata; class Mammalia; order Primates; family Cercopithecidae; genus Rhinopithecus; species Rhinopithecus bieti. The sequence goes on from NW_016806418.1 coordinate 583,289, forward strand.
CTTCCTTCTGGACACCTCTTGAAGGAGCTGCCTGAGGCTGTTTGACAGTTATTTTTTCCTTTTCTACTTTTTTCCCCCCTGTTGAGGCAAGGTCTCACTCTGTCACCCAGGCTGGAGTGCAGTGGCACAGTCTCAGCTCACTGCAGCCTATGCCTCTCAGGCTCAAACGATCCTCCCACCTCAGCCTCCTGAGTAGCGGGAACTAAGGCATGCACCACCACACTCGGCTAATTTTTAAATTTTTTTCTTTTTTGCAGAGACTAGGTCTCACTATATTACCCAGGCCGGTCTCGAACTCCTAGACTCAAGCAGTTAACTTTTCTTTATAAGTAAAAGGAGTATACTCTAAAATAACAACAAAAACTATAGTACAGTGAATAAAGGCCGGCCACAGTGGCTCACACCTGTTTCCCAGAAC
>NW_016806418.1:584345-586519 GCF_001698545.2 Rhinopithecus bieti
AAAAAAAAAAAAAAAAAAAAAAAAGACAAGATGTTGTAACCAAGCGAGTTATAGAGAAACGTCACACTTTGAGACAAATTATAGAGTCCTTTATTAGCCGGCGACCAAGACACAGCTAGCACTTAAAATTCTCTCAGCCCTGAAGAAGGGGCTAGATTCTCTTTTGTACTATGGTCTAAACCTGAGGCCAAGGCAGGCGGATCACTTGAGGTCAGGAGTTCGAGGCCAGCCTGGCCAACATGGTGAAACCCTATCTTTACTAAAACTACAAAAATTAGCCAGGTATAGTGGCACACACCTGTAGTCCCAGCTACTGGGGAGGCAGGAGAATCGCTTGAACCTGGGAGGTAGAGGTTTGCAGTGAGTTGAGATCGCACCACTGCACTCCAGCCTGGGCAACAGAGTGTAACTCTGTCTCAATAAATAAATAAATATTTCAGCATCAATTTCCAAAAGAAAGGATTCCTTTAAAAGAAATACAGTTACCAGGCATGGTGGGGCATTCCTGTGATTTTAGCACTTTGTGAGGCCAAGGCAGGCAGATCATTTGAGGTCAGGAGTTCAAAACCAGCCTGGACAACATGGTGAAACCCTGTCTCTACTAAAAATACAAAAAAAAAAAAAAAAAAAAAAAATTAGCCAGGTGTGGTGGTGGATGCCTGTAATCCCAGTTACTTGGGAGGCTGAGGTAGGAGAATTGCTTGAACCTGGGAGGTGGAGGTTGCAGTGAGCGGAGATCATGCCACTGCAGTGTAGCATGGGTGACAGAGCAAGACTCCTTCAAGAAAAAAAAAAAGGAAAGAAAGAAATGAAAAGAAATATAATTTTATTACCACATCCCCAAAATAGCAATAATTCCAATTCCTTAGCACACACACACACAAACACATGAGTCCCTCAATGTTTACATTCCCAATTGTCCCATAACAATTATAAAGATTTTTGGGAAGGGGGTGTCTTAATTCTTCCAGATCACTTGTGGACTCAGAAGCATCAATGTCTTTATATTTCTATACACTGCCATCCTCTGTGGCATCAGATCAAGGGGATTGGCAAACTTTTTCTGTAAAGTGACACAGAGGAAATATTTTGGGCTTTTCGTGCCCCAGAGCCTGTGTCAAGCAGTCAGCTCTGCTGTTGTGGGATGAAGGAAGATCCACAAAAAACAGGTAAAGGAGTGGGCAGGGCCGTGTGCCAATAAAACTTTATTTATGGACATTGAATTTTGAATTTCGTATCATTTTCGTGTGTCGTGAATGTTATTATCCTTCTTTTGATTTTGCCTAGTTAGCTCACTGACTGCCCTAAAACAGGCAGTGAGCCAGATTTGGCCTGGGCAGTGGGTCATAGTTTGTGAAACCCAAGTAGACGTCAACCTGGTGTTGCTTTAAAGACTGCCTGTGAAGGCTGGGCACAGTGACTCATGCCTGTAATCCCAGCACTTTGGGAGGCTGAGGCCAGTGGATCACTTGAGGTCAGGAGTTAGAGACTACCCTGGCCAACATGGTGAACCCCATCTCTACTAAAAATACAAAAAATTAGCCAGGTGTGGTGGCAGATGCCTGTAGTCCCAGCTACCTGAGAGGCTGACGCAGGAAAATCACTTGAACCCAGGAGGTGGACGTTGCAGTGAGCCGAGATTGTGGCTCTGCACTCCAGCCCGGGTGACAGAGTGAGACTCCATCTCAAAAACAATAATTATTAAAAAACTGAAACCAGTTCCTTTTCTAAGGGCAACACCGGGGAGAGCTGGTAAGATGATGGTTGTTCTTCCCAGGCTGTGCTCTGCCTGGATTCGGGGATTACCTCTCCCCATGGTGAAATCCTAAATGTATTTCTCCTGCTGCACCACAATGTTCAGCCTTTTTTGCTTTGTTTTGGTGGCCGTTCTGGTATTTTTTTTCTCCTTTCATTTTAGATGCAGGGGGAACGTGGACCTGGGGATATTTATACACACACACACACACACACACACACTTTTTTAATATATATAAATATATTTTTATATTACATACACATATATCTTTACATATGATATATGACACGTGTTTACATACACACATATCTTTACATATGATATATGACACGTGTTTACATACACACATATCTTTACATATGATATATGACACGTGTTTACATACACACATATCTTTACATATGATATATGACACGTA
>NW_016806418.1:588587-616564 GCF_001698545.2 Rhinopithecus bieti
ACCGTGTTAGCCAGGATAGTCTCGATCTCCTGACCTCGTGATCCACCCGTCTCGGCCTCCCAAAGTGCTGGGATTACAGGCTTGAGCCACCGCGCCCGGCCCAGGTCTATTTCTTGACTTGTAATTTTAGTGTGAGTTTTGTTTTATACACAGAGATTTTAATTTAAAGGCTATCAAATCTGTCTCCTTAATACGAGAACAAAAGAGAAAAACTTAGTTAGCAGTTTTAAACTAAGGCATCATTTGCATACAGCACAATTCACCCTTTTTAGGTGCAGTTCTGAGGTTTTGGCAAATGCACACATCAAGTGACCACCCCGCAACCAAAACACAGAACAATTCCATCACCGCAAACCCCCTCACACCCCGTTATGGCTCAAGTGTTTAAAACATAAGAAAGCTAACAGAATAGATGTGAATAGGCAATTCTTTTCTCCGGGTTGCTCTATGTTTTATGATATTGACCCCTAATTTTTGTCTTTTATTTTCTTGAATAAAACCAAAAATGCTAAATGAGGGGGAAATTGCGGATCAAACTAAAATTTGTAGTTAAAGAGTCCCCTGCCATCCTCGTTCTTCCCTCAGATAATGAGAATGGTTAACAAGTTCATATCTTTCTTTTCTTTTCTTTTTATAGAGATGGGATCTTGCCATGTTGCCCAGGCTGGTCTCAAACTTCTGGGCTCAAGTGATCCTCCAGCCTTGGCCTCCCAATATGCTGGGATTACAGGCGTGAGCCACCGTGCCTAGCCGAGTTCAACTCTTTTAGATTCCACATGTAAGTGAGATTGTGCAGCGTACTTTTTTTTTTTTTAACCTGGAGATCACTTCACAGTTACAGAAAAGTTACAACAACAGTACAAAGAGGCTGGGCACAGTGGCTCACACCTGTAATCCCAGTACTTTGGGAGGCCAAGGACGGCAGATCACCTGAGGTCGGGAGTTACAGACTAGCCTGGCCAACATGGCAAAACCCCATCTCTGCCAAAAATACATAAAAATTAGCCAGGCATGGTGGCGTGCGCCTCTAATCCCAGCTACTTGGAAGGCTGAGGCTGTTTTGTTTTTGTTTTGCTTTGTCTTGTTTTGAGACAGAGTCTCACTCTGTCGCCCAGGCTGGAGTGCAGTGGTGCGATCTCAGCTTACTGCAGCCTCCTTCACCTCACTTGAACCAGAGAGGCAGAGGTTGCAGTGAGCCAAGATCGCACCACTGCACTCCAGCCTGGGCGACAGAGGGAGGCTCCATCTCAAACACACACACACACAAACACACACACACGCACACACGCACCCTGAACCATGGAGTGTGGTGAGCACATTGAGGTGCTGGGACGGTGGTGCCTGGAGAGGACCTGGCAGCTCCATGCCCTTCCCCGTAACTCACCGCATGCATCTCTTTCATTCCTGAATTCTATCCTTTATAATAAACCAGTAATAATAAGTAAAATGCTTGCCTGAATTCTGTGAGTTGTTCCAGTGAATTTTTTTTTTTTTTTTTTTGAGACACCGTCTCACTCTGTCACCCAGGCTAGAGAATGGTTGCCTGATCATAGCTCACTGCTACCTCAATCTTCTGGGCTCAAGTGAGCCTCCTGCCTCAGCCTCCTGGGTAGCTGGGACTACAGGTACATGCCCCCACACTTGGCTAATTTGTTTTTAATTTTGGTAGAGATGGGGTCATGCTATGTTGCCCAAGCTGGTCTCCAACTCCTGGGCTCAAGTGATCCTCCCTCCTTGGCCTCTCAAAGTGCTGAGATTACAAACGTGAGCCACTGTGCCCAACCTGTAGCGAATTAGTATATTTGAGTAGGTGTTTTATTCCATTTGCATTACTATAAAGGAATATCTGAGGCTGCATCATTCATAAAGAAAAGAGATGTCTTTGGCTCACGGTTCTGCAGGTTGTACAAGCATGGCACCTGCATCTGTTCAGCTTCCAGTGAGGACTTCAGGGAGCTTCCAATCATGGTGGAAGCAAAAGGAGAAGCCAGCACATTGACACAATGAGAGATGGAACAAGAGAGAGAGGGAAGAGGTGTCAGTTTTTTTTTTTTTTTTTTTTTTTTGGTTGGTGTGAGGCGGGAGACAGATTCTCACTCTGTCGCCCCAGCTGGAGTGCAGTGGCACAATCTCAGTTCACTGCAACCTCCACCTCCTGGGCTCAAGCAATTCTCCTGCCTCAGCCTCCTGAGTAGCTGGGATTATAGGCACGTGCCACCACACGAGACTAATTTTTGCATTTTAGTAGATATGGGGTTTCACCATCTTGGCCAGGCAGGTCTCGAGTTCCTGATCTCAGGTGATCCACCTGCCTCGGCCTCCCAAAGTGCTGGATTACAGGCGTGAGCCACCACGCCTGATCCAGACTCTTTTAAACAGTCAGATCTCATATAAGCTCACAGACTGGGAACTCTCATTACTGCAAGGACAGCACCAAGCTATTCATGAGGGATCTGCCCTCATGACCCAAACACCTCCCCTCAGGCCCCACCTCCAACACTGGAGGTCGAATTTCAACATGAGATTTGTGGAGGAGGCAAACATCCACACCCTATCAGTGGGAGTTTTGGGAACCCCTGAACTGGTGATTGGCCGAGCGGAAATTCAGGTCGCGTGGACACCCTACTGTAGCTGGCATCTGAGGTGGGGGCAGGTTTTTCTGTTTGTTTGTTTTTTCGTTTTCTTTTTGTTTTGTTTTGAGACAGAGTCTCACTCTGTTGCCCAGGCTGGAGTGCAGAGGTGCTATCTCGGCTCACTGCTACCTCCACCTCCCGGGTTCAAGCAATTCTTCTGCCTCAGTCTCCCAAGTAGCTGGGAATACAGGCGCACACCACACGCACAGCTAATTTTTGTATTTTTAGCAGAGATGGGGTTTCACCCTATTGACCAGGCTGGTCTTGAACTCCTGACCTCGTGATCCGCCCGCCTCGGCTCCCCAATCTGCTGGGATTACAGGTGTGAGCCACCACGCCCGGCCTGAGATGGTGGCAGTTTTGTGGCCCGAGTCCATAACCTGCAGCGTCTGACACTAACTCTGGGCAGTCGATGCTGGAACTGAATTGAATATTTGGGCACCCGGTTGGTGTTGGAGAACTGGGGAACTGGGGGAAGAACCTCTCAGGGTCCCTTTAGGATGGAGCTCCTGGTTGGATACAGCTGTGTGAGCCTCACAGCAGGGACTCAGGGAATGTTCACTGCAGAATGAACAAAGTGAGACCTAGAGAGCTGAGGAAACCTGCTCCAGCGACAAGGCAGAGAGTCCCAGGGCTGGAATCCCATCCTGTCTCCTCTCCCAACCAGCCTCCCCACAGGGAGCCCAGGCCAGAGCTCAGACCTGCCCACATGGCTGAGTATTTGGAGCAGGATGACAGGGCACTCCAGTCCTCGGGGTGTTAGGTTTTGAAGGGAAGGCGAGGGTTAAAGAATGACACCACAGGCCGGGCACGGTGGCTCACACCTGTAATCCCAGCACTTTGGGAGGCCTAGATGGGTGGATCACCTGAGGTCAGGAGTTTGACACCAGCCTGACCAACATGGTGCAACTCCAACTCTACTAAAAATACAAAAATCAATCAGCCAGGCGTGGTGATGCGCACCTGTAATCCCAGCTACTTGGGAGGCTGAGGCAGGGGAATTGCTTGAACCAGGGAGGCGGAGGTTTCAGTGAGCTGAGATGGTGCCATTGCACTCCAGCCTGGGTGACAGAGCAAAACTCTGTCTCAAAAAAACAAACAAACAAAAACAAACAAACAAACAAAACAGAGAGAGGGGGAGAGAGAGAGAGAGACGGAGGCTCAACAGCAACACAGGTATATTGCAAAAACCTGTGGATATGGGGGGACCAGCTTAGGGCCCGAGCCCACAGTCGCTTATGGGCTGGGGTACTTAAAGGTATGGGTGGGAAGGTCTGAGCGGTATGGCTTGCTGCCTGGCAGGATATTGATAAGATGTGCTATCAGGCAGTTTGGCCCTTTTTCCAGTGGGATGTGATAAGATATTCCTTGGAACTTTGCCCAGGAGGATATGACAGGGATTTTTCCTTCAGTAGGGCCTTTGCATGGCAGGGTATGATAGGGATGTTTCTCACTGCCTGAACCCTCATGGAATATTTCACTTTGACCAAGGTCTGTGAAATAGCAGAAGGCTTCCAAAAGCCTTCTTAGCAGTTTGGACTAACACTGGGTAGGCAGTGAAAGAGCAGAAATAGTGCTCTGTGTCTGGGCATCTTCCGGTCACCAGGCGGTGGGGATTGCTGAAGGTGCAGGGGCAGGGAGTGGACAGAGGCCACAGGAGAGGCTATTCTGGAGCCCCTGTAAGTTGAATAGCTTTGCGGGCTCCTCCTGGCAGCCTCCCTCAGTGAGGAGGGTGAGAACCTTGCACAGAACCTGACTGAGAGCCCCAGCAGGAGAGGGACCTGCCCGAGGTGACAGGTTACAACAGGCTGAAGTGACACCAGCCTCTGTCTGCTTCCAGATCTTTCTCTGTTTCCCATATTTGCTGAGGAGAAGCCATAAGCTCAAGGGGCTCCTGCTGTTGTCCCAGTGATGCTAGACAGGTGAGACCCCAAGTTGGGGCTTGGCCTGGGAGGGCTCGTGGCTTTGGACAGGAAAGAATTCAAGGGTGAGCTGGTGGTGTTAGTCAGCAACTTCTTCTTCTGACCTGTCATCAAAAAGTATAGACAGCAATTTTTTTTTTTTTTTTTTGAGGCAGAGTCTTGCTCTGTTGCCCAGGCTGGAGTGCAGTGCTGCAATCTTGGCTCACTGCAACCTCCGCCTCCCGGGTTCAAACAATTTTCCTGCCTCAGCCTCCTGAGTAGCTAGGATTATGGATGCCCGCCACCATGCCTGGCTAATTTTTGTATTTTCAGTAGAGACAGAGTTTCACCATGTTGGCCAGGCTGGTCTCGAACTCCTGATGTCAAGCGATCCTCCTGCCTCAGCCTCCCAGTTGGCATTACAGGCGTGAGCCACCACGCCCAGCCAACATTAACTTTTATCGAAGCCTCAGTGTATAGCAGCAACGGGGGTACTGCTCCTTGCCTGGAAAGCTACCACATAGGCAGTGTGCCCAGAGCAGCAGCTCAGGGGCGGTCTGCAGCAATACTTATACCCACTTTTAATTATATGCAAATTAAGGTACAGATTATCTAGTAATGACTAGAAAAAGGGTGGTAACTTCCAGGTCATCAAGTCACTGCCATGGAGAGGGGTGGTAACTTCCGGGTGTTGTCATGGCAACGGTAAACTGACATGACACTGATGGGCGTGTCTTATGGAGAAGTGCTTTCCACTCTTCCCTGTTTCAGCTGGTCTTCAACATGATGCTGAGTCCAAGCCCCACCTCCAGAGTCTAGTCCCACCTCCTACTTCATCAGGCATTGAGGGAGGGAGATAGGGGATTTACCGCTTAATGGTTGCAGAGTTGCTGTTTGGGGGGGGATGAAAAATTTTTAAATAGATTGTGGTGATGGTTATACAACGTTATGAATGTAATTAATGCCACTGAATTATACATTTAAAAATGGTTCTGAACCTTTTTTACATTTAAAAAGTGAAATTTTGTCACACATTAACATAATGTTAAAAATGAATAACGCAATATACCAACAACCGTTGAATTTTACTCTTTACATGGGTGAATTGCGTGGTATGTAAATTATATCTTAATAAAGTGATTTCTTTTTTTCTTTTTTTTTTTATTGAGACTGAGTCTCGCTCTGTCACCCAGGCTGGAGTGCAGTGGCGCAATCTCGGTTCACTGCAAGCTCCTCCTCCCGGGTTCACGCCATTCTCCTGCCTCAGCCTCCCGAGTAGCTGGGAGGACAGGCGCCCTCCACCATGCCCAGCTAATTTTTTGCTATTTTTAGTAGAGACGGGGTTTCACCGTGTTAGCCAGGATGATCTCGATCTCCTGACCTCGTGATCCTCCTGCCTCGGCCTCCCAAAGTGCTGGGATTACAGGTGTGAGCCACCGCGACCGGCCAAGTGATTTCTCTTCTTAAATTCAGTGTCTTACTCACATGTGGCCTGTGGCTACCATCCAGGCAGTCCAGGGTGAGGCTATTTCACTTCATGCTTGGGTTCCCAGCCCTGCCGCCTGGCTGGGTGGCCTTGGATAAGTAAAGTCATCTCTCTGAGCTCCTTTTCTTCGTCTCTAACATGCAGATAACAACAGCACCCACCTCAAAGCTGTTGCAGGGTTTAAATGAGAGGAAAGTGAAAAATTCTCAGCAGGATATCCGGCAAACACAGAGTACTCTTTTCTGGGAGCCGTTATGATTATTGGCCCACTGAGAAAATATCACCAAAGGATAAACTCCCAAAAGTGTAGTCGGTAGGTCAGACAGTCATTTAAGAACTGCTGGAAGATGTGTGTTGAAACAACCCCAGGGAGGCAGGTGTGGACACCACCGGCCTCCTCTGGGCAGACAGCCCGTCCCTGCGTGGTATGATTGGCACCCAGCTCTCTCAGTCTGGCTCTTCTGTGTCGACAACTGGCAGATGGGACAGCTCCTTGCTGCTGTCATTCATGCGTCTCTAGTTATGGGAGAGGGTGGCCCCTTTAGATGCGCTGTGCTATGGTGGAGGAGAATGTGACAATAATGCTGTTAGATGCAATGCACGAGGGAACCCAGGAATGGTGCACACTGCGGAACACGCACAGGTGCAGGCGTGCACGGCAGGGCTCGACCTGAGCCTGATACGTGAATGAATACGTGAAGAGAAATAAAAGGCAGAGAGAAAGCCCTCAAAAGAAAGACTTGGCTGGGCGTGGTGGCTGACGCCTGTAATCCCAGCACTTTGGGACTTTGGGAGGTGGAGAGAGGATCACTTGAGCGCAGGAGTTGGAGATTAGCCTGGGCAACATGGTGAGACCAGGATGAAAGAAAGAACGAAAGAACGAAAGGAAGGAAGGAAGGAAGGAAGGAAGGAAGGAAGGAAGGGAAGGAGAGAGAGAGAGAGAGGAAGGAAGGAAGGAGAAAGAAAGAGAGAGAAAGAAAGAAGAAAAAGGGAAGAAAGGGAAGAAAGGGAAGAAAGGGAAGAAAGGGAAGAAAAGGAAGAAACTTGTTAACAATTCTCATTATCTGAGGGAAGAACGAGGATGGCAGAGGACTTTTTAGACCACACCAGAATTTAGTTTGATCTGCAGTTCCCCCCCCCCGCCCCCAAATTTGGCCATTTTCAATTTTATTTCAAGAAAAAAAGACAAAAAACCTTGGGGCGTCAATCTTTTAAAACGGTAGAGCAACCCGGAAGAAGGATAGACACAATTCACGTCTATTCTTTAGTTTCTTAAAAAATGTTTAAAACAGAAACAGATACGAAGAGATGTGAAGGGAGAGAGTTGGGAATGAATGAGATTGGATACGGAAATATATCGGGTAGACGAAGGGTGGTCACGATATAGCAAATCACAACATCAGAACATGAGAACAACAACTTAAAGGGGTGAATTGTGCTGTACTGCAAATGATGCCCTGTTTTTAAAATGCTATTTTTTTCTTTTTTTTCTCATATTAAGCGGAACAGATTTGACAGCCTTCGTAATAAAATCTCTGTGTATAAAACAAATCACACTTAAAATTATAAGTCAAGAAATAGACTTGGAAAAAAACTTATAGCCCCTGTGATAGAAATAACATCAATACATCTTTATCATGTAAACCAACACAGAGAAGGACCAAAGCTTGGATTCCAGTAGGCCAAAGTGGAGCCAAAAAGACACGGAAAGACCGTTGCAACAAATCGGAAAGAGGGGAGTGGCCAACTGTCATCCGGCGGGAAGAGCGTCCGCACACAGAGAAATCAAAATCCAAGCCCCGCTCCGTCAACCAACCAGGAAACAATCTCATGGGAATCCCGGGGCGGGGCGGGAGGCCGGGGCACATCTCTTCCCTGCTGGGTTTATATGCGCGGGGGGGGGTGGAATACGGGTCTGTCAAGGACCTTTGGGTGACAGAGAGAAGATGCTTTTCTTCTGGGGTTCCACTTGTGGGAATTGAGACAAAGAAATCATCCTAAACACCAGACCAAATTTTCATCCCCAAAGGTGTTATTTGCAGCACTATTTATTGTAAAAAGTCACCAAAAGCAAATAGCGGTACTAATATCTTGGTCTTTCCTCTTTATTTATTTTATTTAATTTATTTTGCAGATGGAGTCTGCCACTCTTACTGCCGCAGGCCTGGAGTGCAGTGGTATGATCTGGCGCACTGCAACCTCCACCTCCCAGGTTCAAGCCGACTTCTCCCGCGTCAGCCCTCCCCAAACGTAAGCTGGGATTACAGGCGCACAACACCATGTTCAGCTAATTTTTGTGTTTCCCATTAGAATGGGTTTCCGCCATGTCTGTCTAGGCGGGTCTCAAACTCCAGGGGGGGGGGGGGGGGCGGGGGGTGGGGGTGTTGGTGTGTGTGGGTGAGTGGGGCGGGGTGGGGAGGGGGCGGGGGGGGAGGGGGGGGGGGGGGGTGACATCGTGATCGCCCCGCCTTGGGCCTCCTAAAGTGCTGGCATTACAGGCGTGGAGACCCCCAGCGCCCGTCCCTAGCTATATATAAATATATATACTATTTTTTTTTTTTTTTTTTTTTTTTTTTTGAGACGGAGTTCTGTCACGCCAGGCTGGAGTGCAGTGGCGTGATCTCGGCTCATTGCAACTCTGCCTCCCTGGGTTCCACACCATTTCTCCTGCCTCAGCCTCCCAAGTAGCCGGGACTACAGGCGCCCGCCGCCATGCCCGGCTACTTTTTTGCATTTTTAGTAGAGACGGGGTTTCACCGTCTTAGACAGGATGGTCTCGATCTCCTGACCTCGTGATCTGCCCGCCTCAGCCTTCCAAAGTGCTGGCATTACATGTGTGAGCCACCGCGCCCGTCCCTAGGTACTGATATTTTTAAAACGTTGACAAACAGAGCCATGAAGACAGGGTTATCATGCTTGTATGCCTGATAACAAAAACTATCACATGTGGGGTACGATGGCTCATGCCTGTAATCCCAGTACTTTGGGAAGCCGAGGAGGGAGACTCACTTTGAACCCAGGAGTTGGAGACCAGCCTGGCAACATGGCGAATCCCCATCTCAACGAAAAATATCAAGTATTAGCCGGGCATGGTGGTATGTCCCTGTAGTCACAGTTACTCCGGAGGCTGAGGTGGGAGGATCACTTGAGCCCAGGAGTTGGAGGCTGCACTGCAGTGAGCCAAGATCACACCACTGCACTCCAGTCTGGGTGACAGAGCGAGACCCCATCTCAAAAAACAGACCAACAAAAAAAAACCCCCAAAAATAACAAAAAACAAAACAAAACAAAACTAACAACACCTATTACAAAAGACTCTATAAAAACCACAACCTGGCACAAAAGCCATCACAACCTGCCACCAAAAATACTGCAAGGACATCTCCCCCGCAATTGCCTGTTCACCCTCAGACTGGTGTCACCTTTATTATCGATCTTTGCAGCCAAGGATAATTATTTCCAAACAATTATGTAATCCTCCTCTTCTTTCCCTTTAAAAAAAAATCTTCTTCTTCCTTTACCTCCCTGCATATGCACATAGTTTACTATGACATGCATTTCCCACTGCAATGATCTATTCCCAAATAGCATATTTTCTTTTGGAAGCCTCTCTCTGTTTCTTATTTAGTTTGACATTGCAGTAGCAAAACACTTAGAGAAGGGGAGAAAAAAAACCCTTAAATTTGCACCAAGACGGAATTGGGTAAGAACACCATCAGCTCTTCCCAGGGTACTATGATTTTAAAAGACTGAAGATGGCATGGCAGCAGGGGAAATGCTTCTAGAAATTAAGTATCTAAAACCAGGCTGCCCACTTGAAAATATTACTTGGGATATCAGCTTGACAAGAAGCAGTGCCCAAATCCAGGCTGAGTAGAGCCTGGGGAGAACAACCATTATCTCACCAGCTCCCCCCGGTGTTGCCCTTCGAGAAGGAACTGGCTTCAATAAAGGAGACACCACCTTTGAAAAACACACTGTAATTGCTCAATTCTAAGAAGTCACTTTTCCCACATCTTGACGCCTCTGAAACCGGGAGGCATCTTCCAACGGCCGGCACCGTAAGACTGCTGTTTGAAAGGCATGAAAACCTGCAGAGGGGCGTCCACAGCCAAGAAGAAAATCCAGCAGACGAGAGTGGAGCACTCTCAGCCCCTGGGAACCAACGGGGTGGGCCTGGGTGGGTCAGGGGGAATTGGTGAGGAATAAGTTGTGTTTGGTGTTTGCTCTGAAAACAGAAGTCAGCAATAAACTGTTTCCTCTAATTGCAAAGCTGGATCAAGAGCCCCAGCAGTAATGATTTTTAGTTTTTACATGCAATCTTTTTTTTTTTCTTTGAGACAGGGTCTCCCTTCCCCCACTCTGTCATCCAGGCTGGAGTGCAATGGCGTCATCATGACTCACTGAAGCTTCGACCTTCCCGGCTCAGGTGATTCTCTCGCTTCAGCCTCCCGAGTAGCTGAGACCACAGGTACGCACCACCATGTCCAGCTAATTTTTGTATAACTTTTCCATAATAAACAAAAAAAATCTCAATTGTGAAACAATTTTAGGAATCCTTTATGTTACTTGTATTTTCCTTTATATTATTGTTTGCAATAAATACACCCATAAAAGCTCTTTCAGTAAATAAGAAATAAACATTCCAAATGGTAAGGAAGCATTGTTGCATCTTATAGGCAGTACACACTTTTCTTTCTTTATATCAACCATAAAAGTGGAGTATCTTAGAGTCCATGAATGCAGTAGCTAAAACATTCTCCAGAAGGAATAATGCTAATAATAGCAGCTGATGGGCCAGGCACAGTGGTTCACGCCTGTAATCCCAGCACTTAGGGAGGCCAAGGCAGGTAGATTACCTGAGGTCAGGAGATTGAGACCAGCCTGGCCAACATGGTGAAATGCCGTTTCTACTAAAAATACAAAAATTAGCTCATGTGGTGGCAGGCACCTGTAATCCCAGCGACTCGGGAGGCCAAGGCAGGAAAATTGCTTGAACCCAGGAGGCAGAGTTTGCAGTGAGCTGAGATCCTATCACTGCACTCCAGCCTGGGCAACAGAGTAAGACTCTGTCAAAAAAAAAAAAAAAAAGGCAGCTGACCATTTTTTTAGCACTTACTGAGTCCCCAGCGCTGTTCTCAGTGCTTTGTAAACATTAACTGATTTTGATGAAATTATGGAAAGTGGAGGGAGAAGAAGAGGGCAGAGGGCAAGCAGAAGAGAGATGGCCCCGTGTGCCAGAGGCAGTCAAAGAGCTTCTTAGAAGCAGACTTACATATCCATCTCCCACAGACTGCTTTTGCGAGTCCCCAGGACCTTCTTGGTGGCAAAAGTCTTCGGGGACCACAAGTTCACAAGCACCAGAATTATCTGTAGGGAAAGGTTGATGTCAACTCTTGAGCTTAGGTATTCAAAGCTTAATGCATTACAGTCTGGCGCAGTGGCTCATGCCCGTAATCCCAGCACTTCAGGAGGCTGAGGCAGGCAGATCACCTGAGGTCAGGAGTTGGAGACCAGCCGGGCCAACATGGCCAAACCCCATCTGTACTAAAAATACAAAAATTACCTGGGCGTGGTGGCAGGTGCCTGTAATCCCAGCTACTCAGGAGGCTGAGGCAGGAGAATAGCTTGAACCCAGGAGGTGGAGGTTGCAGTGAGCCAAGACTGCACCACTGCACTCCAGCCTGGGCAACAGAGCAAGGCTCTGTCTCAAAAAAAAAAAAAAAAAAAAAAAAAAAAGTTTTAACAATGATACCACAACAAGGGGAAATGGAATAGAACTATCTAGGAATAACCTTTTATATCTCACTGTAATAAAGCTAGCATAAATCTGAAACAGATTCTGATAAACTAAGATGTATATGGTAACCCTCCAAAAAACAAAAACAAAAAATAAAATGTACAAAGAACTCAAGTAACCCAATTTTAAAATGGGCAAGGTCAGGCATGGTAGCTCACAGCTGTAATCCCAACACTTTGGGAGGCCAAGGCGGGAAGATCACTTGAGGTCAGCAGTTTGAGACCAACCTGGCCAACACAGCGAAACCCTATATCTACTAGAAAAATACAAAAATTATCTGGGTGTGATGGTGGGTGCCTGTAATCCCAGCTACTTGAGAGGCTAAGGCAGGAGAATTGCTGGAACCCAGGGGCGGAGCTTGCAGTGAGCTGAGATTCCACCACTGCACTCCAGCCTGGGCAACAGAGCGAGACTCCGTCTCAAAAAATAAAACAAACAAACAAAAAAAAGAGTGAATGATCTGAATAGACATTTCCCAGAGAAGATATATAAATATAAATGGGCTAGATGTCCAGGAAAATATTAACACTATTAATTATCACAGAAATGCAATTCAAAACCATGCAGCCTCCCAGGCCCAAGTGATCCTCCCACCTCTGCCTCCCAAGTAGCTGGGACCACCAGTGCACACCACCATGTCATGGTCTCACCGTGCTGCCCAGGCTGGTCTCAAAATCCTGGGCTCAAGTGATCCTTCCGCCTTAGCCTCCCAAAGTGAAGTGTTTTAATTTTTTTTTTTACTATTATTATACTTTAAGTTCTAGGGTACATGTGCATAATGTGCAGGTTTGTCACATATGTATACTTGTGCCATGTTGGTGTGCTGCACCCATCAACTCGTCATTAAGTGTTTTAATTTTTAACCATAATACATGTACAGCCTTATGAAATTATTTTCCCACATCAGTTGAAATCATTATATTTTCTTCCTTGGCCTATTGATATGGTGAATTATATTGAAAGAATTTTTTTTTAAAAATTTTTGAATCATCTTTGCATTAGGAGGAGAAATCTTATTTGATCATGAAGAATTATGGTACGCTGGATTTAAGAGGCAATTATTTGATTTGGAATTTTTACATCTTCATTCACAAGTGAAATGAATCTATAATTTTCTTGCATCTGGTCCTTATCCGATTTTGGATTCAACATTGCATTAGCCTCTAAAAATGAATCAGGCAGTTATTACATAATTTTCCAGCGATTTTCTGGAATAATTCATACAAGATAGGAATTAAACATTCTTTGAATGTTTGGTATCACTTGCTTAGAAACCCATCTGTGCCGGGGGGTTTTGGGGGGAGAGGGGAGATCTCTGAATATAATTTCAAATTCTTTAATAGTCACTGGTTTATTCAAGTTCTCTGATTTTGTGTCATTTTAGCATTGTATATTTTTCTAGTAATTGAACCAGTTCATTCAGGTTTTTAATGTTAGCACATAGCCATAATATATTTTCATTACTTTTTATATCTCTGTCCTGGCTATAATTATTCACCATTTTACAATTTGTATTTTATTTGCAGCCTGTCTCTTTGTTCTTAATTGGTTTGCCAAAAGTAAGTCTGTCTTACTTGCTTTTTCAAAACTTAAAATAGATTTTGGTTTTGTTAATCTTTTCTTCCCCCGTGCATTTCATCGATTTCTCCCCATATTATTTTAATCATTTTCATACCATACCCCTGAAAAATGTGTGAACAATGGCTGCAGGCACCATCACGAACGCATCTTAGTAATAGAAGTTTGTCTTTAAAAAGCAAGTTGCATTGGCCAGGCGCAGTGGATCACGCTTGTAATCCCAACACACTGGAAGGCCGAGGCAGGTGGATCACTTGAGGTCAGGAGTTCGAGACCAGCCTGGTCAACATGGTGAAACCTCATCTGTACAAATACGAAAATTAGCCAGGCATGATGGCATGTGCCTGTAGTCCCAACTACTTGGGAATCTGAGGCAAGAAGAATGGCTTGAACCTAGGAGGCAGGTTGTAGTGAGCCGAGATTGCACCACTTCACTCCAGCCAGGAAAACAGAGTAAGACTCTGTTTCAAAAAAAAAACAAAAAAAAAAAAGAAGCTGCATACCAGAGTTAAAGACTACAGTTGTAGGGCTGAAATGCAGCCCCAAAATTCCATCATTTTGGAGCCCTAACGCGCCCAGTACGTCATGAACAGGACTGTACTTTGGACATTAGGATCTCTAAAGGAGGTAGGGAAGGTTAAATAAGCGTGGGCCCCTAATCCAACTGGAATTTATCCTTATGGGAAGAGGTATATGGCCACGAAGGGACGTTCTGCAGATATTTGTGCACACAGGAGAGCGAACCATTGTGGAGCACAGCAGAAGTTCTGTCTGCAATTTGTTATTTTGTTGCCTCAGGAAGAAACAACCATGCCAACATCTTGATCTCCGACTTCCAGCTCCAGAACTGGTTTTTTAATCATTCTGCTGTTTCAGTCCCTGCAGCTGGTGGTACTCTGGTATAAGGGCAGTTTAGAGCCAACGCAATTGTTATTTGTTTACTCCAGAAGCCCCCAAGAAACAAGCCATAATTTAATAGTTTACACACTGCTATAAATAATAATGAAAGTGTACGGCGATTACAATTTCAGAATGGTACTTTTCTAGGTACTGGTGAGGGAGATGGGAGAAAGGTGTGTTAACAGTAACTTCCTAATTCTTTTTCTTCTCTCTCTTTTTTTTATTTTTTTTTTTTTTTTTTGTTGTCAGGCCTCTCTCTGTTGCTCCACGTTGGCATGCAAGTGGCATTTTTCTCACTGGCAGCCTGACCTCCTTGTGTGTTTTTTAGCAATCTCCCACCTCAGCCTTCCAAGTAGCTGGGAACTTCAGGCTCTGCGACCCACCAGGCTAATTTTTGTATTTTCTTGTAGGGACAAGGATCCCTCTATATTGGCCAGGCTGGTCTCGCAAACTCCTGAATTTCAAATGGATTTTCAGCTTCCAGGTACAAAGCATGACAGACGTGATTCTCGCGTCACAGGCCAGGAGCAGCTTTTGTTACGCTTTTATAGCTCACATCCTGCGGAATCATCAATGGGTAGCGAATCAAGGTTGGAATTTTGGATGAAAGGCAGCATATTACCTTTTTGCCCCTGACTGCTTACTTAGCTGCAAAGAGTATTATACTAGTGAGAAAGCTGGGACATCAGGCTTGGCTGCCCCCGCGGATGGCGAAACTCACCCTCACTAATGAGGACCGTAGGATTACTGAACTCGTGTCCAGATGAGATACCTTCAAAGAAGTACACACCTCATCTCATTATTCTGTGAATGATATGATAGTAAATTTGGAAATCTAATCTTCATGAGGAAACATTAGACCAACTAAAAATTTTTCTATTTTTAGAAGGGCAAGGAAGCTGTTCTTCCAAAAATGTCTCTCCCTCTTTCTCTTCATATATACCATATATATATCTATAGTATATAATCTATTTTTTCTATAGTATATACATTTTTTTTTTTTTTGTTTGTGTTAGTCTCTGGCTCTCCGTTGCCCAGGCTGGAGTGCACGTCATGTAATCTTGGGCTCACTGTAAGGCTCACCCTCGCGCAGGTTCCCGCCATTCTCCTGCCTCAGGCCCTCCAAGCTAGCATGGGTTTATTTTGGTTTGCTTCACTCCCCGTGCAATTTTTCTATTTTTAGTTAGAAGTCGTGTGTTGTCTCAATCTCCTGACCTCGTGATCGCCTGTCTCGGCCTCCCAAAGTGCTGGGATTACAGGCATGAGCCACCGCGCCCGGCCCCCAAAATGTCAATATTATAAATATGGAAATGTTCCAGATTCAAGGAGGCTAAAGAGACATGACAACTGGCTGGGTACAGTGGCTCACGACTGCAATCCCAGCATTTTGGGAGGCTGAGGCTGGTGGATCACCTGAGGTCAGGAGTTCAAGATCAGCCTGGCCAACACGGCGAAACCTCATCTCTACTAAAAATATAAAAATTAGCCGGGCATGGTGGTGCACGCCTGTAATTCCGGCTACTTGCGACACTGAGGCAGAAGAATTGCTTGAACCTGGGAGGCGGAGGTTGCACTGAGCCGAGATGGCACCACTGCACTCCAGCCTAGGCCAAAGAGCGAGACTCTGTTTCAAAGGAAAAAAAAAAAAAGACATGACAACTAAATGCAATGCCTGACCCCAGATGGGATCCTGAACTGGAGGGGGAAGTGCAATGAAGGACATCATTAGGTAAACTGACATAATTTTGAATATCACCAGTGGATTAGATAAAAGTATGCATAAATGTTACATTTATAGAAGTTGAGTATTTTGGTTATGGAGGATAATATTTCTATTCTGAGGAAATACACACTGAAGAATTTAGGGGTAAAGGGCCATGATGTGTGTAACTAACCCTTAAATGCTTTTGAAAACATATATGTAAGGCCCAGCACGGTGATTCATGCCTATAATCCCAGCACTTCAGGAGGCCAAGGCAGGAGGATCGCTTGAGCCCACGAGTTTCAGACCAGCCTGGGAGAGATCTTGTCTACCAAAAAATAATAATAATAAAATTGGCCAGGTGTGGTGGTGCATGTCTGTGGTCCCAGCTACTTGGGAGGCTGCACTTGGGGGGCACTGCTGAAGCCCAGGCAGTTAAGCTGCAGTGAGCTGTGATTGCACCATTGCACTCCAAAGCAAAGGAGCGAGACTCTGTCTCAAACCAAAAAGGAAGAAGAAGAAGAAGGAGGAGGAGGAGGAGGAGGAGGAGGAAGAAAAATGGCCTGGGCTCAGTGGCTCATGCCTATAATCTCAGAACTTTGGAAGACTGAGGCGGGTGGATGACTTGAAGTCAGGAGTTCAAGACCAGCCTGGCCAACATGGTGAAACCCCATCTCTACTAAAAATACAAAAATTAGCCTGGCATGGTGATGGGTCCCTGTAGTCCCAGCTATTCAGGAGGCTGAGGCAGGAGAATTGTTTGAACTCAGGAAGTGGAGATTGCAGTGAGCCAAGATTGTACCATGGTACTCCAGCCTGAACAACAGGGTGAAACTCCATCCCCCCAAAAAAAAGACAAAATAAAAAGGAAAGAAAGAAAGACAGGGGAGAGAAAGAAAGAAAAAGAAAGGCAGGAAAAGAAAAGAAAAATAATATATATATATGAGCTAAAGCTAGCTAATACTGTAAAAATCTGGCCTGCCCTTCATCTATAGACCCAGATAAAACTGCAAAGTTAACAGGATACATTTCACCCAGGGGGGAGCTGCAGCAGTAAAAGTGTTCTAACAGCCCCCTTTATGAGTGACTACTGTTATCTTACTCACTGAGAAACTTTGTTCTCTAAAATCATAGACTGTTGGAAACTTTGCAGTATGAAAGTCTATCGGTAAGAATGAAACAGCCTAATCTTTCCTTCCTGGAAGATCTGTCACTTTGACCAAGATAAGAAGCCTCCATTTCCAGCCCTGGTGCAGAGTTTTAAATAAAAAGTTTCTGGGCACAGCATGCCACATTTATATTAACATTGTAGTTTCCAGGGAAACAAGACCTTAGGTCCACTTTGCAGTCCAAATCTGATTTTTCCTTTTTTTTTTTTTTTTTGAGACAGGATCTCGTTCTGTCACCCAGACTGGAATACAGTGATACAATCATAGCTCACTGCAACTTCAAACTCCTGGATTCAAGCAATCCTCCCACCTCACCCTCCCAAGTGGCTGGGACTACAGGCATGTGCCACCACACCAGATAATTTTCTCCTACCCTCCCCTCCCCTCCCCTTCCCCTTCCACTCTCCTTTCCTCCCCCTTCCTCCCCCTCTCCTCCCCTCTCCTTTTCTCCCCTTCCTCCTTTCCCTCCCTTCCTTCCATAGAGGTGGGATTTCACTATGTCACCCAGGCTGGTCTTGAACCCCTGGGCTCAAGCAATCCTCTTGTCTTGGTCTCCCAAAGTGTTGGAATTACAGACATGAGCTTACTGCACGCGGCCCAGGCCTGATGCTAACTCACTTATACACATTCCTACCTTGTTCTAAACCTATCTAAACATTGTTTCACTTAAATTTCATCCGAATTTCTCTCTTCCTCCAAATCCTATAACTCGATTGCAGCTTCTCCTCTGAGGGGTGATCGCTCTTATTTCAGTGGGTCAACAAACTTGACTGTCTTGCTTGTCTCTGATGATTGGGCTAGGATGGATGGATGGGTGGGTGGGTGGATGGATGGATAAATGTAATGATGAAGCCAAAGCAATGGGGTAAACTGTTAATAAACAAATCAGAGTAGAGTATTTATTTGTCCTACAGTGTTTATATTTGTGTAGGTTATCTATAAGTTTAAACTTATTTCCAAATTAAAATTTTGTCTGTTTTTTTTGTTTTGTTTTGTTTTAAGGTGCACGCCTGTAGTCCCGGCTACTCAGGAAACTGAGGTGGGAGGATTGCTTTAGCTTAGGAGGTCGAGGCTGCTGTGAGCTATGATTGCGCCACTACTGCACTCCAGCCTGGGTGACAGAGTGAGACTCTGTCTCAAAAAAACAAAAACAAAAACAAAACAAACAAACAAAAAAACCAGAACCCGAAAATAAGTAGAAAAGAAAGAAACTAAGTTGGTTTGGACCAGTGTTTAGCCACAAAGAAAGAAATTTTATATTGAATTTTATATTGTTAATTCAGCACATCGACGTTTAAATTTTGAAAAGCTTCTTATCATTTTCTATGACACTAATATTTCATATGAATTTATTTCACTTTTTAAAAAATGGTTATGATCTACCCAAGGAAATGCACCTGTTCTGAAAAACTCTCGTCCGAGAGATCCAAACGCGAGTTGAACGTTAAGGCTTCGCGAATTGGGGTTTTCCTACCCGTGGGCGCGTGACCGGACTACATTTCCCAGAGTACCTCGGGGCGAGGCCTGGGTGGAGAGGGGTCTGAGCTCCGACCTCACCGCCAAGGCGTGGCCCTCAGGCTTGCTGGGAAATGGAGGTGAACCTCACGTGGGAGGAGGGGCGGGGCTTGAGAGGTGACCCGTTGGAGTCACCCGGTTACTGCGGAAAAACGTGGTTTTGGGAAGGCGGTAATGGGCCTGCTGCTCGGCCTCTTGGGCTTTATCGCCCTGCAAGCCCGTGCGGCCGCTGGTTCTTCTTTCTTCTCTGGTTCCTCCTCCTCTGCTGAATCATCCCAGGCCTCCTGCCCTTGTTCTACTTCCCTGGGATCCCTTAATGCATCTCTTCTAATCAGCTGCCGAGGCGCCCCCTGGTCCATGGCTCTGGCCTTGCAAACTACCAGCGCTCCGCAGAGAGCCAGGGAGAGGACACTGGCAAACTGTGGCCCGTGGGAAGTCTGGTGGGGCTTCCTGGAGGAGAGAGTAGGTTTCCCACACAGACCAGAGTCAGGAATCAGCACCAAATGCCACATATAGGCGTGCTGTTCTGATGCATAAACAGTCCTTGCAGGCACGCCACTCCCTTCAGACCTCTCTCTCCGCATGCCCGCAGCTGGCCCTGTGCTTGGTATGGTAGCTCCAGGCCCTGCCAGGGAGACAGACATTGTCAGACCAGACTGTGGCACCCAAAGTGATGTGGAAAGCCCTAGACCCTGTGGGAAACTAGAGGAGGTGCCTCACCCAGCCTTGGAGAGGCCAGGGAAGAAAAGCAGCAGAGATCCAACTCATCTCAGGGTCCCCTGCATGATGCCACACAAGAATCTTCATTCAAAGGGCTCCCATGTGCCAGGCGATGCTGGGGACAGAGATAGTCATACCTTGTCCTGCCCTCCCCCTACGCACCTGGAGTGTCCCTCAGCCTGTCTGATCAGGGCTGGGTCAAGAGAGGAACAAGGGATTTGTGGATACCAAAGGGGATCCCTAACCCCGCACGGGACTCGGGGGAAAGGCTGGATGTTTGGGATGATGTGTTAACCAATTCTTGGAAGTGGGTGTTTACCCTACAGAGGAGGGAGGATGGAGATCTTTGCATATACAAATGCACAGTGTCAGGAGAGAGCACACAGAGGTGAAGATCAGATCTGGGAATTGCAAAGACCCCTCTGTGTCTGGTATTATTCTAGATCAATACTGTTATTATCCCCACAGTACAGATGGAGACATTGAGAAGCAGCAAGGTAATGTCTCACTCAGGTTTTCCCAGGAGATAAGTGGCTGATAGGAGACAGGACTAGAACCTGGATCATCTGGCTCCAGAATCCAGGCGGGCAGCCATGGTGTACCATGCCCAAATACTTTCCAGAATGGAAGCTCTGCTAGGGTAGAGACCCTTGTGGGAAATAACAGGTACTCATCATTGTCTGCCTAATCTGATCTCTGGCTGCCTATAAGATCTAGAGCTGCCTGGCCGGGCGCGGTGGCTCAAGCCTGTAATCCCAGCACTTTGGGAGGCCGAGACAGGCGGATCACGAGGTCAGGAGATCGAGACCATCCTGGCTAACATGGTGAAACCCCGTCTCTACTAAAAAATACAAAAAACCAGCCGGGCGAGGTGGCGGGCGCCTGTAGTCCCAGCTGCTTGGGAGGCTGAGGCAGGAGAATGGCATAAACCCAGGAGGCGGAGCTTGCAGTGAGCTGAGACCCGGCCACTGCACTCCAGCCTGGGCGGCAGAGCGAGACTCTGTCTCAAAAAAAAAAAAAAAAAAGATCTAGAGCTGCCTATTCCTCCCTGGGGAAACTGAAGCTCAGCATGGGAAGAATTTCTGATTGAAGGCTGACTCCAGGCCACACCCCCACTCTCCTATCTCTCCTATTCTGCATTCCTCTGGGGCTGTGGGGCTGAGAAACGACTCCTGAAGAGAGAAGGGTGGGTGATCTGCCCTCTATCCAAGCTGACCCTGATGGCTTGCTCCTCCCTTGTGGATCCAATGGTGACCCTTTAGGCAGTGGTGCCATGGCTGAAGGAAGGGAAGGGGTAGAGTGGTAAGGACAGACGGGTCACATTCCCATTCCTGGGCTCCCTGATGTCAGGGTCATGCCCATGATGCCAACCTTGGGGGAGGTACTAGGGTGATTTCCAAAGTGCCTGTCCTCCAAACAGCTGTCCACTATGCTGAGGCCCAGGCTGGCTGACTCCTGGGTGTCTTCACTGCCCCCAGGGAGTAAAGATATGAAAACGGTGAGGGAGAGCCAGGCGCTGTGGCTCACGCCTGTATCCCCAGCACTTTGGGAGGCCCAGGCAGGCAGATTGATTGAGCTCAGGAGTTCAAGACCAGCCTGTGCAACATGGCAAAACCCAACCTCTATAAAAAAATACAAAAATTAGCCAGGTGTGGTGGGGTGCACCTGTAGTCCCAGCTACTTGGGGGGGCTAAGGTGGGAGGACTGCTTGAGCCCAGAAGATTGAGGCTGCAGTAAGCCATGATTGTACCACTGCACTCCGCCTGGGCGACAGAGCAAGACCCGGTCTCAAAAAAAGAAAAAAAAAAAAGGGTGAGGAAGGAAGGTAGCGTGTGGCTCAGGTTCAGCCATTACTAAATGCACACTGTCCTGGTCTCACCTGAACATCCCAAGAGCTGCACAAAGTAGGAGGGATTGTGCCCATGTTCAGATGAAAAACCCGAGGCTCGCAGAGGGGAAGGGCCTGGCTCCTGGCCTCACTGGCAGGAAGCAGAGGAGGGAAAACTGGAAGTCTAAGCTTCAGGGTTGGGTGGGTCCTTAAGTCCATGTCTCAATATATCAGCTCAACAAGTCCATAAAACCGTATCATCTGGGGAAACCAACCGGAGACACACCACTTAAACCAATGAAACAGGCTTTCCTGCAGGACTTGTCAGAGCCTTTAGCTCCTTCATGTTTCCCAAATCTCTTTGACCAGGACCAAGACCAAGGCCTGGGACGTATTGGCAGTCCCTGGGTTCCAAAGGCCGAGAGAGGGCACGATGGAGGTGAAGGTGTCTACAGCATTTGCACGCGTGTACTCCGGGCATCTGTGCACAGAACAGATGAACGTGTGTACGTACATATGCACCAGTGTTTCTCCATCACTCTATCTGGGGCTCAAATTACATCTTTAAAAAGCAGAACAGGCGTCCGAAGGCCAGAACACGCGCCCAAAGACCAGGGTCTGGCCCTTCCCGGCTTTCCCTGCAGAAGTTAAAATCCAAGAGTGCCTTCAATGCCCCTCAAGTCAGATTCCACAAGGATTTATTGGCACCGGACCTAGCCTGGTGTCCGCCCCTTCAAGGAAGGACACTAACAAGGAGGGGTCCCGGCACCGCAAGAGCCCTCCCAGGAGCGCCCAGCCTGGAGGGGGGTGGGGGAGATGCTGCCATCCGTGGACAGGAAGGGAAGGGCGATCTCGCAGGAGGGTGGGCACGGCGCAGGGAAAGGCCGGCTGGTGGGATGGGCAGGGAGGCGGGGAACCGGCCCCGCTAGAAGGGGAACTCGCAGACGTAGTAGAGGCGCCGCTGGCAGTCGTGGTCCCACCAGGAGCCGTCGTCAGAGGCCTGCGCCACGCAGTTCTCCAGCGTGCCGCCGTTGGGCTGGTCCGGGCTGAGCGGGTGCGGCGCGGCGCTGGGCTGGGCGCCGAGCTCGGGGCGGGGTGCGCGATGCCAAGCGAAGAAGGACACGCGCTGGCCGTTTTCGAAGAGGTAGAGACCCTCAGCGCGCCGATCGTGCACGCCCAGCCACACCGGCCAGTTGTAGGTGGCGAGCGCCGCGCGCAGGTAGCGTGTGAGCGCCTCCATCTGCTGGCGATCAGCCGGCTGCGCCAGGCTCCCGCCCCGCGCCGTGCACCGCGCCTGCGCCGCCGCCTGAGTTTCGAAGTCGCGCGAGAGCAGGAAGCACTTGTGGCCCAGGCGCAGCCCCTTCAGGCAGCCTGTGGGCAGGGCCGGGTAGAGAAGGAGGCAGGGTTATGCATTCGGAGACTGGAAGGGGGCGGGAACAAATCATCCGGGAGTGGAGGGAGGCGGGGTCAGGACCTCGTAGGGCGGGCTGGGAGGAGGCGTGGTCAGAACCGCGGGAGCCAGAAGGTAGAGAGTCGGGTCCGCCAGGGGCGGGGCCAGGCGGTGGGGGCGGGACTATAGGGGGCGTGGTGCTGCCCCAGTCGGGTCAGCGCGGCTCTGGAGTACCCGCCCTGCTCCCTGCATTCTGCCTCCCAGCTCTCTAACCCCGTACGCTAGCACACAGCAGCTCTCCCGCCTCGGACACCTAGGGTCACTTTCTCAACCAGTCCCATACCTGGCCAAAGAGTCTCATTTTTTTCCACCCCGCGTACCGCGGACTCACCCTCCAAGCGGCCGTGCTCGCGCTCGGCGCGACCCTGCGCCACCTGCAGGGCTTGCACGGCATCGCGGGTGTCGCCCGCCGCGTCCCGCAGCTGCCGCAGCCCCTGGGTCAGCTCGACCACGCGGGTGTCCAACGCATGCAAACGGACGTGCAACTGGTGCAGGCCTGCGTCCAGGCCGGCCAGGCGTCCCACTGCGGACAGACAGGGATCGTGCTGGAGGGGGAGCCTGGAGATGCAGCGGGGGGACTGAGGACCTGGAGAACTGGAACCTAGGGCTCCTGAGGGCGGGGTGGCGGTGGGGAGGACCCCGGACTCCTGGAAGGTAGGGTCGAGTGGCGCCAGGCTCTTAGAAGGCATGGTCGTGGACCTGGGGCTCCTAGGGGTGTGGGGGCTCTGGGCTAGGCAATGGACAACTGAAAGACCACCTGGCAGGGAACCGACCCTTCATTTTTGTGAAAGTGACCGCGGCGGCCCGGGGCTTTCGGGGGTGAGGGCTTCTGGTTACTTACGGATGTAAGTGACGATGTCCTCGGGGGTGGGCGAGGGGCTGGGGCCGGAGGATGGGGTTGGCGTTGCTTCCTCCTCCTCTTCCTCCCCCTGGTCCTCCTCCATCTCCCAGTCCTCTTTGCCCTCAACAGTTNGCAGCTGCCGCAGCCCCTGGGTCAGCTCGACCACGCGGGCGTCCAACGCATGCAAACGGACGTGCAACTGGTGCAGGCCTGCGTCCAGGCCGGCCAGGCGTCCCACTGCGGACAGACAGGGATCGTGCTGGAGGGGAGCCTGGAGATGCAGCGGGGGGACTGAGGACCTGGAGAACTGGAACCTAGGGCTCCTGAGGGCGGGGTGGCGGTGGGGAGGACCCCGGACTCCTGGAAGGTAGGGTCGAGTGGCGCCAGGCTCTTAGAAGGCATGGTCGTGGACCTGGGGCTCCTAGGGGTGTGGGGCTCTGGGCTAGGCAATGGACAACTGAAAGACCACCTGGCAGGGAACCGACCCTTCATTTTGTGAAAGTGACCGCGGCGGCCCGGGGCTTTCGGGGTGAGGGCTTCTGGTTACTTACGGATGTAAGTGACGATGTCCTCGGGGTGGGCGAGGGGCTGGGGCCGGAGGATGGGGTTGGCGTTGCTTCCTCCTCCTCTTCCTCCCCCTGGTCCTCCTCCATCTCCCAGTCCTCTTTGCCCTCAACAGTTCTGGCAGGATTCTCATCCCCCCTCCCAGCAGGCAGTCCCAGGGCTTCCTGCAGATGCTGGGGCAGGGGAGGGGCGGTGAGCCCCAGCCTGCCACCAAGATGCCCCACGCGCCACTTTCCAACTCTTAACTCATTCTCTGCCGCCTGAGTCCTGTCTCTGAGCCCATTACCAAACCCCCCCTCCAGACTATCCTAACTGCTGTTTTTTGTCCATTTCCCTAACCTTGCAATACCCCCTCCCAGGCTCACAGTTCACCACCCATAGCTCCCTGACACTCCAGAGCTCACCTTCAGCATCAGGGCCTCCCTCTCCCGCTCCTCCTCCTGGGCACCTCCCCAGCCTCCCTCCCACTCCCTCTCGGCTCCCCGAGCCCCATGGCCAAAGCCCAAGAGCTGGGGGACCACCAAAGCCCCCAAAAGCCAGGCTGCCTGCATTAAGCTGGACTCTTGGCACCCAAAGTTCCAGATGTCTGGATGTCTGGGATGGGAGGGGTGGCCTCTGGGAACTGTTGAGTGCCCCTGCCCTGTGTGCAGGTCACTAGCCCCCAGGTTCCCGACTCTCCCAGCTTCTCTCTTCCTGTTTCTCTCCTCGTCTCTGTCCGGTCCGTTGGTCTCCTCTGCTCCTCTGTGTGTGTCTCTCCCCGCCCCTCTTGGCTCCCCCGAGGCCCTGCCTCTGTGGCCGGAAACCTCCAACGTTCCAAAGCCTGGATCCTGCCTTGGGTCTCCTCGCACACCCTCCTCTTTCCACTTTCCAGAGCTCGCTTCCGCCCTGCTCCTTCCTTCTGCCGTGGCCCAAAGCTTAGATAATCAGGAAGAGGATGGAGCTGGCTCTCCAAGGAGTCTTGGAAAACACAGGCCCCGGCTTCAGCCCAGGAACCCGCTCAGAATCATGGGGGCAGTGGTGGGATGCTGGGACTGAGCACTGCTCCCTTCTTCCCTGCCTGGCCATTCCTGAGGAGGGGGCAGACCTCAGGGTCTCGCTGAGGCTGTTATTACCCTGTGGCCACCATCGCCCACATGCTCAGTAGAGGAGACTCCAGGGCCTCTCCTGCCCCCTAGATTGCCCATCCCCCCCTCCAAGCCCTTTTCTGGAGATCCAAGTGAGTGGGTGTGGGGGCGGGGCGACACATGCAAAGAGCACGCGTGTGACTGTGTGCACAGCCCTGGAAGATGGGGCTCGGGGATTAATTGACCACTTTACTAGAAGCCTCCTGCAGGCCAGGCCCTGGGCTGGGTGATGCTGAGGACTCCAGCTGTTTGCAGACCAGCAGCCAGATAGTTCCTGGGATGAGGAGGCTGGAGATGGGAGAGGGTGAGGAGTCTGGAGGAGCAGTCAGGGAAGGTTTCTCCAGGAGGTGAAATCGACAGACGCTAGGCTGTGTGCTCAAGGAGCTCTGCGCATTCAGTGAGCCACCTCATTTCAGCCTGGACCACTGCAGTCTCCCTGCCCTCCCCCTCCTTCCTCCTGAGCCCCTCCAATCCCGGCTGCTTGCCGCAGCCAAAGCAATCCTTCCAAACCATAAATCAGATCACATCACTCCCCACTCCCCTGCTCCCCCACCTTCCCATCATAAGCAGGAGGGAAGCCAAGCCTGGGCCTCAGTCCTTAGCACAGCCTACCATGCTGAGGGCTGGGAAGGAAGAACCCTTTACACCTCTGCAGCCTCATCACCCGCACTCCCCTCACCCGCCCCCAGGCTCCACCTTCCCTGGCCTCTTGGCTTGCCCCCAAATACTAAGCTGATTACAACCTCAGAGCATTTGCACTAGCCCTTTCCTCCTTCGAGAAGGTTCTTTCCCCAGCGCCTTCTCATCATTGAGGTCTCAGCTCCAAGAGGCCTTCCCCGACCACCTTATCTGTTCCACAAGTTACTTTATTAAAATGCCCCATTTCATCTTTTTGGTATAATCAAGACTGGCATGATCTTGTTTGTTTATGTCTGTTCCCTGCCAATGAAAGCAGGGATTTCTATGCACTGCTGCATCTCCTAGCACAAGGCCTACCTAGCGCATAGTAGGTGCTCAACCTGTTGAGTGGGCGAGAGGGTAGCCGTTCCTGGTGGGGTCAAAGGCCTGGAGGCTTCACCTTTTTGGTTTGCTGGCACCCAAGTTCCCAGGGTGGTGGTGGCAGCGTGGGTGGAGGCGGTGAGAGCAGTGGGAGAGAAGCTTGGAGGCGAGGAAGCACGATGCCATGCCATGCTCCTCTATGTCAGGCCCATGAGTCATGCAGGGCTTTTCCAGCCCAGGCCTGGCTGGTGGTGCCAACAAGCATGGGGCACACCAGCCGGGGATCACTGGGCCTGCTCTTCAAAAGAGGAGACCGAGGCTCTGAAACAGCATGGCCTGCTGGAGGTCACCAGTGTGGCGGCAGCTAGCCAAGGTTTCTGGCTCCAAGAGCAGGGCATCTGCCCTCGGCTGCCGGGAGCCCCAGGAGGGGCCTTGGAAATCAATGTCTCCAGCCTTCCGTTTTCCAAGAAAGCCTGGTACATCGAGGGCACTGTGACCTTGGGCAGACTGCTCCCTGCCTCAGAGCCTGGGCCTCTCAGGTACGGGTCAGGGACCTGGGACCCCTCACCAGGAGCTACAGACCTCAAGAAATAATGCATATATGGGGAAAGGCCTTGTAAACTGTGCAGGGGTGCACAGCCTCTCTGGCTGCTGAAGCCAACATGGGCAGCTGTTCTTTCCCCGGGCCCAGCTGCTCACCACCTGGGCTAGTGGATATGCATCAAGATAGAGCCTCCCCAGGCTGAGCAGGCACCTCCTCCAGCTCATACTCGGGTACCAGGGAGAGCCTGCAGCTGGAGGGGAACCCAGAGGTTGCCTAGAACTGCCACCTGCAGGCCCGGGAGGTGCTGTTGGAGCTGGGAGAATGAGGAAGCCTGGGCTAAGGGGACACTCACCACTCACTGCTGCTCTGTGGGATCTGCCCTCTCTGTGGGTGCGTCCCAGGCATGAATGAGCTGTCTGCCTGCAGCTGGCTGCATATGCGTGCCTACACACACATGTGCAAGCTCTGAGGAGATGGTTGGGTGTGTCTGTGTGTGATGAACAAGGATCTGCAACTATGAGGGGATATGCCTGGTAGTGCACAACAGTGGTCAAGTGAGGACTTTGGAGCCAGCCTACCTGTTCTTGATTCTTGTTACCACCTCCTTATAGCTGGATGACCTTGGGCAAGTTACTTAGCCTTTCTGTGCCTCAGTTTCCCCCTCTAGAAAATGGGGATGGTGAAAGTCCCTGAGCCTGGCACACAGAAAGTGCTGTAGGAATATCAGCAGTAACTATCCTGGAGGGGAAGGATGGCACGGTGTTGGGCATGTAAACGGGTGAGTGCGAACCAGTGCAATGGACAGCACGGTGGGTGGGCGTGATGGGAAGGCGTGCACACGTCTCTACAGTGCTGTAACTCCGTTTTGGTGTTGAGAGATCTGGGCATGCATACCGGGGTGAACGCCTGTGTGTGTGTGTGTGTGTGTGTGTGTGTGCACCCGCGCACGCGCGTGTGTGGTGGGCAGTTGTGTGCATGTGCTGCGTGTGTGCCCGGGCACAGGGGTGTGACAACTGCATGTAGCTGGGTGTGTTTGTAGCTGTGTACCCCAGGTGCATTGTGTCTGGGCATGCATGCGCTGGAGAGTGTGTGTATATGGGGACTCTGCAGGTGCCGTTACAGCTGGTGACTGTGCACCTGTGCCTTGGGGGAATGTGGCCTGGCCCAGGTATGTCCACGTGTGCCCTGACCCAGTACTGAGATGGAAAGGGTGTGTGTGTGTG
>NW_016806418.1:618133-641641 GCF_001698545.2 Rhinopithecus bieti
CCCCCCGCCGCCGATTCCTCAGCCCGTCTCGGTACCAGCTGCGTGCCAGCTATTCTTAGCCGCGGAGCGTTTGATTCATGCCGCCCCGGCGGAGCGTGCCCGCTCCCTCCCGCGAGCCCTGAGGGGGAGGGGCCGGAGCCGGCCCGGGGGGCTGGGGCAGCCGTACACGCTGGGGCCCTGACCAGTTTTCTTTCATTCCACCGGCCACCCCCTCCGAGCGGGGTTAAGGCTAGGGGTCAGCCAGGGTCAGCCGAGGGGGAGTGGCTGGCTGCAGGCCCCAAATCGCTAGGTGGGCTGTGAGGCGGGGCGGGGAGGAGGAGGCCGGGGTCTCCGCAGAGACGAGGTGGGGCGGCGTGGCTGGGTACCTGGAGGCGGAGGGGGCTTCGCAGCGCTGTCGCGCGTGGGGGAGGGGTCTGCTGGCCCTGGGTTACAGGCTCGCTCGCCCACAGCTCCTGGAACTCTCCTCCCACCACACACATTTAGTCTTCCCTTTCCCAACCCCCCAGCCCATCCCCACTCCCCCAAAGTCAGCAGTACCCTCCACTGCTTCCCATCTCCATGGCAACGGTGCAGGAACCGGGCCTGGTGTGGGGGGGAGGGACCAGACCAGACATTCTGGTTTCCGGTGCTGGGGTGGGAGTTGGGGGAGAACAGAAGGGAGGCGGACCCCTTTTGGAAGGGGCTCCACCCTCATAAGTCCACCTCAAGGGAGAGCAGGGAGGATCCAGAGATGATCCCCTACCTCAGTTCCCCAGACCTTCCTCTCACTTCTTAGCCTCCCTCCTAACACCCCCAGTCCTCAGAGTGGAGCCCCTAGTACCCAGCAAAGCCAGCCCACCCACCCTGCAGTCCTAGAAAAGAGCTACAGGTCATCTGCAGCCACCCACATCTACCTGGGCCACCACACCACTATCACCAGTACAGCACTCCCCGGGCCAACCTCCCCACCCACCCACACACTCTCTCAAGATGCCCCAGTCTCTAAAAGCCACTTCTTGTGGTTCCCTTGGGGACACCCTAGGCCAAATGCTCTGCCCATGACACCGCCATCTCAGTGCCCCTTGCTCCCCTGGGACGGCGGATTCCCCAGCACTACTCTGCATGCCACGCGTTGTCAGCCACACTTGAGTGAAGTCACCAGTTCCACCCGCTCCAGGCTCACCACGCCTCCCTCTCCCCCTTACTACATCTCAGTCTCAGCCTCAGCTTCTCCCCAACCCCACCCCCCGGCCCTGGGGTGACAGGCCAGGCTGGGGCCAGGAGGGCAGGATGCCTGTCAGTTTGTCCATCTGTCTGTCCTTAGCTAATTTTAGCTGCATTTTCTGTGGCCTGGCAAAGTGGGCCAGTAGCTCCCGCGGTGATTCTGCGGTTTCTGGGACACGGCCACGCTGGGTCACCGGCAAAGTGGGGCGCAGGGGGCGGGCTGCAAGCGGGGCCAAGGGCAGGGAAGGAGACACATGCCAGAAGCATGTCAGGGACAGGGGTGTGTGCGTGCCAGCATGGGAGGAGGCAGCAGGGGAGGCCATGCAGGCCGAGGGTGTGCCCAGCCTCCTTCCTGCCTATCTTGGGCAGTGGGAGTAGGCTGCCCTTGACCGCTTGACCACCAAGTAGCACTAGCGGCCTCTGAGGGGCCCCGGGCCCCTAGTCTGATGGCCGCCCTTGACCCCCATAGCCGCCTGTGATGCTGCCGTCCCCCGTCGCCCCGTGGCCCCACAATGACCCACAGCCCCGCGACAAGCGAGGACGAGGAACGCCACAGTGCCAGCGAGTGTCCCGAGGGGGGCTCAGAGTCCGACAGCTCCCCAGACGGGCCAGGTCGAGGCCCCCGGGGGACCCGGGGCCGGGGCAGTGGGGCACCTGGTAGCCTGGCCTCTGTTAGAGGCCTCCAGGGCCGCTCAATGTCCGTCCCAGACGACGCCCACTTCAGCATGATGGTCTTCAGGATTGGCATCCCGGACCTGCACCAGACAGTGAGTACCTGCCCACTGGCCAGCGGCAGGAGAGGGACAGGGGAAGCTGGGGGGACAGGGCTCCAACTGACATGGGGAGTTCCACTGGTGCTGGGGATCCTTCCAGGGATCACCCCCACACCCAGCTCCTGGCTCACTTCCCAACCCACCTCAGGCTCCTCTCCGGCCCCTGGCCCACCCTAGCCCCTATCTCCTCCCCCACCAGAAATGCCTGCGCTTCAACCCAGATGCCACCATCTGGACGGCCAAGCAGCAGGTGCTCTGTGCCCTGAGCGAGAGCCTGCAGGATGTGCTCAACTATGGCCTGTTCCAGCCGGCCACCTCGGGCCGTGACGCCAACTTCCTGGAGGAGGAGAGGTTGCTGCGGGAGTACCCCCAGTCCTTCGAGAAGGGGGTGCCCTACCTGGAGGTGAAGCTTCCCCAACCCATTCACTGACAAGAGAAGGCATGCCCTAAACATATCTGTCCCTCACCCACTTTTTAACACACTCAAAGCCTTAATGAGGGGGTACCCATTATACTAGTCCTGATCTAAGCATCACAGGGAAGTCAGAGAGTCCTGAGTTCAAACGGCTGTCTGTTCTGCTTCTGACCAGCTAAGTGACCTTGGCCAAGTCACTTTCCTGTCCTAAGCTTCTCCTCGCCCATCAAAACGGGGGAGGATTCCCAATTACAGTAGGTACTCTAGAACATTTCCTGTGGGGTCCAGACTCCTCCTCCTTCAAAGCAGGGGTTGCAGTGCGCATATACCATGATATCCAGCACTCAGAAAAGCCACTGCCACCCCTCTACCCCATAGACCAAGGTTCCAGGGCTGTTTCCACTCCTACCCTGAGCTACCCTTGAGAATTAGAAGGGGATCAGACCTTCCCCCTACCCCAAGCCTTCTCCCCAGGCCCCTGATTCCAAGTCTCTGTGTCTCTCTCACTGCCCTACCCCTGACCTCAGTTCCGATACAAGACCCGAGTTTACAAACAGACCAACCTGGATGAGAAGCAGCTGGCCAAGTTGCACACTAAGGTGAGAGAATCCTGCTGGCATCTGTCCCCTATAGCCCACTACCACCAGAGCCCCCTGCCCAACCACTTTCTCTCCCCACCTCTTCCCAACAGATCTGCACATTCCCCAAGCCCACAATCCCTCTGGCCACTTCCACCCCTTAACTCAGGGTGCTGTACCACATTTGAGACGACCACAAATACCCCCATTATCTCCATCACAACCCCTTCTTACTTTCCTCTTTTGCCCCTCATCCTTCTGCCTGAGCCCCCATCATTCCCACCTGGCCTCCTTTGAGTCTCCCCTCTCTTCCCCTGCCTCCCCGCATATCCACCCAAGGCCTCTTTACTTCCCCACCTTGGCCTAGGACCCTGACATTGAAAGTCCTTCTGCCTGGAGACTATTTCAAAGACAGGCTGCATTTCTCCCAACCTCATAGCCTGAATCCCTGCAAAAATTCGACCATTACACCCCCCTTTCCAGCCATATCTGTACTCCTGGTATCTTGCCGACCAATCCTCAGCCCCGTCTCTGCTGTGTCTCTAATGGTGAGAGCTGGGAGGAAATTGGGGAACTGCTTTGGTCAGAAATGAAGGATTCTTGATCCTTGAGAGGGAAAAACTCCCAACCCCTCCTTGTCTACCCTCTCCCGACCACAGCATGCATTGAACTCTTTCCTGCCCTAAATGTTCCATCCCTCCAGGCCTTCACGGTCCACTTTGGGAACCACTGGCCAAGTGTGGCTCCTGAGTACTTGCAATATGGTTACTCCCAACTAAGACTCGCTGTGGATGTGAAATACACACTGAGCTTCAAAGACTTAGTACCAAAAAAAGTTAAATAACCTCATTAATAAGTTTCATCTCGAGTACCTGTTGAAACAGTAACATTGTGGCTATGTCAGTTAAAGAACATATATCATTAAAATGAATTTCAACACAACTAACACTTCACCCCTGACCCTGCTTTTTTTTTTTTTTTTTTTTTTTTTTGAGACAGAGTCTTGCTCTGTCACCCAGGCTGGAGTGCAGTGGCGCAATCTTGGCTCACTGCAAGCTCCGCCTCCTGGGTTCACCTCATTCTCCTGCCTCAGCCTCCCGAGTAGCTGGGACTACAGGCGCCCACCACCTCGCCCGGCTAATTTTTTGTATTTTTAGTAGAGATGGGGTTTCACTGTGTTAGCCAGGATGGTCTTGATCTCCTGACCTCGTGATCCACCTGCCTCAGCCTCCCAAAGTGCTGGGATTACAGGCATGAGCTACCACGCCCGGCCTTTTTTTTTTTTTTTTGAGACAGGGTCTTGCTCTGTCACCCAGGCTGCAGTGGTGCAATCATGGCTCACTGCAGCCTCGACCTTTCAGGGTTCAAAGGATCCTTCCAGCTCAGCCTCCTGAGTAACTGGGACTACAGGCATGTGGCCACCACGCCTGGCTGGTTTTTTGCATTTTTTTTGTAGAGATAAGAGTTTCACTGTTGCTCAGACTGGTCTCGAACCCCTGGGCCCAAGTGATCCTCCCACCTCGGCCTCCCAAAGGGCTGGGTACTTTCTCTGTAAAGGAGGCCGCTAGAAACTTTTCAATGGCATATGTGACTCTATGTATATTTTCACTGGACGGCGCTGCTTGAGGACCCCGCTTCTCTGCCTTGCTCCTGACTGTCCTGTCTTCTGTGTCTTTGCCCATGACTCAGACGGGGTTGAAGAAGTTCCTGGAGTATGTGCAGCTCGGGACATCTGACAAGGTGGCGCGACTGCTGGACAAGGGGCTGGACCCCAATTACCATGACTCGGATTCGGGAGGTAGGGAGGGGTGAACATCAGGAGGACCTCGGGGCCAGGACAGGGCTGGGGAGCAGGGGTGCCATCTGCATTCAGATCCATTCCTGACTGGTGTCTCTCAAACACGTCGCTGTCCAAGAGGGAGGCCGTGGGGCCAGAGGCTGTGGGGTGGAGAGCTACAGAGCCTGGAAAATGGGAAGGGATGGAGGAGAGGAGAAGGGGTTTCAGGTGACCAGCTTTTCCTGCCTTTCAGAAACCCCCTTGACACTGGCGGCCCAGACTGAAGGCTCTGTAGAGGTGATTCGAACCCTGTGCCTGGGCGGGGCCCACATCGACTTCCGGGCCCGGGATGGCATGACAGCACTGCATAAGGCCGCATGCGCCCGACACTGCCTGGCGCTCACGGTGAGGCTGCGGGGACCCCCTACCCCCACCGTGGGGCCCTCTCTCCTTTTCCCTTTGTTCTTTCTCAAACCTCAGTTCTTTGGTTTCTGTAAAAATAGGCCCTCTCATGTCCCCAGTTCAAAGCCCCTTTCCATAGACTGACACACAGCCCCTGTTGTCACCCTTGTCAGGCCCTCCAGGTGCACCCACCTGGGCTACAGCTGACATCATGCAGATCCGGGTGCAGCCTCCTGCCCTAAACACCCGGAACATCTCCATCCCCTGTGACCCAGCTCAATACCAAACCTGCCTCTGTCTCCCCAAGGTGTCAACCCTTCTCATTCCTTAAAATGCAAAGTGAGTTCCCTGCTATGCCCCCAGACAGAGCCCCTCCTCACACACCCTGAAAACAGTCCCCCAGCTACCCTTCCAAACCCAGCACTGCACCAGCTCCACTCCCTCCTCTCTCACATGCAAATACAGCCCCTTCCCCACGTACACAGCCTCAAATGCACTTTCTCAAATAGACAAACCCATACACCCACAAAATACATACACGGCATCAGCTGCACAGTCTAATTTTAAAATACTCTTCTCCCCCTGCCCCCGCCAGGACACTTGATTCCTCTTCATATGCGGGTCAAGATGGGCTGCCCTCAAAGACAGCCATTGAGAAGCACCCCAATGCATAGATGCTCCAGCTAAATGGCCCCTCCCTTCTCTCCCTCAGATTCTTTCTTGAAGAGCCCCTAATGCAGTCAGACACCAGCCACAAAGATCTGCAGTATACCCCTGGAGTTAACAGACCCTGTTCATGTATCTCCCATGCACACTCACCCCCAAACCCACATCCTGCTCATGCATGCCCCTCCCAGCCTCCAGACCTGTGCTATGCAAGCCAGTAGCCAGTGGCCACCTGGGGCTGTTTAAATTTAAATTAATTAGAATGAAGTAAAATTAAAATTTCAGTTCCTCAGGCTCACTAGCCACGTTCAAGTGCTCAGGGGACCACACGTGCCTGCCATATAGGGTGGTGCAGTTGCAGACCATCCCCACGGTGGTGGAACGTCCTGTTGGATGGCACTGCTACAGGCTGTCCTCATACAAGGTTGCTGCCAACACTTTCTCCTATTAATGCTCATTATTGCCAGCCTTCCACACCCAGAGTTGTCTTTCAAGTGGGAGCAGGAAGTGGCCTGCAGCCCCAGTGAGGCCGGCCCGATCCTTGCCCTTATCCAAGCTTACTTGTCTATCCCCTGGCTTCCTGCTATGCCCCTTCTTTGAGATCCTGGACCTAATAACGCCTCCCGCTTGGCCAGAGACCCTCCAGCATCCAGACTCTGGCCTCTCATTTGTCCCCAACAACCTACCTGTAGGAGGTGGAATGGGTGGGTACTGTGGCCCCGAATGTCCTTCAATGGCTCATCTAAGGTCACCCCCAGGGGAAAGGCTGGGTGGGATGTCAGAGTGCCAGCGTCCTCTGGAGGCATCTACCCAAGTGCCACATTGTTCACAGGGGATCAGAGTGGCCCAGGGAGGAAAAGGGCCGGGCTCAAGGTCACACAAGGACATCATGGCAGAACTAAGACTGTCACTGTCATTGGCCACTGTGGGTCACCCAGGACGGTCCAGTCCCCCTGGCCCTTCAGAATGAGCTGGTTAATGTGTGACTGTCATCTGTGTTTCTCTACTGGGATCTCTCTCCGTTCCTAGGCGCTCCTGGACCTTGGGGGTTCCCCCAACTACAAGGACCGTCGGGGGCTGACCCCTCTGTTCCATACGGCTATGGTGGGTGGTGACCCCCGATGCTGTGAGCTGCTCCTGTACAACAGGGCCCAGCTGGGCATAGCTGATGAGAACGGCTGGCAGGAAATCCACCAGGTGCTCCTGATTCAGGCCATGAAGGGCTGGGGTGGGGACCTAGTCTCTGAGGCATCCAAGGGACTGGGGCTGGGAACCAGATGCCAGGGTCCTCACAGAGCATGGGGGTAAGAATAACATGGTCCCCAAAGAGGAAATGATGGGGGTGAAGACACAAAGACCCTAAGGGGGCATAGGCAGGGGAACCAGATGCCTTGATCCCTGAGAGGGATGGGCTGGCCTCTTGGCCCTCTTAAGGAGGCAGACCAGACGCCTGGTTTGGAATGACTGAACATTTGGATTGTGAGGCTGACAGCCTGGGTCCCAGAGCAGGAAGAGGGACAAAAAGGTGATGGGGAGGTGGATGTGGTGAACGATAGGATGAGAAGGCCAGTGCACAGGTTGTGTGCAGACTCTTGGCCCAGAGGGAGAACAGCCTGGGTCTGATCCATGCTCCCTGTCCTGCCCAGGCCTGCCAGCGGGGTCACTCTCAGCACCTGGAGCATCTGCTCTTCTATGGGGCTGAGCCTGGAGCCCAGAACGCCTCAGGGAATACAGCTCTGCACATCTGCGCCCTCTACAACAAGGTCTGCCTAGCAGCGGCCGCCCCAGGCCCCTCGCATCCCTCATAGCTGCCTCCCCCAGGGCCAAGCTCAGATACTCCTCTTGACTGCATCTCTGCACGCTTCACTTCTTCACTCTTTCACCCTCTCATCCAGTCATCCATTCATCCATCCATCTATCCATCCATCCATCCATCCATCCATCCATCCATCCATCCATCCAACAGATATTTACTGAGCTCCTTCGCTGTATCAGGCCCGGAGCTGGGTGCTGGGGACAAAGTGTTGAGCTCATGGCAGAGGGCAGGCAACATAGTTTGCTGCTACAATCCAGAGTACTCAGAGCAAAGTCACAGGGAATCCAGATCCCTGTGGGGGCCCACATCTGGGACTGGGCTTGAGATGGAGTGGCTGGGGGTGGAGGTGGCTTCCCGGAGGAGGTGCCCCAGTATTGAGATGAGCAGGAGTAGAAAAGGCGAGAAAGGGGTGCTCCAGGGTGGGGGCACAGCCTGTGCAGAAAACCAGAGGAAAGGGGGCTATGGGTCCTCAGTGCTCCTGTGTCTCCATTCAGCCAGTGGTGTGTTCAGGTGCCACGTGGTGGCACGGCAGGGCACAGGGGAAAGTTCAACGTGCAGCCACTGTGGCCCCTGAAGGGAATGAGTGATATGGGAGTTTTAGCAATTCAGGACCTTGGGGGTCCTGACAGCCTGGGTCCCTGAGCAGGAAGGGAGTGCTGAAGGAAGACGGGAAGGACATCCCCACTTCCAGAGTTCCTAGGAGAGGAGAGGGACAGAGCAGGCAGGGGGTCTCATGGCAGCTGGTTGGCAAGAGCCAGAGCTTTCAGTATCATGACCTCTGGTACTTTAGCCACCTGCGCTGCAGATGATCCTGGGCAGGTCAGCCCTATGGAAAGCCTCAATCTCCCCACCTGTTTCTTGATGCTCCCTGCCCTTGAAGGGCAGCTGTGGGGGTACTTAGAGGGACAGACGCTAGCATGACAGAGCTAGTCTATCAGCCCCCTTCCTCCAGGAAGTCTTCCAAAACAGCCCTCAGCCCCCTCTGCCTCAGCAGAACTTACAGTGCTGGGGATTTGGCGGGTGGCCACATGCTGCCTGGTGGCAGCCAGCAGTATGCCTGGAGCCTGGGGAAGACTCAGTGCTTTTCAAACCGAACCAACATGGTGCCGGCACTTCTCTCCCTGTGTGCTTCTGCCTCCTGCTCTGCGACACACAGGCCTCGCAACCAATCCTCTGACTCCGAGGCCCTTGTGCAGCTGATGGGGAAGAAGCCCCGGCCCCACGGGCAGATGGGGTGGGGAGCAAAAGAGTCCCCTGACTCTTTGAGGCGCCATCCTTCTTCCTGAAACGGGAATAACACCAGCTTTTATTGAAGAGGATGAGCCATCGTGTATATTAAGTACTCATCCCTGGAAGGCAGCCATCAGAATAATAATTGTCATTGTTACCATCACCAGTGTCAGTCAGGGTCCAGTCGGGAGACAGAAACTGTACCATTCAGATAAACAGATAAATTTCAGTATAGAGAACTGGACCAGGCACGGTGGCTTATGCCTGTAATCCCAACACTTTGGGAGGCCAAGGCGGGAGGATGGCTTGAGCCCAGGAGTTCGAGACCAACCTGGGCAACATGGGAAAACTTAGTCTCTATGAAAAATGCAAAAATCAACTGGGCACAGTGGCATGCACCTGAAGTCCCAGCAACTCAGGAGGCTGAGGCAGAAGGATCGCTTGAGCCTGGGAGGTGGAGGCTGCACTGAGCTATGATCATGCCACTGCACTCCAGCCTGGGTGACAGAGTGAGACCCTGCCTTAAAAAAAAAAAAAAAAAGGCCGGGCGCGGTGGCTCAAGCCTGTAATCCCAGCACTTTGGGAGGCCGAGGCGGGCGGATCACGAGGTCAGGAGATCGAGACCATCCTGGCTAAGACGGTGAAACCCCGTCTCTACTAAAAAAATACAAAAAACTAGCCGGGCGAGGTGGCGGGCGCCTGTAGTCCCAGCTACTCGGGAGGCTGAGGCAGGAGAATGGCGGGAACCCGGGAGGCAGAGCTTGCAGTGAGCCGAGATCGCGCCACTGCATTCCAGCCTGGGCGACACAGCGAGACTCCGTCTCAAAAAAAAAAAAAGAGAGAATTAGACAGCAGGCAGAGTTTTCTTAGTGGCACAGATGAACAAGTCATTTCCCCTCCTTGATCTTCTCCTTTCTCAGCTGTGATGGGTCAATAGTTAATATCCACCATGCAAAAGGATCAGGTGGGTTAGTAGTTTTG
The DNA here is from genome assembly GCF_001698545.2 of Rhinopithecus bieti. NCBI lineage: Eukaryota > Metazoa > Chordata > Mammalia > Primates > Cercopithecidae > Rhinopithecus > Rhinopithecus bieti. Next base: position 627,975 of record NW_016806418.1, read on the forward strand.
CTTGCCTTTGCCATGGACTTAACAAATCGATGCATAACACATACGAACTTGATTCCTCCATTTCCGCCCTTGTCTTCCTCCCAGGCTTTAAGCTTTCCAAGAGCCAGGGCTAAGTCTGACAGTTCTTCCCCAGCACCTGCCACCTTGGCCTCCTGACATGCCCGTCTAGCCTTTGGTGGTGAAGGTCAGATCCGTGTCTAGGCTGTGAGCACCTCAAGGGTGGGGGTTGAGTCTGATTACTTGCTCTGTTCCAGGACCCCAGCACACAGCAGGCCTAACTGCATCTTTGTTGAGTGAGTAAATGAATGAATGAAAATGAGTGAATGAATGATAGGTCAGCCCTCTTGGATTTCCACCAAGACTCTGCACAGTGCCTGGCTCAGAGCATTCAACAGGTGTTTGCTTGTTTCAACAGACTGAGTGACTCAACAAACGAATGAATGATTTGAACAAATGAATTTTGACTGACTTAACTTCATATCCTCCATCCTCATCCTTTCCATGCAAGTTCCTTGAGCACCTACTATGTGCACAGCACCAGGCCTTGGGGATGTGAGATGAATCAGATGCAGCATCTGGCCTGGGGAGGGTGAGGGTGTGGTGGGGGGCGGGGTGGGAGTTCACAGTCTGGTGAGGAGGCAGACGTGTAAACACATCACGGCAATGGCATGAAATAAGTGCTAGGATGCCATTAAATGCGAGTTTCTCTTGGTGCCATCAACTCTGACTTGCATACCTTCTCAGCTTTGTAAGAGTAGGATGAGGAGCAGGTGAGCTTAGGGGCTGTGCTCTGGCTCTGTGCCCCAGTGTGGGGTAGGGGTGTGAAAACACGCAACAGGTCAGGAGCGGTGCCTCATGCCTGCAATCCCAGCACTTTAGGAGGCCGGGGCGGGTGGATCACGAGGTCAGGAGTTCAAGACAAACCTGGCCAAGATGGTGAAACCCTGTTGCTACTAAAAAGACAAAAATTAGCCAGGCATGGTGGCTGGCACCTGTAATCCCAGCTACTTGGGAGGCTGAAGTAGAGAATTGCTTGAACCCAAGAGGCAGAGGTTGCAGTGAGCTGAGATCGCACCACTGCACACCAGCCTGGGTAACAGAGCAAGACTCCATCTCAAAAAAAAAAAGAAAAAGAAAAACATGCAAAAGTACACATGGCAGGTGTTAACAGTCTAGTTGGCCAGCAGCACTGGCATACACAGACTCACATACACACACACACTCACAAACATACCCAGAACACACACTGGGCTAACTCTGCTGCCTGATGTGTCTTTGGCAGTCAGAGTCGTCCATTCATAGGAGACAGGTGAACCATAGGATCAGAAAGCACAGGAGGATCGCTTGAGCCTAAGAGGTGGAGGCTGCAGTGAACTGAGATCGCGCCACTGCACTCCAGAAAGTGGAGGTTACAGTGAGCTGATATTGCGCCACTGCACTCCAGCCTGGCAACAGAGCGAGACTCCATCTCAAAAAAAAAAAAAAAAAAAAAAAAAAAGAGGGAGGCCAGGTTGGAATCCTCACTGCTCCACTAACTGGTTGTGTGGCCTTGGGTATAGCATCTGCCCTCTCTGAACCTGTCCTGTAACATGGGCTCATACAAACCCCTTGGTGTATGCTTGTCATGTGGAAGGGGTAAGATCAAGGAGGTGCTTGGAGAATGATGGTTAAATTAGCATCAGAGGACTCTGGGGTAGAGTTAAGCTGGGGACCAAGTTGGGTTTAGCCAGGCCAAGAAAAAAGGGAGAGGACACTCCTCCTACCGAACAGTTCCTGTGGTTCCAGCATTAATCCAGGTGGCAGGTGCCATAGGCAAAATCATGCCCCTGTACAACTTATGACGTAGAGGAGAAGAGACACTAATCAGACAAATAACAGGAAATGGAATTCCAGGGAGATGGGGTTATGAAGAAAATGAGTTAACATTGGCTTAGAGCACCTGGCACATACACCAGTCTCATATTAAAAAACAAAGCAAGGGGCCAGGCACAGTGGCTCATGCCTGTTATCCCAGCACTTTGGGGGGCCAAGGCGGGCTGATCACCTGAGGTTGGGAGTTCAAAACCAGCCTGGCCAACTTGGGGAAATCCCATTTCTACTAAAACTACAAAAATTAGCCAGATGTGATGGGCGGGTGCCTGTAGTCTCAGCTACTTGGGAGGCTGAGGCAGGAGAATCGCTTGAACCCAGGAGGTGGAGGTTGTAGTGAGCTGAGATCATGTTACTGCACTCCAACCTGGACATACCACCACGCCTGGCTAATTTTTGTATTTTTAGTAGAGATGGGGTTTCTCCATGTTGGTCAGGCTGGTCTTGAACTCCCAACCTCCTGGGTGATGAGAGCAAAACTCCATCTCAAAAAAATTAAATAAATAAATAAATAAATAAAAATAAATAAAGCAAGCAAGAGGAGAAGGTTTTTTTTTCAGACAGGATGGCCAGAGAAGACCTCTCTGAAGAGGTGGCATTTGTGCAAAAGCCTGAATGAAGTGAGGAAGCAAGCTATGCTGAGATCTAGCAGGAGAGGTTTCTAAGCAGAGGGAGCAGCCGTGCAAGGGTCCTGGGGCATGAGTGTGCTGTCAGAGGAAGGAGGAGGCCAGTGTAACTGGAGCCTGGGAGCAAGGGCGGGTGGTAGAAGATGAAGTTGGTGAGGGTCAGGGTGGGGAGTGGCAGGGCAGGCAGCTCAGGTTAGCTCAGCTAACCCTAACCCTCCTAGGCTGTGGCATGGACTTTGTGCTTAGCCCAAACAGTGATGAGGGGTGCTGTATGATTGACATTGGTGAGAAATTGATCTGAATGTAGAAGGTGTCCCTGTCCCCGCTGGCCCAGTCCTGTCCCCACCCTTTCCCCAACAATGTGTGTCCCCTTCCTTCTGGGTCTGGCAGAAAGTGTGATTAAGATAGAAGGCTTTGGAGTCACAGAGACCTGGGTTCGAATCCAAGGCTGATAATCACCAGCTGTGTGATCTTGAGCTCCCCCCCTTTTTTTTTTTTTTGAGACAGGGTGTCTCTTTGTCACCCAGACTGGAGTGCAGTGGCATGAACAAGGCTCTCTGCTGCCTCGACCTCTTGCGCTCAAGTGATCCTCTCACCTCAGTCCCACAAGTAGCTGGGACTACAGGCGCGTGCCACCATGCCAGGCTAATTTTTATTTTTATTTTATTTTATTTTATTTTTTGAGACAGTTTCGTTCTCGTTGCCCAGGTTGGAGCGCAATGGCGCGATTTCGGCTCCCGGCCACCTCCACGTCCCGCATTCAAGCAATTCTCCTACCTCAGCCTCACGAGTAGCTAGAATCACAGACACGCACCACCACGCCTGGCTAATTTTTGTATTTTTAGTAGAGATGGAGTTTCTCCATGTTGGTCAGGCTGGTCTTGAACTCCCGACCTCAGATTATCTGCCCCCCCTCGGCCTCCCAAAGTGCTGGGATTACAGGCGTGAGCCACCTGTAGCCAGCCACACCAGGCCAATTTTTTAAAAATTTTTTGTAGAGACGGGATTTCGCCATGTTGCCCAGGCTAGTGTCAAACTCCTGGGCTCAAGCGATCCCCCCCAGCCCCCGCCTCGGCCTCCCAAAGTGCTGGGATCACAGGAGTGAGCCATGGTGCCTGGCCCACCTTGCGCTCTTTTGAAAGCCTTAGTTTCCTCTTCTGTAAAATAGAGACAATTTCCATGTCCTGGAATTGTTGGGTAATTGAAGGATCTTCTGCCTCTAAAGTGCCAAGTGCCTGGCATGTAATGGTAAGCCTCAGTAAGGTCTAGACCCGTCGTTCTCAACCGGGGAGCTTCTGTCCCCCAGGGCACACTTGTCAACGTCTAAAGACATTTTTGGTTGTCATGACTGGGGAGGGGAGTGCTACTGGCATCTAGTGGTAGAGACGGGGGATGCTACTCAACATCCCACGGCGCTCAGAACACCCCCCACAAACCAATGAATCACCAAATAATTATCTGGCCCCAACGTTCAGTGGAACATAGCATGAGCACGTATCCTAAATGCCCTCAAATATCCTAGTGGCCATGTTAAGGAGAAGGGGAAAATAATTAGGTGACATTTATTGTAACAACATACTTTACTTATAACAGTGTATCCAAAATGTTATCATTTCAACATAGAATCAATACAGAAATTATTAGGTTTTTTGTTGTTGTTGTTGTTGTTGTTGTTTTGAGACAGAGTCTCCCTCTGTCACCCAGGCTGGAGTGCAGTGGCGGGATCTTGGCTCACTGCAACCTGCACCTCCTGGGTTCAAGTGATTCTCCCACCTCAGCCTCCTGAGTAGCTGGGATTACAAGCGCTCACCACCACACCTGGCTAATTTTTGTAGTTTTTGGTAGTGACGGGGTTTCACCATGTTGTCCAGGCTGGTCTCAAATACCTGACCTCAAGTGATCCGCTCGCCTTGACCTCCCAAAGTGCTGGGATTACAGGTGTGTGTCACCATGCCTGGCATTTTTTTTTTTTTCAGGGCGGAGGGGAGACAGGTCCGTGCTCTGTCACCCAGGCTTGATCTCAGCTCACTGCAGCCTCAAACTCCTGAGCTCAAGAGATCCTCCCACCTCAGCCTCCCAAGTATTTGGGACTCCAGGCACCCACCACCATGCCTGGCTAACTTCTGTTTATTTTTTTATAGAAATGGGGAGTGGCTCACTATGTCGCCCAAGCTGGTCTGGAACTTCTGCCTTGGCCTCCCAAAGTCTTAGGATTACAGGCTTGAGCCACCACACCTGGCTATAGACATTTAAATTCTCTCTTGTTTTCATATGGCATCCTTGAAATCCAGTGTGTATTTCACATGCATGGTGCATCTCCATTTGGGCCGTCCACGTTTAAACTCAAGTGCTCCTGGTCTGTACCTGGCAGGTGGCTGCTGTCCTGAGTGGTGCAGGTTTAGGGTGGAGTATTTATTCCTGAGGCTCTTAGCACAGTACCTGTATCCACTCATGGTGCCCTTAATGTTTTTCTCTCTCTTTGTCCTGCGCCACTGGCCATCACCCACAGGAGACCTGTGCCAGGATCCTCCTGTATCGAGGTGCCGACAAGGATGTGAAGAATAACAACGGACAGACGCCGTTCCAGGTCTGGGGCTGCAGTGGATGTACTGAAGTCTCCGGGGCTAAGGAAAGGGTGACAGTGACACCCAGTGGATAAGGAAGGGGACAATGAGGAAAGCAAGGAGACAGGCCGTGGAGGGGGAGCGGGAAGAAGAGGGAGGGTGGCATTGTCAGGGTGGAAGGTTTGGGTCGGGCTGGGGACCTCAGTATGTTTCCTGCCCTCTCTCTGCTCCCTGGGCCACCCCGCCCCCCGCCAACCCACCTCTACCCACTCCCTCCAGGTGGCAGTGATTGCTGGGAATTTTGAGCTGGGGGAGCTGATCCGAAACCATCGAGAACAGGATGTGGGTGAGTGACAGGGAGCTGGGGCTGCACAGAGAACCTGGGGCGGCTGGGGTTTCATGGTGGGATGGGAGAGTCGGGGTACCTGACTTGAGGGCCAGGATAGGATGGAGAAAACCCTAGAGGACCAAAAATGTCTGGGTGGTGGTTGGGGGAGCAATTCCAGGCCCCCCGCCCTTTCTCATCTCTGTCTTTCTCCCTCATGCCTCTCTCCCACCATCTCTTGCCCCGCATGGCCCCCTGCTTGCCTTTTCTCCCCTAACATCTGCCCCCCGCCGCCACTGTGCCCTCTCAGTGCCCTTCCAGGAGTCCCCCAAGTATGCGGCCCGGCGACGGGGGCCCCCGGGCACAGGGCTGACAGTGCCCCCGGCGCTGCTGCGGGCCAACAGTGACACCAGCATGGCGCTGCCCGACTGGATGGTGTTCTCCGCCCCGGGGGCCTCGTCCTCTGGGGCCCCTGGCCCTACCTCAGGGTCCCAGGGCCAGTCGCAGCCCTCGGCCCCCACCGCCAAGCTCAGCAGCGGGACCCTCCGAAGTGCCAGCAGCCCCCGGGGTGCCAGGGCCCGCTCTCCATCCCGAGGGAGGCACCCTGAGGACGCCAAGAGGCAGCCCCGAGGCCGGCCCAGGTAGGGGAGGCAGCCCTGGCTCCACAGTCCCCAGCCCCGTCAAATCCCCTCCCCAGAGAGGTGGCTTCCCCCGAGGCCAGCTCAGCTGCCTTCCTCTGTAGGCCCTCATCCATCCAAGTCCCTAGTGTCACCATGGGGTAAAGTAAGGGCCTTGGGAGCTACTGTCCCGACTCCACCCCCAGTGCACCACATGTTAGCTGGACATCTGCTCCACGACAGGGGCCCCAGGCAGAGGATACCCCAAAGAAACATGTGTCCCAACCCCTGAGGACAGAGAATGACAGGGTGAGGTGGAGGGAAGCCGAGCAGGAAGAGGATGGGGGTGGTGGCAGGGACTTGGGTGGGGGACAGAGAGGTCATTCTGGAGGGAGGATGAGGAGTGGGCGGGGGCATTCCGGGGTCAGGAGGCCCACGTGGCTAGAGGAGGGTGAGAAGGAGGTGGAGGCCAGCCAGGCGTGTCCCGAGGAAGTGGGGGAGAGGCTGGCAACGGCGGGCAGAGGAGTTGGACCTGACCCAGGAGGAAGCTGGGAGTCGCGGAAGGCTCGTGAGCGGAGGGATGACACAGTCCCAGCTCAGCCTCAGGAAGCTGAATCAGGCGGTGCGCACAGGACCGTGGGAGGGGGCAGAGCCGGAAGCCAGGAGGCAGGAGAGGGGGCTGGGGGGCAGCTGCGGGGAGGCAGAGGAGCCCCAAATGCCCTCTTTCCTGGAGGACACCAGTGCTGGGAAAGTCCCTCCCCCCTCCCCACCCTGATGCTCCGTCCTCTTCCCCCACCCAAGGACCCCTGTCCTCCCAGAGGTGTTCCCTCCCTCCACCCTCCCCTGCCTCTCATGCCCTCTGTGTACACAGCTCCAGCGGGACACCCCGGGAAGGGCCAGCCGGGGGCACGGGGGGCTCAGGGGGCCCCGGGGGCTCCCTGGGCAGCCGCGGGAGGCGGAGGAAGCTCTACTCAGCAGTACCCGGGCGCTCCTTCATGGCTGTGAAGTCGTACCAGGCCCAAGCCGAGGGGGAGATCTCCCTGAGCAAGGGCGAGAAGATCAAAGGTACCCAGGGTGGAAGCAGGGCCTGGGCTGGGCTGGGCTGTGGGGGCAATCAGGGAAAACGTGGAGCAGAGAGCAGACCATTCTCAGACACCCGGAGTATCTCAGACCTCAGAGAGCCCTGAGGCGCCCCTTGAGCCTTGAAGGAGCATAGAGTGTAGCTGAGTTGACCCTGTCAGGAGGCAGTGCTGAGGCAAAAGCAGTGAAGTGAGCCGTGTCCCATTGTGGGACACTGATGCCGTGTGCAGGGCATGGTTGGAACATCTCACCAAATCGTCTCTTTAGACTCGTCATGGCCCTTTCTGGGGAGGGAGGTCATGGGCCCCATTGCATGGTTGAAGGAACAGAGCCTCACACAGGTGAAGCAACTTGCCCAAGGTCCCCAGTCCAAGCCCACAGTCCTTCCTGCCACCTGGTGCAGAGCGTGAGGCCGAGCAGCCTTAACTTTGCCTCCTGCATCTGCCCAGGGGTCCTCAACTGAGAGACGGGCAGGATCCTACTTCTAGGGCCCCGATGAGTTGGCACATGTAAGATGCTTGGTCATGGGGAGGGCTCCCAAAACAGTGGTTGCCGTTATCAGGGTTCACCTCCCTTTGGTTTCTCCACCTTCGTTTGGAAAGTGGAGCCAGTCTCCCCTGCTTGTAGGCTTTGCAGGGCTGCTGACGTGTTCTTGGATAGAAGGATGCTTTAGAGACGACCATTTGCCGCAGGTGTGGCCGTTAATATGAGGCATTGGAAAAATTCTTTGCCAGACTCTAGGCTGCTCAGGAGCCGAGTGGCATAGCGGTTGAGAGCCTGGCGGCCTGGGTTCAAATCCTGGCCCCACCACTTCCTAGCAGGGTGACCTCAGCCAAGTGACTTCTCTGGGCCTCAGTTTCTTCATCTGTAAAATGAGACCCTCATGAGGATTAGAGGAGTCAGAGCATGTAAAGCACTTAGACCAATGTTTCCTACATAACAAGTGCCACTTAAGACCCATCACTTGGCCAGGCACGGTGGCTCACGCCTGTAATCCCAGCACTTTGGGAGGCCGAGGCAGATGGATCACCTGAGATCAGGAGTTCTAGACCAGCCTGGCCAACATGGTGAATCCCCATCTCTACTAAAAACACAAAAAATAAAAAATTAGCTGGGTGTGGTGGCGCACACCTGTAATCCCAGCTACTTGGGAGGCCAAGGCAGAATTGCTTGACCCCAGGAGGTGGAGGTTGCAGTGAGCCGAGATCACGCCACTGCACTCCTGCCTGACTGACAAGAGTGAAACTCCATCTCAAAAAAAAAAAGAAAAAAAAAAGCCGTCATTTTCTTAAGTGGCCCCTACTTTAGGCACTTAGAGGAGAGAGACCTGGGCCCCTGGATAAGTAGGGAAGATCCTACCACAGAAGGTCAACTTGAGTGAGGCCTTGAAGGGTATTCAGGGGTCAGAGCGTCAGGTGGGCTGTGTAACTGCATGTGTTACAAAGTCTCTCTTCCCATAGCCTGAGTTCCTGTAGGTGAGGTCATAAGTCATTGGTCTCTGGGTCTCTAGGGCTCAGTTTAATGACCCAGCACACAGGAGGCTTTAATGCACATATGTTGAATGAATGAGTGAGTGAATGAATGATCAAATTCAGGAGGTACTGTGGAGGCCAGGTGCAGCTCCTTCAGGGCAAGCTGCCTGGGACATAGGCACGTGGGGTGGGAGGAGATGGGAGAAAAGAAGGGTGAGCTGAGGCCAGAAGTAAAGGACCTTCTGGGCAGGCAAGGACCATGGGCAGTATCTTGCTGAGCTACAAGCTCAATGCTTCTATGCAGGAAGAGAATACACTGCCTTCTGTTTTTATATCCTCATCTTCCATTAGGACGGACTTAATTGCCTCAAAGCACGCCCACATCCACTATGTCACTGAGCTTCACACAACCCGATGAGGTAGCCGACTCCTGCTACTCTCAGAATCAAAGCCCAAAGTCTTAACCTGGCCTCCAAGCTGCCTGTCTGCCCACCTTGCCAACCTCATCTCATGCGACTCTTCCCTTCACCCACAAGGTTCCAGGGACCTCATCCTTCTCTCCAATCTTCCAGTGCCCCAAGCCCTCCCATCCCCCAATGCCCCGAGCCCTCCCATCCCCCAATGCCCTGAGCCCTCCCATCCCCCAATGCCCCGAGCCCTCCAATCCCCCAGTGCCCTGAACCCTCCAATTCTCCAATGCCCCAAACCCTCTAATCTTCTAATGCCCCAATCCCTCCAATATCCCAAAGCCCCAAGCCCTCCATTCCCTCAACGGCCCAAGCCATCCAATCCTCCAGTGCCTGAGTCATCCAATCCTCCAGTGCCTGAGCCATCCAATCCTCCAGTACCCGAGCCCTCCAATTCCCCAGTGCCCCAACCCCTCCATTCCTCCAATGCCCCAAGCCTTCCAATCCTCCAATGCCCCGAGCCCCCAAGTCATCCGAATGCTCCAAGCCCTCCAATCCTCCAATCTACCAACTCCTCCATTCCTCCAATGTCCCAAGCCTTCTTATATGCCAAACTCTTCAAACATGGTGTTCCTTCTGCCTGGAAAACTCTTCCATGCTCTCTTTGCCTCCCCAGCTCCTAGGATCCTTCAGGTCTCAGTCTATATGTCACACCTCAGGGATACCTCCTTGGACCCCTTTGCCATCTATAAGTTATATACTCCCATCTGGCTTCTCTCCAAACATTCTCTTATTGTCCCTTGAGCTCTGACCCCAACTTCCAATCTTGTAGTCACTTGTACAGTTATGCCTCTATTGGCGGCTGTTCTGGAAGCTCCTCAAAGGAAGGAAAAACATTGATTATATTCAACTGTCTACCCTGGTACCTGACTCATGACTGGCACTAAATAAGTATTTTTTAAGTGAACAAATGATTGATTACGAGACCACCAAGCCAGGCATGGCAGCACCAGCCAAGAACCCAGTCCCCTTGACAACCCATCTCCTGCTCTCTTCCATGACTTTCAGCTTCCCCTCATTTAGTCTCCCCAGATGCTCTCAAGGGAGTCAGTTTATGGAGAGGAATACATCTGATGGCCCCAACTCAACCCCTAGCATAGCTAGAGTCATCTCCACGCAAGGGTATTCTCCACATTCACTTCAGCTTCTTTGTCTATAAAATGGAAAAACAGTTGTTACCTAGCTGGGTAGGCATAAGGGTTGAACGAGGAAGGAAACTATGTGAAGGGCTAAATAGGGGCAGAGTCATGAAAATTGCCAGAGAAATTGAAGACCATGTGTTTGCCACTGGTGCCCTTGTCATGCCCTGAAGCCCTTGCATGGAGAGGTAGCAGCACATGAGTGACTGAAAGCATGCCCTCTGGAAGCAGACTGAGCTGGTTCAAATCCACATCTGTCAATTACTAGCCTTGTAACCTTCAGCAAATGATCTTGGCTCTCCAAGCCTCAGAGTTCCCATCAGTAAAAGGGGGATAAAGGAAGTGGCCCCTCTTAGGGTTCTGGCCCAGGTGAGAGTTGGATAAACATTAGCTGTTCTTGTCATGCATCTCTGTTTTTCAGCAGCAGGCATGTAACAGGCAGTCTGTGATGTTCGCTAAATGGGGAAGCGGTGGGGCCTGGGAGGGTGGGCAGGGGGAAGTGGCTTCCGTTAGGGGAGAGGGAGAGAAGGAAAGAAGTGATTCTAATCTCTTCTCCATTCTAGAGCCAGGAGAGGCAAAGAGAGACAGAAAGAGGGGTCTGGGGACACAGGACTACACAGGACTAAAGATTAAGTAGCAAGGAGACTTTGGGAGGTGGCAGGGACAGTGATGGGAGGGTGAAGTAGAGCTTGTCCCCCCATCTGTGATCTAAGTCCACAGAGCCTAGGAGGATGAGAAGGAATTACACAACTGAGCAGTTACCAGGGGAGACAAGGACCAATTGTGGACCTGCCCCTAACCTAGGAAGACCATGTTATGGAACACAGTCCTCTTCCCCAGTGCCTCTGGTCCTCATGGGATCCAGAAGCTAGAATGCAAGAGTGATATGATTTGGGTCTCCCCCAAGCTCCTTGCTCCTTCCTCAGACGTTTATTAAGGATGCCGTTGGGCCGGGAACTGTTAACTGTGGGAAGGCTGTAAGTTGAGTGTGTTGGCAGTTGAGAGGTATAGAGACACCAAAATGTCTCTATGTCCCCGTTCCCCATCCAGTACTTAGCATCGGGGAAGGAGGCTTCTGGGAAGGCCAGGTCAAAGGTCGTGTTGGCTGGTTCCCGTCTGACTGCCTGGAAGAGGTGGCCAATCGCTCTCAGGAGAGTAAGCAAGGTAATGTGGAACCCCCAGCCGTGTTCAGTGGACCCTAGGATTCCCATGTCCATTCCTTTCCCTTCCTAATGGGGGTGGGGTACTGGGAGGTAGATGGGAAGACTTGGGCCAGGAGCTCTAGGGTTGGGCTTGTGGTTTCCAAAACAAGAGTCCAAGGTTGTCTGTTGTCCCCCTGCAGAAAGCCGCAGTGACAAGGCAAAGAGACTCTTCCGGCATTATACCGTGGGCTCCTACGACAGCTTTGATGCCCCAAGGTAAATGTCCTTACACCCTCGGGCAACCCCCTCACCCCAAGTTCCCTTCACAATGTATGCCTTTAAATATTTCCATCACCTCTAAGCCCCCTTTCTAATCTATTCCTTCTAAAGTTTGATCCAGGGGTGGGAGAAGCCAGAATTAGCTTCAGACAGCACAGCCCAACCCCAAACCATCTTCGGCAGCCACTAAGACTGCCCAGCTCTGGGGCAGCCAGAGACAACGGAGTGGTCAGGGCAGGGCGGGGATGTCTAAGGGGGCCGGGGTGCTCTTATGTCTGGCTGGCTGGAGGCCCTTGTCTCCTTCATGTGCCCCATCTCTGTGCAGTCACGTGCAGTGGGAATGTGTGTGTCCCATGCACCAGTGTGGGGAGGGTACTGTCAGGGCCGGGTGGGATGGGGGTGAGGAGAGAGGTGCACTGACACCTTTCCCCTCCCTGGCTGCTGGCTGACTTGCTTCGGAAGCTTAATGGATGGGATTGGCCCAGGGAGGTGAGAGGGGAGGGGCAGGGAGGGGATGGGGTCAGGAGGGGAAGGACGGGCTGCCTGGGGGGTGTATGAACGTGTGTGTGCACGACCAGAGCTGAGGTTTCCTGGTGTGTGAACGTGTGTCTCTGTAGGTGTGCATGACACGCATCTGTGTGCATGTGTGGCCTGGATGTACCTGTACCTATGCCCAGGGCTGGAGGGTCTGCCCTGCTCTGTATATACTGGTGCCTTTGTGGCTATGATTATGTGGGGCTGGCTCTGCACATCTGTGCTTCTCTGAATCTGTGGGCAAGCACTGCAGGGCATGTCAGTGAGTCTGCTCACACACATGGACAGGTGGGTCTCTGCACACATCTGTCCCTCTCTGTGCATGTCACTGTGCGTGTGCGCTCGCACATTAACGTGTGTGCATGCATGTGCGTCTGTCTGATTGATCTGAGATTCAGGACCTGGGATGTTGGGGGAGGGAAGGGCAGAGGAGGGGAGGATTCCAGGGCTTGGGCCTCCAGAAGGACAGGGTTGTGGGGGAGGGAGGGTCATAATTTGGTGTCTAAAATATGACACTCTCCTCCACTGCTCCCCCCAATCCAGGGAAGGGTCCCCTTGTGCGTAGCATCCTTCCATTAAATGTGTCCAAACCTACGTGTCTGTGTTCTGGCCAGTGGGGATGGGTCGGGGATGGGGGGGACAGAGAAATGGCAACATGGGGATAGAGGGTGGGGCTGGGGTGCCACCCTGCGCCCCGAGTGTCTGAGGCGCTTGACCGTTGTGCGTGTTTGCCTGGCACGTCTCCGGCTCTGGGCACCGGGTGAGTATTGGGGTACACCCCCCCACCCCGAGCTTCTATGTCAACCTCTGCTTCTTGTCTACCAGCGTCTCTCTGGGTCTCTCCTTGGCCTCCGTCCGTGGGGGTCACTTGCCCTACCAGCTGAATGGGGGTGGTCCCCATCACCCTCAGCTTCCTTCCTCCTTCTACTCTGTCTTGTCAATGGGCTTCCTCCCCTACTCCTCCCTGCCTCTCGCTGGCTCCCACGTGCTCTCTGTGTGTGGTGCGTCGGAGCTTCCCCTCCTCCTGCCTCCCCGCTGTTCCCGGCCCTGTCTGCGCTGGCCTGGCCCTGCAGCCAGGGCCCAACCCCGGCCTCCCTCCCGGAGCTGGGCGGTCCTTCGTGTGTCTCCCCTCCTGGCGTGTGCCGCCCCCTCCTCGCGCTGGCTCGGGGTCCACGCTCTCTCGGGGAGCTATGGTGGTGTGTTCGCCCCCCCGCCTGGGCTTCTCTGGTGGGGGAGGGGTGTTGCTCATGGCCTTGGGGCCCAGTCTGAATGTCCTGGCCTTTCTTGCCGACCGTGTCGAGGTGCGTTGCGTGTTGGTCTGTAGTGGTGGGCTGCGTGTCCCCGCCTGGGGCCTCTCTCACCCGTGGTGTCCCTGCCGGGGAAGCGGGGCTCCGTCCGCGCGTCCGTGCACGCGGCTGCGAGGCATCTTGTGTGATGTTGTGCCTCCCTCTCCCCGCGCTCTCTCGCTCTGCACCTGCGCGGGAGGGCTCTGGAGGGGGGAGGGGGGTTAAGGGGGGGCTCAGACCGGAAGTGCCTCCCCTTCTCCTCCCCCC
>NW_016806418.1:642237-668346 GCF_001698545.2 Rhinopithecus bieti
CGGCGATGGCTTTGTCTGCGGTCGGCGGCGGGGTCTCGGGGCGGCCCCGGTGGGAGCTCCCTGCCGCAGCCGCCCCCCGCGCTGTCCTCCAGCTGGCCAGCCCTGGGGCCCCGGCGGCGCAGCGTCTGGTACATCTACAGGTAACGGAGCGCGCCGCCCCCTGTTTTGCCGCCCGGCCGGCAGGCCCCGGCCCGCGGTGGGGACCCTTCCCCGCCGCGTACCCCCAGCCCCAGGGCCCTTCTCCTTCCCCCAACCCGCCCCTTACCCTCCGCTCCTCTTCCCTTAACCTTCTCTCAGTCCCAAATCCCTTTCAGCCCCGCTCCATCTCCCTCCCTCGACCCCTCTCCCTGACCCTCCCCCCTAATACGCACTCGTCAGCCCTGGGAATCTTTTCCTCCACCCCCTCACAGGCCCTTCCAGGCCCCCCTCTGCTCTTCCCCCAAGACCTTCCTCCCAGCAGGCCCCCCAAACTGATCCCCCTCCAGGATTTGGAGCCCACTCGCCTTTCTGCCGCCCTTAGCGCCCCCACTCCCCGGAGCCCTCCCTGTGTGGAGCCACGGTGGCTTACCCGCATCCGCCTACATCCCAGGCCCCTGTCCCTCTGATCCCCACATCCCCACACCTCTTCACGTTGTTGGCAAGTCCCCCCATTCATACCCCTCTCTCCCATTCACAGTCATCCCCCCTCCATCACACACGCATCCCGCCCCCGGCTTCCCCTCCCCTCCTCTTTTTCCGCTGCGTGTCACTGTGCGACGGTTCGTGTGTCAGTGTGGCTGTGTCGATGTGCGTGTGTGACTGCCTGCAGCCGCGTGCGTGTGTGTGCGTGTGTGTGAGAGTGAGAGAGAGATGGAGAGATGGTGGGCTCCCAGCCCACCCCCCAACTGTGTCCATCTGTGTGTCCCTGTGTGACAGCGTCTGTCTCTGTATGACTTGGAGCGACAGCGAGGCTGTCTGGGACTGTGTGTGTGTGTGTGTGTGTGTGGTGTGTGGTGTGTGCTGGAGTGGGTCTGTCCCAGGGACTGCGGCTGTGCTTCCCAACACCCACCTTCCTGGGCCTGGCCTGCCCCTCCCCCACAGGTCCCTACTTCAAGGGTCCATCCTGTGTCTCCTCCCCATGTGCTCCTCCCCCTTGCCCCTTTGTCCCCGGGGGTCTGTGCATGTCAGGGGCACTTGAGTCACTGGCTCTGCCCTCTGCCCATGTGGGGCACGTGTGCTGAGCCCCGTCTGAGCTGCATGGGGAGTCGCATCCGCTTGTGTGTGCCACTTCTGAGCATGGGGACGGGGGCTGGCGTCCCTGTGTGGGGCCTCTGGGCAGGCCGTGGACACGGGTACATGGGGAAGGGCTTGAGTGCGGGGTTGGGGGTGCGCCGTGCACAGCAGCAGGCTCTGGGCTGGCGGACCCTGGGTGTGTGAGAAGGACGTGGGGTGGGGAGGGGAGTGCTGGCCGCTGCAGTGCCCCTGTGTGTGGGATCCAGTGAACAAGAGCTGGCTGCTGAGCTCCGGAGGCCGCTCAGGGTTGCTGAGGGATGGCCTGGGGAAAAGCATTGTGTGAGCTCCTGCAGGGCAGGTAGTCAGCCAGAGGGAGCCTGAATGGGGTGCTGCGGGGGCAGCCAAGATGGGGGGCGAGGGGGAGGGGCTAGAGGGGTCTGGGTAGGAGGTGCAGGGTTGAGAACGGAACAGGGGAGAGTGGAGATGCTGAAGTGGGGGAGGGGTGGAGGCTGGAGCACGGAGGGTTCGGAGCAGAGAAATGGAGTGGGGAGGGAATTCGGGGAATGTGGGGAGGATTTGGGAGTGGGGATTTGGACAGTAGGGTGACAATACCAAGAGGACGCAGGGAATGTAAATGAAACGCAGCTGCCAGTAAACGCAGGCGGGAGGGCTGTGGTGAAGTGAGTCGAGGGGGCAGAAATAGGTTTAGGTTTCCACTGATGCAAAAGTGGGTACCTGGGAAGCATGAAAGGGACCAGAGATGCTTTAGGGGAGCCAGTGAGGTTACTTACGGAGGTGCCAGAGGGTGCAGGAAGGATGAGGATAAAGGATGAGGGAGAGGTCGCAGGACGAGGGTGAGGAGGTCACAGAGGTCTGAGGAGGATGCTTTGGGGGAAAGGGGGGTAGGGTGTGTCAGGTGATATGGGAAATGGGGGGATGGTTCCATGGGGTGTGAGGAGGGCTTGTGGGAGTCAGGGATGAGGAGGGTGGGTTAGGGCGATGTGGAACCTCAAGATGGCATGCAGGAGTAGGGAGTGAGGTGCAGAGAGGAGGGGTACACAGGAGTTGGGGAGAGGGAGTTTAGAGGTACATGGAGCTGTGGGAGCAAAAGAGCAGTTGGAAAGTCCAAGGAGACTGTGGTGGGATGAGGGCAACACCACCTATGTCCTAGCTGGGGATTGGGTGAGGGAGTCATGGGGCAGAGAGGGGAATGGAGCATGTGTAGGATAGGGGTTGGATGAGAAGCAGGAACAGGGTGGGTCTGGATGTTGTTGGACCCCCTCCCCGCCCTAGATCACCACTGGCATATATACAGGTTACCTCTGGTGAATTCAGATCTTGGCTTTGACGTTTTTTTAACTAATGTCATCTTGAGCAAGTTATTTCTCTGTGCCTCAGTTTCCCCATCTATAAAATGGGAAGAATAACAGTCAAACCTTCCCTGGATTGTTGTGAAGACTAACTGAATACATAAATGGAAATATATAAATGCAAAGTGCTTGGAATCATGGCTGGCATTCAGCAATAATTCAATAAGCGTTCCTCGCCACGGTGTTACTGCCACACCCTGGGATAAACTCCAGGTGCTGCAGGGCCGAGCTCAGGGTGGATTTTGAGCAGACGGATATATGTGCTCAAGGTATTTCGGTGCTGTGGAGTGGAGGGTATTACCACTGCAGTTACCTGAGTATTCTCTTGGGTATTGTTGAAGAATGATACTCACTGTGTGACCTTGGACAAGTTACTTAACCTTTCTGTGCCTCTGTTTCCTCACCTATAAAGTGAAACTAGGGCTGGATGTGGTGACTCATGCCTGTAATCCCAACACTTTGGGAGACTGAGGTGGGAGGACTGTTTGAGTCTAGGAGTTCAAGACCAGCATGGGAAAGATAGTGAGATCCCATCTCTATTAAAAAAAAATTTTTTTTTTTAATTAGCTGGGCATGGTGGTAAGCACCTGTAGTCCCAGGTACTTGGGAGACTGAAGTTGGAGGATCCTTTGAGCTCAGGAGTTTGAGGCTGCAGTGAGCTATGATTGTGCCACTGCACTCCAGCCTGGGCAAGAGAGTGAGACTCTGTCTCAAAAAATATAAATAAATACATAGATAATGTGGAATTGGCACTTATCCCTACCCCAGAGGCTGGTTATGAAAAGACAATTTAATGATCTATCTGTGGAGGGCTTCAGATACTGCCCAGCCCATGGCAAGTACTCCTTCTTGGCATATTGACATGGGAGTTTTATTGACTATATTGGCTGACATTTGGGGAAGGCTTATGTATGGGGTATGAGGCTGATGAGGGGGCAAGAGAGAGATTCCAGAGGGCAGGGAGAAAGATGGAGGAAGGGAGGGGTTTGTGGTATGAGTGAAAGAAAAGTGAGGTTACCTCCAGTGAGGAAGGGTGCTGCTGGCTGCTAGGGGAGCCTGGAGACCTGGAAGAGATACAAGAGGAGGAGCAGGAAGGTGAGAATGAGGACATTACAGAATGCATGCATAGAAACAGGCAGCTCTGATCTCTGAGCCAATTTCCGGGTCCAGTTTCCTTGTCCACTCGCTGTTCCAGCCTTCTCGGCCCCTTTCCTACCTTCCCCTCTCCCTTTTCCTCCCTTCATTCACCCCTTTGAGCCCCTTCCCTCCTTCTCTGTCAACACCTCTCCATCCAGGGGAGGAAGACATGGCGGGTATGGTTGGATGAGTTTACTGGACTGTGATGAACTTTGAGCAAGGACTGTTGCTGGAGTATGTACATGTGAACATGTGTGGTGTTAGGTGCACTGAGGCGCCACAAGGAGGGTGGTGGCAGGAAGGGAGGACACGTGCACGTCCAGAACCCTGTTGCCATGGTGCAAATGCATGGATTTTTATAAGGGGAGCCATGGGGGTCCTGGGAGCATACAGGGGTGCTTGTGGGGGTGGCACCCAAATACAGTGGAGCACAGTAAGTATTATTGGCGTTTGCTGGGATGTATGTGTTCAGAGGGCGTGTTTTGGGAATACACTGAGATCCGAGTGAGGGGGAGTTATTATTGGAACATACTGGGATGTGTGGGGGTTGCCGAAACATACTGGAGTATTCGAGGAGGGCTGTTTTGCTGAATTTGTGGGGGCAGGTAATTGGGAGCATGCTTGGCTATGATTGGAGTGTATTAGGGCCACATGGATGTTACTGGGATCTGGGTATTATTGGAATACACTGGGATTGTGAGGGTGGGAGGTGGGATGGGCTTTAGACAGTGCTGAAGGAAGCAGGGCACAGCAGAGTGCATGTTCCGGTGACTCCTGGGTGTTCTTGGGTATTCTGAAGGCAGTGGGGATGCAGCCAGGGTGTCTGAGTATTCCTGCTGTAGACTGGGGGTGTTGGATCCTCTGGGAGTGGAATGGATGTGTATTCCTGAGGTGTACAGTGGTCATATCAGGGGTTTGGGGCTGTTTAAGTGAGCGTTGAGATCCATGAACTGTATCTGAGTTTCATTGACATTTCCTGGGTACATTTGGTGGCTTTACTGGAAACTACCACCCATATTCATGGGTGCTTTGCATTTTACTATAATAGAATATGCTGACTGCATGCAGGAGCTCCATTTGAGATGCACCAGGGAATACAGAAGACAGTGCTGTCCACAGCGAGCTTTGCAGCAGTGGAAATGTTTTATATCTGTACTGTCCAATGTGGTGGCCACCAGCCACGTGCAGCTTCTGCACACTTGGAAATATGGCCACTGTGACTGAGGAATTGAATTTTTCCATTTGATTTTGATTAGCTTTCATAAAAACAGCCACATGACCCTAGTGGTCACCATATTGGGCAGTGCAGAATTAGCAATTTTACCCTGTGTAGGGTCCTTGGGAGGTGACGTATGTATAAAGGAATTTTGAGGGGTATCATCAAAATACATGAATCCTCTTGACTTAACACCCTGACCTAAGGACATCAAGCAGATCGTATTGAGCACCTACTGTGTGCCAGGCACTGTGCAAAATACTAAATGTGTATTACCCCCACTGGACTCCCACTGCAACCCCATCAGGTAGGGTCTGTGATCGCCCTCCATTATAGATGGGGGAACTGAGGCACAAAAGGTTAAAGTTGTGGGCTCAAGGTCATAGGCAGGAAGTGACTAGCAGGGGCCCAAGCCGGGCTGTCTGGTAATCTGGAAGCTTTTCTCCCCATCCTCCCCACGGTGCCTGGCGCTGAATGGATGGGTGGATGGATACATGGATGGATGAATGAGGAGGGAGTGGGAGAGAGAGCATGCCGGCTCCAAGGGGGAAGCCCGTCAGGGCCGCTGCTAGCATACGCACACAGAGTGGGTGACAGAGATCCTAGGAGGTGCAAATTAATAGCCCTGGAGCAGGGGTTCAGGTCTCTGGGTTGCCGGGTGGGGGACAGGCTCTGTGTCTCATGATCTCTTCTCTATTCCCCACCACAACCCCCCCATTTCTCCTGCCTCCCTGCCAGCGATTACATCATTAAGGAAAAGACAGTCTTGCTGCAGAAGAAGGACAGTGAGGGGTTTGGGTTCGTGCTCCGGGGGGCCAAGGGTGAGTGCCAGCCGGGGAGGGGATGGGAGAAGGGCTCTGTGACCCCAGAAGCAGGGCTGGAAAGGGGGGCTGGAAAGGGAAAGGGACCCCAGCCCGCCCACCACCCCACCCCGGGGTGCTGGTCCCTCAGCTGCGGTGAGGCCTCCGTGACTTGGGTCTGAGCCCCATCCCCTGCTCGGCCTCTCCACCCCCTCCCCTCCGACCCCGCCGGCTCCTCCCTGTCTGCAGCGCAGACCCCCATCGAGGAGTTCACCCCCACCCCGGCCTTCCCGGCGCTGCAGTATCTGGAGTCGGTGGACGAGGGTGGCGTGGCATGGCGAGCTGGACTACGAATGGGAGATTTCCTCATCGAGGTCAGTCCAGGCCCCCTCTCTTCCCTGGGACCCTGTGACAAGTTTCCAGACCCCCTCATGATCCACACCAGGATCTGGCTGCCCAGTTTTATTCTCCTTTAGCACCAGGATTCCCAGCCCCCTGCCCACCCTCCAGCCAGCCTCCACTTTCCCCAGTGATTCCATCCAAAGGCCTCTGAGGCATCTCAAAAGAGTGACACAGAGCTGTCCCCAACACATACACAATACCAGGGGATGGCCAGGCACAGTGGCTCACGCCTATAATCCCAGTGCTTTGGGAGGCTGAAGCAGGTGGATTGCTTGTACTCAGGGGTTTGAGACCTGCCTGGGCAACATAGCAAGACCCTGGCTCTTAAAAAAAAAAAAAAATTAGCTGGTGCTGTGTACCTGAGGCCTCGGCTTCCTGACTCAGGAGGCTGAGGTGGGAGGATTGCTTGAACCTAGGAAGTCGAGGCTGCAGTGAGCCATGATTGTGCCACTGCACCCCAACCTGGGTGACAGAGAGAGACCTTATCTTTTAAAAATAAATAAATAAATAAATAAATAAATAAATAAATAAATAAATACTGGGGACAAGGAGGGAGAGGGAAGTGAATAGGGTAGGCTGAGCCTCATCCCCAACCCTGGGGCCAGGGAGGGTGGGAAAGGGGGCTTGCCCAGGGAGGCGGTAGTATGAAGGGTCAGAGGGAGGGGAACGTGGCCCAGAGGGCCATGGACAGGGCAGCGCAGGAGCCATCCTTGTTGGGGTCTCTGAAGCTGCAAGCACCCCTCCCCTCGTCTACTCTGTGTGATCTGGGGGTGTCTGTGCCACAGGTGAACGGGCAGAATGTGGTGAAGGTCGGCCACCGACAGGTGGTGAACATGATCCGCCAAGGGGGCAACACGCTGATGGTGAAGGTGGTGATGGTCACCAGGCACCCGGACATGGATGAGGCAGTGCACAAGAAAGGTGCTCCTGCGGCCGCTCTCGCAGCCACCCCACTGCCACCAGGCTCAGCCCCGCCGGGAGCCCCAGGGCTGGTTGCTCCTGCCCAAGGCCTTCTGTTCCCTAGCATTACTTCTCCATGACCCTTGTGGGGAGAAACTGAGGCAGGGAGGGCTCAGCACGCTGGCATCGGCTATTCTCTGAGCCCTGGGAGCCCTGTGGTGGCAGAGGGTGGTGGGGGCGTCTCCCCCATGATACTGATGCCTCCCCTCATCACCTTTCCAGCACCCCAGCAGGCCAAGCGGCTGCCACCCCCAACCATCTCCCTGCGTTCCAAATCTATGACCTCAGAGCTGGAGGAGATGGGTGAGCCTGCGGGGATGCTGAGGCCAGGGGGCCGGGGGGTGGGGAGAGGGGAAGGAGGGCTGGACGATCCCTCGAGTTCGTTAGTGTTGTTAGTGACCAGGGGTCCTTGTCCTCATCCTGTCCCCAGTCCATGGGTCGGACTCTGGCCTGTGTGTGTGTCTCTGGGAAGGGGTGTCTGAGAGACGACTCTCCTCTGTGCTCTTGTATCTGTTTCTCTGTTGGGGTCTCTCTCAGGGTCTGTATGTACCCTCTCTGCGGGTCTCGCTGTCTCCTTCCTTCTGTCCCACCTCACCCTCAAGCCCCATTCAACATCTCTCCCTCCACCAGCTCCCCCCAACCCCCAATAACAGAGAAAAGCAAGCCCCTCCCTCCAGACGAGGCCGAGTGGACCTGGGGGTCCCATTTCCCCTGACAGGGGGCTGGTCGGACAGCTGACCGCCCCGGGGCCCCGAGGGAGGTGGGCTTCCAGAGAGGGGGCCCCTCTCCTTCCCTTGACGTCCTAACTCTTGGCTCCTCTACTGCCTCTCCCCCGGGCTAGTCTCCCCTTGGAAGAAGAAGAGTGGTGAGTGGGCACAGGACTGGCGGGAGGGTCCCCGTCTCCCGACCCCGCCGGCGGACTCGCCCCTCCCCGACCCCGGCCCCTCACTGCCCCTCTCGCGCATGCGCGCGCCCGCTGGCCACGCCCACCGGCCCGCACCTGCTGGCCACGCCCACGGGCCGAGCCCGCTGCACCCCGCCCCCGGGGACTCCCTGGGCTTCATCCGTGTTCTTTGCCCACAGAGTACGAGCAGCAGCCGGCGCCGGTGCCCAGCATGGAGAAAAAGCGGACCGTGTATCAGATGGCTCTCAGTAAGACGGCCCAGCCCTGCTCCTCGGGCTGCCGGGCCCCAGCCCCGGCATCCGCTGCATCCCCGTCCCACCATGAGCCCCACGGCGCCCCTCACCTTCCTGCCCCAGAGAGGCCGCGATCCCACCTTCCCTCCCTCCGCCCGCCCTCTCCCAACGGCTGCCCCGTTCCCTGCCCGCACCCCTTCCCACCCTGGGTGCTGCCCACCGGGCTTGGTGATTGTGTCTCCAAGCGGGACTGCCCGTCCCCCTGGACCCAGGCAGGGCTGCCCTTTCCTGGTTGATCCAGGTGCTGGATGAGCTGCGGGCGGCAGCTCTGGTCTCTGTGGCCTGGGTCAAAGCAAACTTCATTTCATTGTCTTCCCATCTGTTCATCTCCCCCTAGACAAACTGGACGAAATCCTGGCCGCGGCTCAACAGACCATCAGTGCAAGCGAGAGCCCTGGGCCCGGTGGCCTCGCGTCCCTGGGCAAACACCGACCCAAAGGCTTCTTTGCCACTGAGGTAGGCGGCCTGGTGTGGGGAGGAACTGGCAGGGGGAAGGCGGTTCACACACCAACCTGGAGCCTTTCTCTTTCCAAAACCCTCCTGATGCCCCTGTGTGCTTTAGGCTGGTCCTGGAGGGGCGACACGCATCCTGGAGTTTCCTCCTTTCTCCCAACTTTGGGGACCTCCTTTCCTCCTTATCCCCTTTCCCCCAAATCCCATCTCTGTCCTTTTCTCTCTCCACTTTCCACCCCTGCTGTTATACTTGCGCTCTTGCCCCACCTCTTTCTGTCCCTCTGCGTCCCATCTTAAGGGTTTCCGGGAAGGCAAAATGATGTCATGGATGGAGATTCCCCGACATAATAATAGATACCCAACACGTAGTACTTATTAAAATATGAATGGTCACGTCTGTCGCCACTCTGTCTGCCTCTCCCCACAACCAGAGGCCAATCTGTGGGGAGTGTTGATAATTTGGGGGACACTGCATTTTATTTTTTAATTTTTATTTATTTATTTATTTTGAGACTGAGTCTCACTCTGCCGCCCAGGCTGGAGTGCAGTGGGGCAACCTCAGCTCACTGCAACCTCTGCCCCAGGGGTTCAAGCGGTTTTCCTTCCTCAGCCTCCTGAGTAGCTGGGATTACAGGTGTGTGCCACCTTGCCTGGCTAATTTTTGTATTTTTAATAGAGATAGGGTTTTGCCATGATGGCCAGGCTGGTCTCGAACTCCTGGCCTCAAGTGATCCGCCCACCTCAGCTCCCCAAAGTGCTGGGATTACAGGCGTAAGCCATCTTGCCTGGCCAGACACCAAATTTTATATGGATTATCTCATTCATTCCTTAGATTCATCCTGGGAGGTACACGAGGTTGTTAGCCCATTTACAGAGGGGGAAACTGAGGCTCAAGGAAGGAAGAGGGATTTTAACCCAGGGGCAGCCCTCTGAACCCATGGTCCTGCCACAGCTCTGGCTATCCTGGTGGGGTCCTGCTGGTCCCTTCCTGGATGTTGCCCCTACTCCACTGGACTGTGTGCCTTCCCTCCAACACATCCCCCACTAGGCCTACCAGTGCCACCCCTTGCCCTCCACCTGTCTCCTCCAGAGGCCACGCTCTGCCTTACTCTTCCCTTCCCGCTTCCTTCTTCTCTGCCCAGTCCCCATCCTCTGGCCACATCCACCACCTAGTGGTCAGGAGTCCATTCACTCTAAAACTGGGTTCTTTGGCTTTTAGGGGGTCATGGATCTCTTTGGCAGGCTGCCATAGTCCTCAAAATAATGCTCATAAATGCATAACATAAAATAAGATAACAAAAGAGGCCGGTTACACTAAAATATAGTTCTCAAAATATTTTTCAAAAGCAAAATTTGTGATATCATAATATCATCTTTTTTTGTCAACATGTTAGACACTGGCGGTGGATCTTAACAACTCTAATTTCAAAATCACGAGGAGCATAAACACTATTTTGGGAAATCTGCACCACTGTGATGGGATATGGAAATATCTGTGATTCCTACTGGGGATACAGGCATGGGTCTTGCTGAAACTAGCATGGTTTGCTGCTTACATATTTAATTGAGAAAAGGTTGAGTTTTTGTTGGAGGATGATGAAAATGAAAACATAGGACTTCTTTTCCTGTACAAGTGCACAGGCCCCTGAAGTCTATCCACAGTCCCTCGTGCTCTGGAGGGTTTCGTACTTTCAAAAAATCAAGAGTAGGCCGGGCGCGGTTGCTCAAGCCTGTAATCCCAGCACTTTGGGAGGCCGAGACGGGCGGATCACGAGGTCAGGAGATCGAGACCATCCTGGCTAACACGGAGAAACCCCGTCTCTACTAAAAAATACAAAAAACTAGCCGGGCGAGGTGGCGGGCGCCTGTAGTCCCAGCTACTTGGGAGGCTGAGGCAGGAGAATGGCGTGAACCTGGGGA
Source organism: Rhinopithecus bieti (assembly GCF_001698545.2). Taxonomy (NCBI): domain Eukaryota; kingdom Metazoa; phylum Chordata; class Mammalia; order Primates; family Cercopithecidae; genus Rhinopithecus; species Rhinopithecus bieti. The sequence goes on from NW_016806418.1 coordinate 652,905, forward strand.
GGCGGAGCTTGCAGTGAGCTGAGATCCGGTCACTGCGTTCGAGCCTGGGCGACAGAGCCAGACTCCGTCTCAAAAAAAAAAAAAAGATGAAACGGTTTTAGAGATTTGCATTGACTTGCCGGAGACCTCCCATCGAGTGTGTATCTAATCAGACAGAACCAAAGTCCAAATTCACCTACTCTCTGAAATTTATTAGAACCCCAGGATCAATATGCGAAGGGTTTTTGTGGTTATTCTTGGAAAGGCGCAAAGCAGAGAAAATCTTGAGTACATGCGGGCTCCCAGACGAGGCTGAACGAGGCTGCCTTCTCATTTCAGCTCTTATACTGTGAACAAGTGTCTTTTCTCGGTCTATTTAGTGCCACGTGCTTTGCATCTTTGGGCCTTTTAGTGGTGATATCAGTGTTTCAAAGGTCCCCCAGGCATGGTGCTGAAGAGCTGTCTAGTGTTCCTAAGTGCGAGAAGGCCGTGATGTGCCTTATGGAGAAAATACGTATGTTAGAGAAGCTTCATTCAGGCATGAGTTAGAGCACTGTTAGCCAGGAGTTGGATGTGAATGAATCAACAATGTATATTAAATAAGGCATCCTTCAACAGAAACATGCATAAAACAAGATTATGTATTGATTGGTTGAGGGAAATGTGTGGCAACCCCATATTAACGTAACTACCGCAAGTAGCCACAATTGCCTGTATTTGGGGCTGCGTAATTCTTTGTTGTGGAAGCCTGTCCTGTGCATTGTAGGATTTTAGCAGCATCCCTGGCCTCTACCGTCTGGATGCCAGCAGCAAATACTGCCCAATGTCCTCTGGGGAGCAAAACCACCTCTAATTGAGAACCACTGCCCTATATCATTCTAAGGTTAAAAGATTTTCAGGGCCGGGCACAGCGGCTCACACCTATAATCCCAGCACTTTGGAAGGCTGAGGCTCGCTGATCCCTGGAGCTCAGTAGTTCCAGACCAGCATGGGCAACATGGCAGAAAACCCATCGCTACTAAACATACAAAAATTAGTTGGGCAGATGTGGTGGCACACACCTGTAGTCCTAGCTACTTGGGGGGCTGAAGAGGGAGGATGACCTGAGCCTCTGGGGTTGAGGCTGCAGTAAGCCATGATTGTGCCACTGCACTCCTGCCTAGGCAACAGAGAGAGACCACCCTGTCTCTAAAAAACAAACAAAAAAGATTAAAAGATTTTCAGCCCCAGGATTATCCTATGGGGACTTAGATTCAGGATACTACCATCCATATTCACTCATTAAATTATTCAGTATTTATTGGAAGCCTGGGAGGTACTCCCACTAATCCCATTACTTCATGCCTCCCCCCAGTCTGTATTTTACACTCTCCTCCTTCTGAATTTCCCTCTCTGGGGCTCTAAACACACCCCAGGTGTTTCTGTTTGTTCCTGATCCCCCAGAAACTCTATATTAACAGACAAATGGGGATTCAAATTCTGACTTCCTTTAACTTAATTTGCCACCTTGGACCACATTACTTAATTTCTCTGCATCTCAGTTTTCTGTTCTGTAAAATGGGGCTAAAGCCAGCCTTGCCTAGTTCTTATGACGATTCCATGAGATTAACTGTAACACAGCAAACTCCCAACAGATGGTGAACCCCTCAGGATAGAAAATAGGCCAGGCTGGGCGGGGCACGGTGGCTCACACCTACAATCCCAGCACTTTGGGAGGCCAAGGCAGGCAGATCACAAGGTCAAGAGATCGAGACCATCCTGGCAAACATGGTGAAACCCCATCTGTACTAAAAATACAAAAAAAAAAAAAAAAATTAATTGGGCGTGGTGGCGGGCGCCTGTAGTCCCAGCTACTCAGGAGGCTGAGGCAGGAGAATGGCGCAAACCTGGGAGGCGGAGCTTGCAGTGAGCCAAGATCATGCCACTGCACTCCAGCCTGGGTGACAGAGCAAGACTCCATCTCAAAAAAAAAAAGAAAATAGGTCAGGTACAGTGGCTCTCACCTGTAATCCCAACACTTTGGGAGGCCAAGGCAGGAATATCCCTTGAGGCCAGGGGTTCGAGACCAGCCTGGGCAACACAGTGAGACCCTGTCTCTACAAAATATTTAAAAATTAGCCAGTCATGGTGTGTGCTGAGGTGGGAGGATCACTTGAGCAAGGGAGGTCAAGGCTGCAGTGAGCCATGATTGCGCCACTGCGCTCCAGCCTGGGCAACAGACTGAGACCCTGTCTCAACAAATACATAAATTAATTAATTGAAATAAAGTAAACTAGAAAGTCCACCATGACTCACCAGTGATCTCTGTGTATGCCTCCAGAGACCCTGCAACATCAGAGACCCCACAATAGCATATCAGACTGAGTGTAAATCTCTGATAAACTAATTAGAGCAAGTCCTGTTTTCATTAATTCAACACATGCACAGAGCTCCTGTGAAGTGCCAGGCAGTCACAGTGCTAGGTCTGCCCTGCATGAACCCAGGTACAGGACAGTCAAGAGCCTAACCCTCAGGGAACTCACTCTCTGAGCTCCAAAGACCCCCAGCCCCAAAGGAGCCCAGACACCAACCAGTAATAAAACCAGCTGCCCACCTGCCCCTGCCTCCTAGAAATGAAACTCACAGGCACTCACCTGAGTTCTGCGAGACCTCCTTTCCCTCTGTGTCCAGAGGACCCATAGTCATTTGTCCTGTGCATCCCCCTTGCCTTTTCTTCTCTCACCTCTTGGATCTGTCCCTAGGCCTTCCCCAGGCCCCCCTCTCATGTTGGAGGCTCTTTCTGCCACCTTCTCTGCTCCTTCCCACCTGCCATTTTTATCTTTCCCACTCTCTGAGTCAATGCAGATGCCCCTTCATGAGGTTTCTGTGTCTTGGTGGCCTCTCTTGATGTCTGGTCTTGTTCTCAGTGTCTCGATTTCCCATTCATTTCAGCTCCTCTCCCCTCTTCACTCTGCATCTTCCCTCCGGTTTAGATGCAGTGGCGGGGGGGGTGCACTATCCCCCCGAGGCTTCGTGGGTCAGGTCTGCACAAAAGTGAGCAAGAGCAAAGCATTGCATAAGATGCCACTATCAGCCAGGCATGGTGGCTCACGTCTGTAATCCCCGCACTTTGGGAGGCCAAGGCAGGTGGATCACCTGAGGTCAGGAATTTGAGACCAGCCTGGCCAACATGACGAAACCTCATCGCTACTAAACCTACAGAAATTAGCTGGGTGTGGTGGCACACGCCTGTAATTCCAGCTACTAGGGAGGATGAGACAGGGGAATCGCTTGAACCTGGGAGGCAGAGGTTGCAGTGAGCCGAGATTGTGCCGCTGCTCTCCAGCCTGGGTGACAGGGTGAGATTCCCTCTTGGAAAAAAAAAAAAGATACCACTGTCTAAGGACTTGGAAACTGGGAGATTTCAACCCTCTCCAAAGATGCACTTTTGCATACAACCTAGAGGAGGTGGGGAGAGTGGGGGCGCAGAGCCTGGCAGATCCACCCTAGGTCAGGGCGCCTCTTGGGCTGTCTCCTCCTAGGGCTCTGCTGTCCCTCTGCCCCTTGGTATGGCTTTGGCTTTCTCGGCTACTGTCTTTGTCATCCACCACTGATGACTGAGGGCTCCCTCGTGCCCCCTCGTCTCTCAGTCTGAGACGTCATTGTTCCCTCTCAGTTGCACTCCTCGCTTCTGGGGTTCCCTCCTGGGGCTGCACAGGCCCTCTCCGAGTCAAAGCTGCCCTCCCTCCTGCCTCTCTAGGCTCTTCCTGCTTCCCATCGCCCTCTCATTTCCCCTCTCATCTCTCAGTCCGTGTCTCTCCCCCTTCTAGGCCCCATCTCTGTCTGTCCCTCCTCTCCTCTCTCACTCTCCCCATCTTCCCATCCCTCCCTGTTTGCCCACCTCCCTCTCTCCTGCATCTCTGTCTTCGTCTCTTTGTCTCTTTCTCTCCATCTCTGTCTCTGTGTCTCTTTGTCTCCCTAGCTGTCTCTCTGTCTCTCTGTCTCCTCATCTCTGCCTTTGCCTCTTCTCTCGTATCTCTGTCTCCCCATCTCTGACTTTGATCTCTCGTATCTCTGTCTCTCCATCTGCGCCTTAGTCTCTGTATCTCCATCTCTGTCTCTCTCTATCCCATCTCGCCTTGTCTCTCATGTCTGTTCTCTATCTCTCGCTCTCTTTTCTCTGTCTCTCTACCTCTGTCTCGTACTTTCCTTGTCTCCCTCCCTGTCTCTGTCTCTCTCTCTGTCCCCCCATCTCTGTCTCTCAGTTGTCTCTCCCGCTATCCCGTCTCAGGCGCCTTCCTAGCAGGAGTTCCCCCCAGCCACTGGTCAGCCGCAGACATGCGCTGCCATTGAGCACCAGGCTACGGGTGACGAGAAACTGGGCCTTGGCGACCTCGCGAGGGGGAATCTGCCCGGCGGCGGTGACGTCATGCAAGCTGCGCACCTCTATTGGGCTGCCCTTCTGCGCGGACGATATGCTCCCGTGGGTTGGTGGGAGTGCAGGTGCTCCCTCGGGATCAGGCGATGCCCCATCAGACTGTTATGGGTTCTTCCCGTCAGTCTGACTCTGCTCCTGCACACTTGACCCTTCTTATGTCCAAGCTAACCCATTTTGGTCCTTCTTCCACAGTGCACGGAAGTGTCTGTCAGCTGCGAGAGCTGACGCGCTCCTCTGTCACTCTGCACCCTCCTCGTGTCGGGGACACGCTCCCCCCTCACTCTAACAGTTCCTGCCACTCTAAGCGGCCTCCTCGCGCTCACCCTGACCTCTTGCCTTAACTCTGACCCATCACAGCTGATACCGTCCCCATCACCCTGACCCCTTACCGGTAATGCTGGAATCCTGACCGGCCTCCCTTATCACGCTGACCTCTCCCCCATCATCCCTGACCCCTCCCCTATCACCCTGACTCCTGCCATTATCCTAACTCCTCCTCATCACGCCTGGACCCCTCCCCATCATTCGACCCCCTCCCCATCACCCTGACCCTTTCCCCAATCACCTGACTCCTTCTGTTTCCCTGTTGACTCCTCCACTGTCTCTTCAGTTTACCTGCTTCTCTGCACCCTGACCCCCCACCCTATCACCCTCCGCCCTTCCCATCACTTCTGATCCTCCTTTGTCACGCTGGACCGCGAGTTCTCTGTCACATTGACCCCTCCACTGTGCTCCCCCCAACCCTTCCCTGTCGATCCTGACCCTCTCCCCATCACCCTGGTCCCTTCTGTCACTCTGACCCTTCCCCTGTCACATCGAGCCCGCCCACTGGTCCAGCTCGATCCCTGCCTCATCACCTTCACCCTCACCTGTCACCGTGATCCTCGCCTTCCCTCTGGCCCCCAGGTCACCTGCACCCATACCCTGTGCAGGTGTTTCCCTCGCCTTCCCTCCTCCCAGCTGTCCTCTCCTGCCTGGACTCTGTTCTTGGTGTCCTCTCCAGCTCTGCCCTTCAGCAGTCCCCATGTGCTTCCTGACTGGTCACATCCCCTTCTCCTGGCTCTTCCCACCCCTCCCATTTTATCTTAGGGTTTTTGAGCCACTCTGATATCTTTTCTCCGATGTGTCTTTAATCTCCTCCTTACTCGCTGGCTGCTCTAGGATAAGGCCCTTTTCTCTCTGATCCACAGCCTCTTTCATTATCACCCGAATGGGTATAATCCACCCTAACTCACAGGTGTGAGGATCCAATGAGGGCACATACGAAAAACAGCAGGCAAAATGGCTCACACAAGAGTGTCTCTCTCCACTTGCCACTTCTCTACTGCTTTTATCTTCTGGAAGGTTCTGCTGTCTGATACCACACAGCTGCAGGACAGGACAGAAAGCCAAGCAGAGTACTGGGCTGTGGCTGAAGGAGATGGGGGAGGGGGTCAGAAAAATATTCAGCAAAGCAGAGAAGGATTGAGCAGGCTGAGACGCGCTTAGAGAAGAGCAGCATGGCAGGAAATCCGTCAAAGCAGGGATGCCTTCAGGCGACAGCTCCTGACACCTGCTTGGAACTGGGTCTGTGCTGTTTGATGGGAATGTTCAGAGGAACAGGCTGGGATTTTGTCCTGGAGTTGCTCCCCACATCTTGTCAGGGCTTCTTGTATTGTTTCCAATGAATTCTTCCTTCTGCAAATATTTATTGAGCACCTACTATATCCTGGACCCGCTGCTGGGCTCTCAAGGTCTCTCTCTTTTTTCAGTCAAACAAAGTAACTTCCTTTACAGAATTTACATTTGAAAGAGGAGACTAGCAGAATTAGGTTCTGCTGTACCTGAGGGGGAAAAAGCAAATAATAGTGACTTGACCAAGAAAAATGCTTTTATCTCTCTCTTGTTAAACAAGTATGGGGGCCAGGCATGGTGGCTCATACCTGTAATCCCAGCACTTTGGGAGGCCAAGGTGAGTGGGCAACATGGTGAACCCCTGTCTCTAGTAAAAATACAAAAATTAGCTGGGTGTGGTGGTGGGCACCTATAGTCTCAGCTACTCAAGAGGCTGAGGCAGGAGAATCACTTGAACCCAGGAGGTGGAGGTTGCAGTGAGCCAAGATCATGCCATTGCACTTCAGCCTGGGTGACAGAGTGAGACTCCCATCTCAAAAAAAAAAAAAAAAAAGTATGAGATAGGGAGTCTCAGGCAGGTTAGCAGCCTCCATGGTCTTAAAGACCCAGAATCCTTCTCAATTTCTGCTCCACCATCCTCGCCATGTTTCCAACTGCAGACTGGCCTCATAATCCAAAATGGCTGCTGGAGCTCCAGCTATTGCACCAGCATTCCAGGTAGCAAGAACAAGGAAGGGCAGAAAGGCAGAAGGGCAAAAGAGGGCATCTTGCTGCCTCTTGAGTTACCTCCAAGACATCCAAGATGTAACACACAACACTCCCACTTGTGCATCCGGGTTGGCCTTCCTTTGTCATATGTCCACACCTAGCTGCAAAGGAGTCTGGGAAGTGTAGTCTCTCCAAAGGTGCCAAATAAGATTGGCATTTTCTTACCAAGCAAATAGAGTAGAAAGAGTATTGGGGTGGGCTGCATGCCCAGGGAGACAGACAGTAAACAAGCAAGCAAGTGATTATGATGACTCCAAACTGGCATAAGTTAAGGGAGTTATGAACAGAGTAATAGGAGGAAGCCTCTCCAGAGAGGAGACCTTGAAGCCAAAATCTGAAGGAAACCTGAAGGAAATTTGCAGGTCCTACCCAATCCCACCCTTCTATCACCTGTCTGACCTCAACTCCTGCCCTTTAGCTTCTGGCCTCCTTCCTAGTCCACCTGAGCCTGCCTGGCTCACCCTCACCTCAGGGCCTTTGCACCTGCTGTTCCACCTGCCTGGAACACTCTTCCTCTACACATCATTATGCCCCCTCCTTCACCTCCTCCAGGAGTTTGCTCAAATAATACCTTCTCAGTGAGGCCTTCCTTGACCACCTTATTTTATTTACTTTGAGACAGGGTCTTGTTCTGTTACCCAGGCAGGAGTGCAGTGGCACGATCATAGCTCACTGCAGCCTCAAACTCATGGGCTCAAGGAATCCTCCCATCTCAGCCTCCCAAGTAGCTGGGATAACAGGCACATGCCACCATGCACCACTAATTTAAAAAAAAAAATTGGGGGTTAGAGACAGGGTCTTGCTATGTTGCCCAGGCTAGTCTCGAACTCCTGGGCTCAAGCAATCCTCCTGCCTCCTGGAGTGCTGAGATTACAGACAGGAGCCACTGTGCCTGGCCAGCCTTTTAATTTTATTTTATTTTATTTTATTTTATTTTATTTTATTTTATTTTATTTTATTTTTTTAGAGTCTTGCTCTATTACCCAGACTGGAGTGCAGTGGCACGATCTTGGCTAACCACAACCTCTGCCTTCAGATTCGAGCGATTCTCCTACCTCAGCCTCCCTGGGACTACAGGCATGCGCCACCACGCCTAGCTAATTTTTTGTATTTTTAGTAGAGATGGGTTTCACCATGTTGGTCAGGCTGGTCTCAAACTCCTGACCTCAAATGATCCACCCACCTTGCACTCCCAAAATGTTGGGATTAAAGACGTGAGCCACTGCGCCTGGCACCAGCCTGTATTTTAAATTACATTCTCCCTCTCTCATCCCCCTTACCTCCATCTGACCCGTGTTATATTTTATGAATTTATGTTGTTTATGGCCTGCTTGGCCTTCCTGTGGGCCGGGACATTTGTCTAATTTGTTGTATCTTCAGTATCTGTCACAGTCCCTGGCATAAAGGAAGTCCTCAATAAATATTTCTGGAATGAATGAATCAATGAGACAAACATAGCAACAGACAGTCCCAATCCAGGGAGGGAATTATAGTGAGAGGCGTGTATTACAGACCCCAGGAAAGTCTGGACTAGAACCAATAGAACTCTCTGTGATGATGAAATGTTACACATCTATACTGTCCAATTTGGTAGCCACCAGCCACAGGTAACTGTTGAATATTTAAATATGGCCAGCACAACAGAGAAATTGAATTTTACAAATTAATTTTAATTAATTGCCTTTTTGGTTTGTCTGTTTCTTTTCTTTTTTTTTTTCTTTTTTTGAGACGGAGTCTCGCTCTGTCGCCCAGGCTGGAGTGCAGTGGCCGGATCTCAGCTCACTGCAAGCTCCGCCTCCCGGGTTTACGCCATTCTCCTGCCTCAGCCTCCCGAGTAGCTGGGACTACAGGCGCCCGCCACCTCACCCGGCTAGTTTTTTGTATTTTTTTAGTAGAGACGGGGTTTCACCGTGTTCGCCAGGATGGTCTCGATCTCCTGACCTCGTGATCCGCCCATCTTGGCCTCCCAAAGTGCTGGGATTACAGGCTTGAGCCACCGCGCCCGGCCTGGTTTGTCTGTTTCTTTAGAGACACAGTCTCACTCTGTCATCCAGGCTGGAGTGCAGTGGTACGATCATAGCACAGTGAAGCCTTGAACTCAGGTGATCCTCCCACCTCAGCCTCCCAAATAACTAAGATGACAGGCGTGTGTCACTACACCTAGCTAATTTTTTTTTTTTTTTTGAGACTGAATGTCACTCTGTCACCCAGGCTAAAGTGCATAGGTGTGATCTCGGCTCACTGCAACCTCCATCTCCCGGGTTCAAGTGATTCTCCTGCCTCAGCCTCCTGTATAGCTGGGATTACAGGTACACACGGCCATTCCCAGCTAATTTTTGAATTTTTAGTAGAGATGGAATTTCACCATGTTGGCCAGGCTGGTCTTGAACTCCTGACCTCAGGTGATCTGCCCACCCTGGCCTCCCAAAGTGCTGGGATTACAGGCGTGAGCCACCGCACCCAACAATTTTTGTAATTTTTATTTTTTTAGAGACAGAGTCTCCCTATGCTGCCCAGGCTGGTCTCAAACTCCTGGGGTCAAGCAATGCTCCCTAATGTTGAGATTTCAGGCATGAGCCACCATATTGGCCGGAAATGCACAGTTGAATGGCTAGTGGCTACTCTAAGGGTCACTGCAGGCCTAAAGGAAGGGGGTAGCTGGGCCAGGGTACAGGGCTAAGATGACAGAGCTTTTCCAAGCAGAGCACAGAGCCCAGTGAAAGGATGTTCCAAGCAGAGTTTCGGAGGTGAGACTTGAGGGAACTGGGCATGGTTGTGAATGGCTGGAGGAAAGAGGCAGGAGGGGGTACGGTGGGAAGTACAGGAAGTGAGGGTTCATCCCAAAGGTGGGAACTTCATTCCGAGAGGGTTTCCTTTCTCTGCACTTCTGGTCTCAAAGATGGAGAAGGGAGACACATGGGAGACCTGGCAGAAGCTAGGGACTCCGGGCCCCTAAGTGCCTGACCTTGGCTGATTCTCCCTGTTACTTATCTGACGCTTGTAGAACAGCAGGCCCTATGCGGGGACTGGGAACTCAGTGGGAAACGAGACTGATAAAGTCACTACTATACCCTACCCTCAACAGGTTTCATAATGACTTCCGTGAACCTTAGGCACTTTTGCTCTTCTGCATTAAAACAAAACAAAACAAAACATTGGCCAGCAAGGTCTCTCATGCCTGTAATCTGAGCACTTTTGGGGAGGCCAAAGTGGGAGGACAGCTTGAGCCCACGAATTTGAGATGAGCCTGGGCAACATAGCAAGACCTCGCCTCTGCAAAAAAAAATTGAAAAATTAACTAGATGTGATGGTGCCTGCCTATAGTCCCAGCTACTCAGAAGGTTGAGGTTGGCAGCGCTTGGACCCGGGAGGTCAAGGCTGCAGTGAGCCGTGTTAACGCCACTGCATTCCAGCCCTGTCTAAAAAGAAAAAAAAAAAGTTTAAATTTTATTATTTTGTTGCTGCAAAGACCAATATTATCCAGGGTAGAATTTTTTCTTTTTTTTTCTTTCACTTCTACTTTGAAAAGAAATTAAAACATTTCCCCTAAAAGCATCATGGGCCCTAGACACTGTAGGTGGGATGCCTGGGATACATCGGCCCTGCCTTCAGGGAGTTTCTAGGCTAGTGGAGGAAACAGACAGCAAGTAAACAAGACGGTTTCTAGGGAAGAGAGATGCTGTGAAGAAATGGACAGAGGGAAGTGCAGTCTGGGCAGGGGGCCGGGGAAGGTCTCACCAGGAGAACTTAGCACTGAAAAGGAACTGTGACAATAAGAGGGAAAGCGGTTGCCGAGAGAACCAGGGCTTGCAGGTGTTCTCAAATGAGGGTAGACCTGGGGCTGACAGAGGAGAAGGAAGAGGTGGGAGTGGAGAGGGACCAAGGGAACAAGTGGGAAACGTGGGCAGAGGCTGGGTCCTGCAAGGTTTCTTTGTGTGGGCTTCCCTAGAATGGGAGCCTGAGGTGGGGATTCCTGTACTAAGTGTTTGCTAAGGGGGAACCTTCAGGGAGTGCAGGAGACTGGCTGGGGCTGTGGAAGGAGGTCAGGCAGACGTGGTTCTCGCTGGAGTGGGAACCCGTGGGGTCAGGCTGGGCACCCCAGCTTTAGTGCTGCCTGGGACCTCCATATCAGTCAATCATGGGCTGTGGGCTGCTCCGGGAAGCAGGGACACATAATGGACTGGGCGAGTCCAGGACTCTGAAGGAGGGTGATTCGTAAGGGCCACAGGCAGGTGACACTCCCAGCAGTGGGAGAGGGATGGGATGCTGCATCCAGGGGGAGGGGGAGGGCAGCTGCAGGGGTACCAGCAGTGCCTGCCATGGAGGGTCTTGTAGACCAGAGCTGGGAGTTTGGTTCCCTCCGATCTCCTAACTGACATGGGATTTCAAGCAGGGGCAATAGCATGCTTTTTGAAAGATGCCTCTTCCTCTTGTGTGGAAAACAGACCGGAACAGGGTGGGGGGTCGAGGATGGCAGCAGGGAGATGAGGGAAGAGGCTGCTCCGTCCTGGAGAACACTGGTGGGGACCTGGACATGGGCAGTGGCTGGAGGAAGGAAGCAGAGCAAGAGTCGATGGAAAATCTGCTTTCTTCTCCTTTCTTTCTCCCTCCTGCCCAGACTCAAGGCTTTTCATTCCCCAGAATTCCTTTTGCCTTCTTCTTCTTCATTTTTATTTTATTTTATTTTATTTTATTTTGAGACAAAGTCTCGCTTTGTCACCCAGGCTAGAGTGCAGTGGTGCGATCTTGGCTCACTGTAGCCTCCACCTCCCGGGTTCAAGCGATTCTCAAGCCTCAGACTCCCAAGTAGCTGGGATTACAGGTGCCCGACAAATGCCTGGCTAATTTTTGTATTTTTAGTAGAGACGAGGTTTTGCCATGTTGGCCAGGCTGGGTCTTGAACCCCTGACCTCAGGTGATGGTCCTGCCTCAGCCTCCCAAAGTGCTGGGATTACAGGGGTGAGCCACGTCGCCCAGCCTCCTTCCACCATCTTCACACTGCTCTCCCTTCCTGCAGGGGCTTAGGGAAGGAATAGTGGGCAGCTGTGTGGTGAAGCCACAAGCCTTTCTGTGCTCACTGATCTCTCTCTATGTTTTCTCTCTCTCCCCCTCTGACTGCCACCCCAAAGTCGAGCTTCGATCCCCACCACCGTGCCCAGCCAAGTTACGAGCGTCCTTCTTTCCTGCCTCCAGGACCTGGGCTGATGCTCCGGCAAAAATCTATCGGTATGCCACCCAAAAGAAGAGATGTGGGGGCTGGGGGAGGCCAGGAATGTGACAGTTTAGGAAAAGCAAGCGGACTTGGAAATGTTTTCTGCTTCCAGAGAGACCATAGTTTCATCAAATTGGGTTAAGAGTTCAGGCTTTGGAGATGGGTGAACTTGACCATGATCCTGGCTCCCCTCCTTCCCAGCTGTGTGAACTGGGGCAGGTGGCTTCACTTCTCTGGGCCTCTGGCTCTACATCTAGAGAATGGGGATGCAGTGAGCTAAAGCGCCTGCTACAGCTTTCTGGTTCTTTCTCTTATACCAGATTCCATCCATCCATTCATTTTACAAGTGTTTACTGAGCGCTCCCCACATGCCAGGAATTGTTCTAGAATAGGGATATGTCAGCAAATAAAACAGACTAAAGGTTCCTTCCCTCATGGGGCTTGCCTTATAGCAGGGAAGACAGATAATGGATTATAAGGATGATAAGCAAGAAAATTATCTAGTATGTTAGCAGTTGTATGTGCTATGGAAAAAAAAAAGAGTAGGCCAGGTGTGGTGGCTCACACCTGTAATCCCAGCACTTTGGGAGGCCGACGCGGGCAGATCACAAGGTCAGGAGATCGAGACCATCCTGGCTAACACAGTGAAATCCTGTCTCTACTAAAACTACAAAAAATTAGCCGGGCGTGGTGGCGGGCGCCTGTAGTCCCAGCTACTCGGGAGGCTGAGGCAGGAGAATGGTGTGAACCCAGGAGGCGGAGCTTGCAGTGAGCTGAGAACGTGCCACTGCACTCCAGCCTGGGTGACAGTGGGAGACTCCGTCTCAAAAAAAAAAAAAGTGAAAAAAATAGTAGAGTAAGGAAAGAGATCGCGCCATTGCACTCCAGACTGGGCGACACAGCGAGATTCCGTCTCAAAAACCAAACCAAACCAAACCAAACCAAACAACATCTAGAGATGAATTGGGGTATCATGAGGCTGTCTGGGGGTAAGGCATTCCCAGGCAGAGCGAACCACTTCTGCAAAGGTCCTGAGGTCAGGCTGAGTCTGGTGCGTTTACAGAACAGGGAGGAGGTCCGTGTAGCAGGGGCCGAGTGAGCACTGGACATTGAGGGCAGAGGGGGACAGGGTCCCCATTCTGCAGGGTCTGGGGAGTCATGGTGAGGACTTGAACCTTTGCCCTGAGTGAAGTGGGTGCATGGCCAAGGCTCTGAGCAGAGGAAGGACATGAGCAGACTTCAGTTTTAACAGAAACCCTCTGGCTGCTGTGAAGGGACTAGATTGAAGGGGATGAGCTGGGAAGCCCGGGGACCAAAGAGGAGAGGTGACAGCTATTGCTATCCAGATAGGAAATGATAGTGGCTGGCCCAGGGTGGTGACTCTGGAGGGGTGAGAAGGGACTGGATTCCGGATATGTTTGGAAACAACAGGATTTGCTGGTGGATTGGATGTGGGGGACGTGAAGAAGAAAGCTACTAAGGGTGGCTGCAAGGTTTTCAGTCTTAGCGCCTGAAAGGGCAGAGCTGCTGTTTGCTGCGGTGGTAGGGGGAGACGGTGGGCTGGGCGGAGTCTGTTGGGGAGGAGACCAGGAGATTGGGTTGGAGAGTTTCGAGTCTGAGATGCCTGTGAGACAGCCAGTTGGGTGTGAGTATTTGAATATAGGAGCCTGGAGCTCGGGGCTGAGGATGGGGCCCCAAGCATAAACGTGGGCGTCCACAGCAGAGAGGCAGTGAATGAAGCTGGTCACTGGTTGAGAGGGAGTAGTCAGAGGCGAGAAGAGGGTCAAAGACGGAGCCTTGGCAGTGAAGTAAGCAAAGACTTAACTCCTGCACGCCTCCTGGAGTTGTTTTTCCCTGATTGGATCCAGCTTTTCCCCAACTCCTGGCGTTCAAAGTCCACCAGTGTGAGTCTTGCACTCCCACTGAGTGTGGGGTCCACCTGGCTCTCATCGTTTACCTGATTGTTTTTTCTATAGATCCGCTCCCTTTTAAACTTTAGCCTCATCATAAGTGGTTCTCTCTGTAGAATCACAGCTTTGACGTGCTGGTTGCACTTCTTTCCTGCATATAAGTGAAAAGAAACACGCATCTATGCATAAACACGAGGGACTATCCCTTCCCAGCTCCAGCCGCTTTTGCTGGCCCCAAACCATTCACCGAGCCTTTGAAGAGTTAGAAAACGGCGCCCCCTCCTGGCATGGGGAGGAAGTTCCGCCGAATTTCAGTTTCCTCACCTTGCGGTTTGCAGTTGTGCAGTGCACAACCTGTACCTCTGTATGAAGCAGATTTGGGTTTACCCCAAATAGGGAAGAGCTGGGCGAGTCCACATGAAGTTCCTGGCATATACGGGGTGCCATTCTTGTTATTAGTATTGTTGCAGTTCTATGGGATAGTGGAGCAGGGAGACCCTCTCCACCAGGGTCCCCCTCCCTGATCCTCTGTATCTCCCCAGGGGCGGCAGAAGATGAGAGACCTTACCTAGCACCCCCAGCCATGAAATTCAGCCGCAGCCTGTCTGTGCCTGGTTCGGAGGACATTCCCCCGCCACCCACCACGTCCCCACCGGAGCCCCCCTATAGCACACCTCCAGCCCCCTCCTCCTCAGGGCGCCTCACCCCTCCCCTCGGGGAGGGCCCTTCAACCCCGGCTCTGGTGGCCCCCTCCCCGCCTCCTCCCCTGCATCCTTTGACGGGCCCTCCCTTCCCGACACCCGCGTGGGGAGCCGCGAGAAGAGCCTGTACCACAGCGGGCCCCTGCCCCCTGCCCACCACCACCCGCCCCACCACCACCACCACCACGCCCCGCTAATTTGTTATTGTTGTTGTTGTAGAGACAGGATCTCTATATATTGCCTCGGTTGGTCTCAAACTCCTGGGCTCAAGCAATCCTCCTCCCTTGGCTTCCCAAAGTGCTAGGATTACAGGCATCAACTACCATGCCCTGCCATCTCCTCATGCTGACTAGCACACTAGAGGACCCTGCCTGGGGTCCTGCCTGGCCTGGCTCTCCCCACACAGCCTACCCACGGCTCTACCTGTGTCCCTGCCTTATTTGGATTTGATTTTTGTATATGGCGAGGATACGGGTCTAGTTTCATTTTTCTATATATGGATATCCAGTTTTTCCAGCACCATTTATTGAAGAAACTGTCTTTTCCTCAATATATGTTCTTGGCACCTTTGGTGAAAATGAGTTCACCATAGCTGTATGGATTTATTTCTGGATTCTCTATTCTGTTCCATTGATCTATGTGTCTATTTTATGCCAGTACCGTGTTGTTTGGGTTACAATAAGCTCTGAGGTATAATTCAAAGCCAGCTAATGTGACTCCTCTAGTTTTGTTCTTTTTGCTCAGGATAGATTTGGCTCTTTTTGGTCTTTTGTGGTTCATATAAATTTTAAGATTGTCTTTTCTTTTCTTTTTTTCTTTTTTCTTTTTTTTTTTTTTTTTT
>NW_016806418.1:668516-677018 GCF_001698545.2 Rhinopithecus bieti
GGCCATGTCGCCCGTGCCGCCGTCCCCCTCGCCCGTGCCCACCCCGCCTCGCCCAGCGGCCCGGCCACGCTGGACTTCACCAGCCAGTTCGGGGCCGCCCTGGTGGGGGCGGCCCGGAGGGAGGGGGGCTGGCAGAATGAGGCGCGCCGGCGCTCCACGCTGTTCCTCTCCACCGACGCGGGGGACGAGGACGGCGGAGACGGCGGGCTGGGCACAGGGGCGGCCCCGGGCCCGCGGCTGCGCCACTCCAAATCCATCGACGAGGGCATGTTCTCCGCCGAGCCCTACCTCCGACTGGAGTCTGCGGGCAGCGGCGCGGGCTACGGCGGCTACGGGGCCGGGAGCCGAGCCTACGGGGGTGGCGGGGGCAGCAGCGCCTTCACCAGCTTCCTGCCCCCGCGACCCCTGGTGCACCCGCTGACCGGCAAGGCCCTGGATCCCGCCTCCCCGCTGGGGCTGGCCTTGGCCGCCCGCGAGCGAGCGCTGAAGGAGTCCTCGGAGGGCGGTGGGCCCCCCCAGCCCCTCCTAGGCCCCATCGCCCCGCTACGAGGCCCCGCCGCCCCCTCCGCACCACCACTCGCCCCACGCCCACCACGAGCCAGTGCTGCGTCTCTGGGGGGCCTCCCCGCCGGATCCCGCGCGCCGGGAGCTGGGGTACAGGGCCGGGCTGGGCAGCCAGGAGAAGTCCCTTCCCGCCAGCCCGCCCGCCGCCCGGCGTTCCCTGCTACACCGCCTGCCGCCCACCGCTCCCGGGGTGGGGCCCCTCCTGCTGCAGCTGGGGACGGAGCCCCCGGCCCCGCATCCTGGAGTGAGCAAGCCCTGGAGGTCCGCAGCCCCCGAAGAGCCCGAGCGGCTGCCGCTGCACGTGCGGTTCCTTGAAAACTGCCAGCCCCGGGCCCCTGCGACGAGCGGAAGGGGCCCCCCCTCGGAGGACGGACCCGGGGTCCCGCCGCCCAGCCCACGCCGGTCCGTGCCCCCCTCCCCGACCTCCCCGAGGGCCAGCGAAGAGAACGGGCTGCCACTGCTGGTTCTGCCGCCGCCCGCCCCCTCGGTGGATGTGGAAGATGGCGAATTCCTTTTCGTGGAACCGCTGCCTCCGCCCCTGGAATTCTCCAACAGCTTCGAAAAGCCGGAGTCGCCCCTCACGCCTGGGCCTCCCCACCCGTTGCCCGACCCACCTGCCCCGGCCACCCCGTTACCCCCTGTGCCACCCCCGGCTGTGGCCGCAGCCCCTCCCACCCTGGACTCCACCGCATCCAGCCTGACATCCTATGACAGCGAGGTGGCCACCCTGACCCAGGGGGCCTCCGCCGCCCCTGGGGACCCCCCTCCACCAGGCCCGCCTGCCCCAGCAGCACCGGCTCCCCCTGCCCCACAGCCCGGCCCGGACCCTCCGCCTGGCACGGATTCTGGCATTGAGGAGGTGGACAGTCGGAGCAGCAGTGACCACCCGCTGGAGACCATCAGCAGTGCCTCCACGCTGAGCAGCCTATCTGCTGAAGGTGGTGGCAGCGCAGGGGTGGGGCGGGGTGGGGCCGGTGTGGCCAGTGGGCCGGAGCTTCTGGACACCTATGTGGCCTACCTGGACGGCCAGGCCTTTGGGGGCAGCGGCACTCCCGGCCCGCCATACCCTCCTCAGCTCATGACTCCCTCTAAGCTCCGGGGTCGGGCACTAGGAGCCAGCGGAGGCCTGAGGCCTGGCCCCAGTGGGGGACTCCGAGACCCTGTCACCCCCACCAGCCCCACCGTCTCGGTGACAGGGGCTGGAACCGATGGGCTGCTGGCCTTGCGTGCTTGTTCAGGACCCCCCACGGCAGGCGTGGCTGGGGGTCCAGTGGCTGTAGAGCCAGAAGTCCCACCGGTGCCCTTGCCGACGGCCTCCTCTCTGCCTCGGAAGCTGCTGCCCTGGGAAGAGGGCCCAGGCCCACCGCCACCACCTCTGCCCGGTCCCCTGGCCCAGCCTCAGGCCTCAGCCTTGGCCACAGTAAAAGCCAGCATCATCAGTGAACTCAGCTCCAAGCTTCAGCAGTTTGGGGGCTCCTCGGCAGCTGGTGGCGCTCTGCCCTGGGCCCGAGGAGGCAGCGGGGGAAGTGGAGACAGCCACCATGGGGGAGCCAGCTACGTCCCGGAGAGGACCTCCTCCCTGCAGCGGCAGAGGTAAGCGGGGGGGCTGGTGGCCAACAAGGGAGGCCAGAGGGGTTGATGGCATAGCTGTGTCCCTTTAGGGTCTCAGGGTGGCAGAAAGGAAACAGAAACCAGGTTGGCAGGAGTTTGCTCTCACAGAAGCATGCTTTCACAGATACTTTCTTTTTTCTTTTTTTTCTCCTTTTTTTTTTTTCCTTGAGATGGAGTTTCACTCTTGTTGCCCAGGCTGGAGTGCAATGGCACGATCTCAGCTCACCACAGCCTCTGCCTCCTGGGTTCAAGCGATTCTCTTGCCTCAGCCTCTTACACCACCACACCCAGCTAATTTTGTATTTTTAGTAGAGACGGGGTTTCTCCATGTTGGTCAGGCTGGTCTCGAACTCCCGACCTCAGGTGATCCATCCACCTTGGCCTCCCAAAGTGCTGGGATTACAGGCATGAGCCAACATGCCTGGCTCTTTTTCTTTTTCTTTTTTTTTAGAAACAGGGTCTCACTCTGTCACCTGGCTGGAGTGCAGTGGTATAATCATAGCTCACTTGAAGCCTCAAACTCTTGGGCTCAAGCAGTCCTCTGGGACTATAGGTGCATGCCACTATGCCTGGCCAATTTTTCTTCTTTTCTGTTCTTTTTTTTGAGAGGGAGTCTCGCTCTATTGCCCAGGCTGGAGTGCAGTGGTGCAATCTCGGCTCACTGCAACTTCCACCTCCCAGGTTCAAACAATTCTCGAGCCTCAGCTTCCTGAGTAGCTGGGATTACAGGTGCCCACCACCACGCCTGGCAAATTTTTGTATTTTTAGTAGAGACCAGGGGTTTTGCCATGTCGGCCAGGCTGGTCTTGAACTCCTGACCTAAGGTGATTCATCCCACCTCGGTCTCCCAAAGTGCTGGGATTACAGGCATGAGCCACCATGCCTGGCCCTGGCCAGTTTTTCTTAAGCTTTTTGTAGAGACCAGCTATGTTGCCCAGGCTAGTTTCAAACTCCTGGGCTCAAGTGATCCTCCTGCTTTGACCTCCCAAAGTGTGATTACAGGTGTAAGCCACCTAGTCCAGCCTTTACATTTTCATTTATTTCAGTAGCTTCTGTTGTCTCCTCCTATCACCATCACAACCTACATCCCATGATGAACAAAAAGTTATTAACAGGCTGGGCATGGTGGCTTATGCCTGTAATCCCAGCACTTTGGGAGGCTGAGGTGGGCGGATCATGAGGTCAGAAGAGAGACCATCCTGGCTAACACGGTGAAACCCCATCTCTACTTAAAAAAATACAAAAAATTAGTCGGATGTGGTGGTGGGTACCTGTAGTCCTAGCTCCTCAGGAGGCTGAGGCAGGAGAATAACTTGAACCTGGGAGGCAGAGGTAGCAGTGAGCCGAGATCGCGCCACTGTGTTCCAGCCTGGGTGACAGAGTGAGCTCCGTCTCAAAAAAGAAAAAGTTATTAACAAAGGAGACTGGAGTGAGACCTGCTTATATTTGTTTCCTTGGTGAGCTGTCACTTCTTTCTGACAGTCCCTGAAATCTGTAAGTCCCTTGAAGCCAGTGTGGTTCAAGACAGGATGCAGTTATAGGTGTGGTTCTAGAGCCCACTTTCTCGGCTTCCAGTCCCAGCCCTCCACTTTCCACCTGGGTGATCTTAGGCAAATGAATCCACCTCTCTGTAGAACGGGGATGGCCTAGTGCCAGCCCAAAGAGTTTTTGAGAGGATTTAATATGGGTCATTGTTGTAACATGAGATGGGGGAAGAGGGGGGCCTTGAAAAAGAGCCCAACAACTTCTACATGGGGAAATACAGGATGATGCAGATGTTTCCCAGAGCAGCCAGTTAGCCGCATCGCCACAGAATTCGAGCCCATTCAAGACCTTCTAGTCCTAGAGAAAGTAGAGTTACATTTCTGGTTCAGATACACAGAGGATTGGGAGCAGTTTTTAAATATCCTAGTTCATCTACAGAGTTCACTCGAATTCTGTTTGAAGGTCTGCTATCCAAATGTGACCTTCAAATGTGGGTTCAGGGAGGGTATATTTGGGGCAAAAGAAAAGAAAAAGGAGGCTGGGCACAGTGACCTGCATCTGTAGTCCCAGCTACTCAGGAGGCTGAGGTGGGTGGATCACTTGAGCCTAGAAGGTTGAGGCTGCAGTGAGCTGATATCACACCAAGGCACTACAGCCTGGGGAACAAATGAGACCCTGTCTCAAAAAAAAAAAAAAAAGAAAAGAAAAAAAGGAAGTGTATATTATCAGAGCAACTTGAATCAATGCTCCTAGGTTGTAAAAATAAACAAACAAACAAACAAATGTGGGTGGGCCTTTAAGATCTGAATGAAGTTCATTGAGTATTCTTAAGTATTCTGGGTAGAGAATTTTTTTTTCTTGTTTTTTTTTGTTTGTTTGTTTGTTTGTTTTCCCACTGCTTGTAGCAGCAATAGAAAGGATGCTTAATTCAGTCAACAAATGCATTAATTATTGATTCATGACCTGTGTGTGCAGAGTGCCCTTCTGGGTGATGGGATCCCCTGCTGGACAGAACAGGCAAAGACTGTGCGGTTCCCCATATGTCTAGGGACATAGGAGTGGGGGTGGGGCAGTAAACAAAATAATTGCAACCATCCAAAAAAAAAAAAAAGCTACCACAATGGGATGGTTGGAGAAGGTCTCTCATGTAACAGGCAAGATGGGCAGAGTAATGGAAGTGGAGAGGAAGCAGCTGCCCGGGGCAAGAGTGAGCCAGGCAGGGGGAGCAGCCAGTTCAAAGGCCCTGAGGTGGGACAGTGCTGGAGGAGAGGGAACGAAAGGGATGAGGGGAACCTTTTTCTCCCCTTGTTTCTTCTCTCTTTCATCTCCCTCTCTTCATCTCTCTCTCTCTGTGTCCCCCGCCCCTTCCATCTCTCTCCCCTGGATACTCACCCTCTTTTTGTCTCTCTCTCACTGTCTCCCCATCTTTCACTCTGCTATGACTGGCCATAACCTGAAAGGCAGTATAGAATAGTGGTGAAGAGCTCAGACTTTGGTGCCATATAACCGGGCTCTGCCACTTCCTGTGTGTCCTTAGGCAAGTTATTTAACCTCTCTGTGCTGATAATAATAGTAACCTGCATCAGGGCTGTCATGGGGATTAAACTGAGATGCAATCATGTAAAGCACTTAGAACATGCCTGGCACACGTGAGCATCAGTGAGCGGTGACGATTATTATTATTATCACTTAATGTCTCTTTTTCTTTCATCTCTCTTAACTGTCGCCCTCTCCCTGTCCTCTCATCTTTCTCTCCCTTCATTTCTTTCCTCCACGGCCATCTTACCCTTTGCTCCCTCCATTTCTTCCCGTCTCTCTCCTCCATTTCTCCCCCTACCCTTATGTCTCTCCTCCTCTCTCCCTATATCTGGACCTCTGCCTCTTTCTCATCCCTGCCCTTGCCCCCTAAATCCCTGTCCTCCCCCACTGCCCCCTTGTCACATTCCAGACTCTCCGACGACTCCCAGTCCTCACTCCTCTCCAAGCCTGTCAGCAGCCTGTTTCAGAACTGGCCCAAACCACCTCTGCCACCGCTCCCCACCGGAACAGGGGTCTCCCCTACAGCCGCTGCGGCCCCAGGGGCCACCTCACCCTCGGCCTCCTCCTCCTCCACGTCCACCCGCCACCTCCAGGGCGTGGAGTTCGAGATGCGGCCCCCTCTGCTCCGCCGGGCCCCCAGCCCCTCGCTGCTGCCCGCCTCGGAGCACAAGGTCAGCCCTGCGCCCAGGCCCTCGTCCCTGCCCATCCTGCCTTCTGGACCCCTCTACCCAGGCCTCTTTGACATCCGTGGCTCCCCAACTGGAGGGGCAGGAGGCTCTGCTGACCCCTTCGCCCCAGTCTTTGTGCCGCCACACCCGGGTATATCCGGGGGGCTCGGGGGAGCCTTGTCAGGGGCCTCGCGCTCCCTCTCACCGACCCGCCTGCTCTCGCTGCCCCCGGACAAGCCGTTTGGCGCTAAACCTCTGGGGTTCTGGACCAAGTTCGACGTGGCTGATTGGCTAGAGTGGCTGGGTTTGGCGGAGCACCGAGCCCAGTTCCTGGACCATGAGATCGATGGCTCCCACCTGCCCGCCTTGACCAAGGAGGACTATGTCGATCTAGGTGTGACCAGGGTGGGCCACCGCATGAACATCGACCGGGCTCTCAAATTCTTCCTGGAGAGGTGATGGCTGGCCTGGACGGACCAGCCCCGTCCACAGAACTCTTGAGCCTGCTGGCCTCTTGACCTCTGACCCCTGACTGTCATTCTCTCCCCCGGGCCAGGGACTCTGTTCAAACTGCGCCCTGCCCTCGTCTCCCAAGGCCAGAGGTCACTAGGTGGCCCAATCCAGGCCGGACATTTGCACCTCACTGAAGGGGGGCAGCTGACACAAGACTGTGTGTGTGTGAAGCGGGGAGCGGAGGGGGGATAGGAGAAATTACGGAGGGGGATTGAGAAGGAGGGAAGGGCCTGTTCTGGGGGGAGGGGACAGACAGAGCCATAGAGGGTCAGCCCTGACTGAGCCTGATTGGATGGGGACTGTCCCCCAGGCTGCAGGGGAAGGGGGTGCCCTCAGATTCCACCACCTGCCACCTCTCTAACAACCCTTCCCACTCTCTCCAGGCCCCTCAGCTCTTCCCCCTTCCCCTCTCCCCAGCACACACAGCTGCCCCCCTCAGCCTCTTGCACGCTCCGTTGCACGCCTGCTCACCTCTCTCCCCTCCCCTCCCTGGGCTGCAATTTTGCACAAATTTGCCCTCTCGCTGTCTTGCACATTCTGCCTTTGCTTCCGGCTGGCGAGGCCCGCTCAAACACACTCTGTTCTCCTCGCACCGCTGCATTTCCTTTCTCATGCTCCATGCCTCCTGCTCTGATTCTCGCTGCTTACACACTTTTCCCCTACCAGGGCCCTCCTTTACACACTCCATTTCACATCTCCTCCTCCCCGCTCACTCTGGACCCTTGTTGCAGACACACTTGGGACACATTTTCCCTCCCCTACTCACAGACTCCATGCACATCATTCATTCTCTGGAGTGCCCTGCTCTTTGCTCAGCCCTTGCACACTTGCTGTCTTATGCACCCCTCCTGACACACTCTTACCTCCATTTTCTTACGTTGAAGCACTTTCCCTTCTTATTCTTAAAAACCGCAGATTCTTCTACTCCCCACCTCTTCCCTCTCACCATGACACTCCTAGCCCTCCACTCCTCCCCCTCCCCTTGCTCCTTTTGCACCGTCACTTTTGGTCACACCTTTTGCACACTTGCCTCCCAGGAACTGTGTTTCTCTCACTAATGCTCATTCTCTTCTTCTTTGCCAGGCTCCCACTCCCTTGCCCCTTTCTGTTTGAAATCTTTGCCCCTCTGCATTTTTTATTCTTTTGTGAACCCTCTCGCACACTTGCTTTTGCACATGCGCCTCCGCCCCTCCCCCCAGCATTTTCAATGCTCTCTGGAAGCCTTGTTTCTCCCCTTTTAATAATGTTCTTGCACACCGTGACGTGGCTGCACATGCATCTTGTCTTTTCTACCTGAATGAGAGCTCTACCACTTCTTTCCTTTTGCAAACTCATCTCATTCCATGCGCTCTTGGGCTGTAACATTTCTTTTCCTGACACCCTTATTTTTTTTGCCTGTTGACAAGCAGGTCTTGCGTCCATTCTCATTCGGATTCTCTTACCTCCTTAAGCTCTTTCTCTTCCTGGTGAGAGAAGACGCTATGCACACTGGCTTCCAGCTCACCATGCTTCCACACTCAAGCCTGTCCCTGCTTCCAGGCCTCACCCTCCCTCACTTCCTCCCTCTTCTGTCTTTCCTGGCCTTCCTGGGCCATCTGTCCATCCCTTTTGCACGAAGATTCCTCTCTCCTAACCTGCCCACTCCAAGAAGCTCCCTCTCCCTCCAGCATGGCTGTTCCTTCCCGCACGCTTCCTCTCTCCCCTTTTTTCCCGGGGCTTGGGAATTTTAAGCCACCCCTCCCCCTGAGAAGCCCCCTCCCCTGCTGTGGGTAAAGGGGGGAGGGCATTGCCCTCAGGACCCCCCCCATGTTCAGCTGCCAAAGAAGGGAGCTCCCCCTCCTTCCCCAAGCCCATTCCCTCTCTGCTGCCCCTACCCCGAGAGGGGGGGCGCTCCGTCCATGAGGGGAGGGGGCTTGCAGCCCCCTCCCCTCACCATGTCAGGGATCTGCGGGGAACCTCGTGGGAGGGTCGTGGGAGGGGGGAGGGGTGTTGAGGAGAGGGGCAGAGGCCGCGCTGGACCCCTACCCGCCCCTCCCCTTGTCGGATGCCCCAGTCCGCAGGGGCCTGCGCGGCGCCCGTCTATCAAGGGCTTGTTCATTCTGGATGGGTGCCGCGGGGTTGG
>NW_016806418.1:679294-682005 GCF_001698545.2 Rhinopithecus bieti
AAAAGCAAAAGAGGAACAATAACAAAAGAAGAAAATATAAAAAACAGAAAAAAAAAAAACCCACAAAACCCCTAGAACACACAAAAAAATCCAGAAAAAAAACCTGAAATAAAAGCCCGAGAATTGTCTTCCAAGGGGGGTGGGAGGGGAAGAGGAGGGGGGCGGATGAGGACGTCTGATTCTCGCTGAGACAGGGCTCGGCACGCGTTGAAAGCCCCGGTGCCCAGGTCTTCCCTTCCGCGGGCCTCAGTTCATCTCTCAAGGGATTGGGACCCAGGCGTCCACGTACAGGGACTGGAGGAAGATTAGGGAGGCGGGATTATAACAAAGGGGTTCATTCCTACCCCCCATCACCTCCCTTCCCCTGACTCCCCACCAAGATTTTGCAGAGAGAAATGGCTTTTGTACCAGGTCATTCTTTATAATTAAACTCACAGTATCCACCCCCTCGAGCCGGCCCCGCCTCCTTCCTGGGAAGGCCACGACCCCTATCCTCCTGGGCTCCGGGTGGGTGGCCCCAGCCCGCTGGGCGGTGCGCAAGCGCAGCCGGGGCCGGCCCGGGCGTCAGGCCTCCTCGTTCGGCTCCGCCCCCAGGGCCTCGAGCATGCGCCGCCGGACCAGGGAGCGGCGCAGGTGCAGGCGGTAGTCACCCAGCAGGAGATCGTCGTGGCGCACGAGCTGGTGCGCGAGCCCGCGGGGACTGAGCCCAGAACGCAGCAAGCGCGAGCGCGTCTGGAAGTCCGTGACCGCGATGAGCCACCTGCAAGGGGGTGGGAACGGAAAAGGAACTCGCAGGTGGTTTCAGCCCCGGCTTTGATCGTCGAAGAGTGCCTGCCTGGTCCCTGGAGTCTTTCACAACCCCTGGTCCAGCAGACAGTCGCTCCGTCCCTAAACTCCCCTCCAGCCCTGCCCTCTCGCCTGGGTCGCTCTAGGCTCCTTACGCTCTCTTAGCCTGGTTCTGCGTCCTAATCACTGTCTCTCGAGACTCCATCTCAAACCGCTCCAAGGCCCGACCCTCAACTGGCGACTGCAGGCTCCGCTCTACCCTAGGCACTCCAGGCCTGTCCCCACCCTATCACCCCTGGCCCCACCTCTACCATGTGCTCCGTCCCTTCCACCCCCTCACAGCTGCCTTTCCAGGCTCAGACTCCTATCCAGGTCACTACTGGGTCACTCAAACTCGGGCCCCTACTCACTCCAGATCCCTCCTTCTCTCTGATCTCACCCGACCCTGCCTCCAACCGCGCTCACTCTTGACCCCACCCCTCAGTGACTGCGCCAATCTTGCTCTTATCTAGTCGCTCCAAGCCCTGCCCTACCACGCTTTCACTCCACTGTCGCCCCGCCTTACAACGGCTTTACACCAACTACGCTCTTATCTAGTGGCTCCGGGGCCTGCCCTTCAGCGCCCTTACACCAACCACGCTCTTATCTAGTCGCTCCGGGCCCCGCCCCCTCACGCTTTCATTCTTGGCCACGCCCCTCAGCGCCCTAAAACCAACCACGCTCTTACCCAGTCGCTCCTGGCCCCGCCCCCCTGCGCGCTCCAGGCCCCGCCCCCTCCGCTTACACACCGGTTCCGGCGGCCAGCAGTCCCACAGATGACATTCATGTTCTCGAAGCGGATGCTGCTCACGCGCCCGCTCTCCATGGCCCCCGGTAACTGGGCCTCCAGCGCTTGCAGCACCTCCAGGTGGGTAAAATCCTCCTCGGGCTGCGGGTGTCGGAGAGAGAACCTCAGCCCGTGACCTCCTGGTTCATTTTGGGTTCAGAAGTCATCACCCTAGACCCCACCTGCAGAACCTGCCACAGAGTTCCAGGTGGCATTTGAGGGGCAAGGATCGCTCTTGATCCCAGGGTACTGTCGCTATTGTCAAAGGAGACGACAGATTATCTCTCAGATGGGAAAGCATCTACTGTCACTCTAGGTCATTCTCCAAAAAAATCAGTTCTCACCAAGCCGATTTGCCCAAAAGTCAATGAACAGTTGGCTGAATGATTCACCAACTTAGCCAACTTTACGAATCTACCAAAAACTTTCCCAGCAATTTGCAATGGATGCGACTGAAAGCTCTTGAAGATTTCTGCCAGGATTTAAATTGCACACCTTTCCTTTTATATTCGTATTAGCATTTTAAGAATGTTCAGTAGTCAAAAGATAACAGTCATAGGGGGTTTTGATGTCTTGTCAATCTATTTAACATTCAGAAACATGTACTGATCACTGAACACATTTACAACACGTGATTAGCATTTCAAGGGTGATAACAGTTGTCATAGCACATAAAATTGCTGAGGAACTAAAATGAAATGAAAATTTTCATGATTTCACTGAAAAATAATGTCACATCCAGAAAGGCATTCCTTGACTGGGGTGAGAGGGGAGGCTGGAGGGTCCCTTGCTCAAAGCCACAAAGAAGTGGAGTGATAGGGTGGAAACTGATCCCTAAGAGAAGGACCGCAATCCCTGTATGCAGGGTAGAGAGTCACATGGATTAGCTGAGAAGGTACCTTGGAGGCCTGTGCCTGGCACACAGTAAGCACCCATTGACATTAGTTCTTCTCATTCAATTATTGAGTTCCTGGGACCCTAATATATACCTCTTCTGATTGAAGGCAGGGATGACCAGTTTGCTGAATCTGTCAAAAACATGAGCCCCTTCCTTCCTTCCTCCCTCCCTCCCTCCCTCCCTCTCTCTCTTTTTTTTTTT
>NW_016806418.1:682272-691408 GCF_001698545.2 Rhinopithecus bieti
TTTTTTTTTTTTTTTTGAGACGGAGTCTCGCTCTGTCGCCCAGGCTGGAGTGCAGTGGCCAGATCTCAGCTCACTGCAGGCTCTGCCTCCCGGGTTTACACCATTCTCCTGCCTCAGCCTCCTGAGTAGCTGGGACTACAGGCGCCCGCCACCTCGCCTGGCTAGTTTTTTGTATTTTTTTTAGTAGAGACGGGGTTTCACCATGTTAGCCAGGATGGTCTCAATCTCCTGACCTTGTGATCTGCCCGTCTCGGCCTCCCAAAGTGCTGGGATTACAGGCTTGAGCCACCGCGCCCGGCCTCTTTCTTTTTTTGACAGAGTCTCACTCTGTCGCCCAGGCTGGAGTGCAGTGGCACGATCTCAGCTCACTGCAACCTCCACCTCCCGGGTTCAAGCAATTCTCCTGCCTCAGCCTCCCCAGTAGCTGGGATTACAGGCACCTGCCCCCACACCTGCCTCATGTTTGTAGAGATGGGGTTTCACCATGTTGGCCAGGCTAGTCTCAAACTCCTGACCTCAGGTGATCCACCCACTTCGGCCTCCCAAAGTGTTGGGATTACAGGCGTGAGCCACCGCGCCTGACACACATTGGCTTTTTCTTGAGTTTTTGTTATATTTGTAAACTTTACAGAATTTTATAGTACGTGGATTAGTAGGATTACTTTTGTTCTCCCTCCCTGCTCCCTTCAGCCTCCCCTTTCTTTGCCCCTTGGTCTTCCCTCTGACATGAGCCATAGATTTCGTGACTGATGCTTTGACAAATTCACAATCAATTTTCAGCAAACTGTCCTGGTGCCAAGCCCACAGCTCTTAAGCCACAGAGCCTGAATTTAAACTCTGGCTACACTGCTTCTCAGCCTGTGCCCTTCCCACCACCCCACCAAAACTGTGCAGAAAATAAGGGCCCAGATCCACTCACCAAGGTCTCCATGCAGAGGCAGAGGGGCTGGGCAGCTGGTGGTGTGGGGAACTTCCGGATG
Source organism: Rhinopithecus bieti (assembly GCF_001698545.2). Classification (NCBI taxonomy): domain Eukaryota; kingdom Metazoa; phylum Chordata; class Mammalia; order Primates; family Cercopithecidae; genus Rhinopithecus; species Rhinopithecus bieti. The sequence continues at coordinate 683,253 of NW_016806418.1, forward strand.
CACGGGAGTTCTCGGTCCAGTGCCTCGTACTCTGCAATGACCTGCCGCAGGTACTGCTTCCTAGGGAGACAGCGAGCAGGCAGGGACCTCTGAGGTCAGGATTTGCTGCCATCGCATTTGGGGAAGTGGAAGACAGAGGTTATGGGGGCCAGGGACAACTCACGAGGATTTGATGGGCCTGCCCAGGCTCCGAGCCTGCATCTCCTCTGGGGTCTCCAGGTCCATAAGGAGGGCTCCTGAGGACAGAGAACCCACTATCAGCTGCCCTGAGCCCTCCTCAGCCATGATTCTGCTTAAATGGCCATCACCAATTGCCTGCCCATGCCACACCCAGAATAGCTTGTATGCCAGATATTGAGCTACTGTCTCTTAGCTCCAAACTCTCTTAGCTCCACACTGGCTCTGTGATACCTGGGTTGAGACTCTACTAACCACATTTCTCCTTCAACAGCTGGGTTCCTATTAGGCTCTGCCTAAAGGGGGCGCCAGAGGGAGGCTGCAAGGCAGGAGGAAGCAGGAGGAACTTGCTCCTTTTTGCTTCCTCTTCTGGTCACCCCAGCCTTCCTTCTTCACTGTGGCAGCATCACTTCAGTAACAACACTTGAATCCAGTTTTCAGGGTTTTTTTTGTTTTTTGTTTTGTTTTGTTTTGAAACGGAGTCTTGTTCTGTTGCCCAGGCTGGAGTGCAGTGGTGCGATCTTGGCTCGCTGCAAGCTCCTCCTCCCAGGTTCACGCCATTCTTCTGCCTCAGCCTCCCGAGTAGCTGGGACTACAGGTGCCCACCACCACACCTGGCCACCTGGCTAATTTTTGTATTTTTAGTAGAGACGGGGTTTCACTGTGTTAGCCAGGATGGTCTCGATCTCCTGACCTTGTGATCCGCCTGCCTTGGCCTCCCAAAGTGCTGGGATTCCAGGTGTGAGCCACCGTGTCCGGCCCCGCTTTCAGTTTTTCCAACACTCTCAGAATCAGTCTCCTGATTGGAACTTGACTGATAACAGTTCTCAAATATAGACCCTTTTTGACCACCCCACCATCAGTTAACTGGTCTCTCTCTTATGGCCAAGTGCTGGTTGTTCCATGCACTCCATTTTCCCCTTCCCCTACAGTCCTAGAGTTTTACCCAGCACATGGCTTCCCAGCTGGAGACAACACTTCCCAGACTCCCTTGCAGCTAACTGTGGCCATGTGACCAAGCTCTCACCAATGAAGTGTTAGCTGGAGTGAGAGGTGTAACTTTGGAGTCATTTGCTTTAAAGATTACTGCTTTTCTTGGACTCTTTGCCCTTTCTCTTGGACTGGAATGTGGATTAGCAATAACCCTTCTTCCACCATGTTTGGATATGGCAAGCAACAATATGGGAGGAACTCTTATCTCTAAATCTTCTCACCAAGCCAAGATGTCCCACCAATCCTGCCTTCCATTACACAAGAGAGAAATATACTTCTGGTTCTTGACCAGCTGAGGCAGGTGACATAGCAACACCCTAGCTCCACAAAAAAAAATTTTTTTAATTATCTGGGCATGATGTTGTGTGCCTGTAGTCCCAGCTACTAAGGAGGCTAGGGTGGGAGGATTGCTTGAAGTCAGGAGTTAGAGGTTGCAGTGAGCCGTGGTTGTACCACTGCACTTCAGCCTGGGTGACAGATAAAGAGAGAAAGAGAGACAGAAAGAGAGAAGGAAGGAAGGGAGGGAGGGAGGGAGGGAGGGAGTCAGGTGTGATGGCTCACGCCTGTAATCCCAGCACTTTGGGAGGCCGAGGTGGGCAGATCATGAGGTCAGGAGTTCGAGACCAACTTGGCCAATATGGTGAAACCCCATCTATACTAAAAATACCAAAATTAGCCAGGTGTGTTGGTGTGTGCCTGTAGTCCCAGCTACTCGGGAGGCTGAGGCAGAAGAATCGCTTGAACCCAGGAGGCAGAGGTTGCAGTGAGCCGAGATTGCACCACTGCACTCCAGCCTGGGCAACAGAGCGAGACTCTGTCTCAAAAACAGAGAGAGAGAGAGATAAAAGAGAGAGAGGGAGTGAGGGAAGAAGGAGAAAGAGAGGAAGGGAGGAAGGGAGAAAAGAAAAGGAATACACTTCTGTCTTCTTTATGATGTTGTGTTTTGGGGTGTCTTTGTTATAGCTGCTGAAAGAGAGGAAAGCAGACCCCGACAGCCAGGCTCTGGTGCTCTCCTGCCGAACATCAAACATTTCCCAACATCAAGCAAGGCCACTCTGTGACTGTGATGGACTAAGACAAAACAAGACCGCTCCTGAATCATGTCTCAACACAACAAAGCATGAACATTGTCCAAACCACAAAAATGACCAAAATCCCCCCGTCCCAGCTCAGAGCTGACAGCTGCTTTTTCATTAACCCCAGCATTAGCTCCATGTACCCCTCCTGGTTCCCGGTGAGATGAAGATTCCCAGTCATGAGCTTGCCCGTGCTTTCCATCAGCCTCCCATCCAGAGCAAAGCATCACTCCCATGAACCCTCCCCAAAGTCACCTGACACAGCCCGGCTCTTGCAATAAGTCCTTGCTAACACCCTTCTACTGAGACAACCCGTGTGTGTGTGTGTGCTCTCTCATTACAATAAGTCAACACATTCAACTGGGTTTAACTATAGTCAGTGGTGTGTTGGTACATGTTTCACAACAGGCTGTCTCGCACACTGTCACACACACATACGGTAGACACTTACTCCAGGGCCCACCCCCAGACCTACTGGATTCAAATCTACATTTTCACAGGATCCCATTCCAGAAACACCTACCCTCATTCTTTTCTTCCAGTCATACCGGCCTCCCTCCATCCCTCAAACGCAGCCATCTCCTCCTCAAGTCTGTCCACATAACAATATAACTATGTGCTTACTGTCCCTTTTATATGCCAAACACTTTTAAAAATATTTTCCACTGTGGCTGGGCGTGGTGGCTCATGCCTGTAATCCCAGCACTTTGGGAGGCCAAAGTGGGCAGATTGCCTGAACTCAGGAGTTCGAGACCAGCCTGGCCAACATGGTGAGATCCCGTCTCTACTAAAAATACAAAAAATTAGGCGGGCATGGTAGCGCTCACCTGTAGTCCCAGCTACTCCGGAGGCTGAGGCAGGAGAATTATTTGAACCCAGGAGGCAGAGGTTGTAGTGAGTGAGCCGGGATCATGCCACTGCACTGCATCCTGGGTGACAAAGCAAGACTCTGCTGCCAAAATAAAATAAAATAGAATGGAATAGAATAAAATACTTTCCATTGCAGCCTCACAACAACCTTCTGAGGTAGTGTCGTTTAACACATGATGAAACAGAAGCACAGAGAGGTTAAGTGACTTGCCTAAGGTCACACAGCACAAAATGACAGAATAAGGATAAAAATGTAAGCATCTGGATCCAGATCTCAATCTCTCCAGGTGGCTTCCTCTCACCTCACTCTCATCTAGTCTCCAAACTCCTCTCCCTCTCCAGTTACCCCAGCAAAGTAGAATTTTGAAATGTATATCTGACCCTATGGCCCCCTTCCTCAAAATTCTCCCAGAACCTTGCATTGTCTTTGGGATGAATAAAGTCCAAAGTCCTTCCAGTGACCATAAGACCACACATGATCAGACCCTGCGAATGTCTTAAGCCTGATCAAGCACAATCGTCCTTTTCACCTGCTGCAGTCCAGAAATGCTGTTTTTCTGCGACTTGGACACTCTCTGACGCCTCCTGCTGCAGGATCTTGACTAATACTGTAACTCTGCATGGACCTCTCTTCCCCCTCATCTGACTAATCAAGTCTACCCTGAGGGACCGCTGACACCCTTCCTCATAGCACAGTACGTTTGCATTCACAGTGGTTGCAATTTTACCTTTATTTCTATGATTCCCTAATTACACTCTGTCTTACCTACGTCTTCTGAGCAATGTGAGGGCAGGGACTTGTCTTTGTGCCCCCAGCATCTAGCAAAGTGCCAGACTTATATTTGTCCTTAGTATTTATTGAATAAAGCCTGAAATGTGTGCACTTTGTTTGGGCCCTAATTTAAACAAGCCAACTATAGAAAGTACAATTTTGAGATAATGAGGGAAATTTAAATATGTACTAGGTATGAGATGATATTCAAAAATAATTATAATATAATCCCGGCACTTTGGGAGGCTGAGGCAGGAGGATCGCTTGAGCCCAGGATTTCGAGGCTGCAGTGAGCTATGATGGTGTCAATTCATGCCAGCCTGGGTTACCAAGTGAGTCCCTGTCTCAAAAAAATAAATTAATTTTTAAAAAGTCCTGTAGGCCGGGCGCAGTGGCTCAAGCCTGTAATCCCAGCACTTTGGGTGGCCGAGATGGGCGGATCACGAGGTCAGGAGATCGAGACCATCCTGGCTAACACAGTGAAACCCCGTCTCTACTAAAAAATACAAAAAACTAGCCGAGCGAGGTGGCGGCGCCTGTAATCCCAGCTACACGGGAGGCTGAGACAGGAGAATGGCGGGAACCCAGGAGGCGGAGCTTGCAGTGAGCTGAGATTACGCCACTGCACTCCAGCCTGGGTGACAGAGTGAGACTCCGTCTCAGGAAAAAAAACAAAAAAAAGTCCTGTAAAAGTGTTAAATGAGTCAAAAAGTAACTCCAGCAACATCAAAGATGCATGTGAAAAAATCTGAATACAAGAGTTTCTCATGAAATATGACATTAGAAATAAGAACTATTTCTAGTTATAACAGTGATTTTAATATATGCATTTAAATGTATATGTGTAATTAAATTAACAAAAGCACAAACTTAAAAATAAGTACTTATTGAATAATTCAGTAAATGCAACAATTTCAAGCTTTTTTTTTCCCCCTTTGGTGACAGAGTCTCGCTCTGTTGCCCAGGCTGGGGTACCATGGTGCAATCATAGCTCACTGCAGCCAGGGTACTCCTGGGCTTAAGGGATCTTCCTGTCTCAGCCTCCCAAGTAGCTGGTTGAATTTTTTAAACAGGCATCTCAGAGGGCCCCTGCATGCCTTGGAGGATGCTGGGGACCAAGAGATGAATGAGACACACCTCTGCCCTTTCAGAACTCTCAGGTAAAGGGCAATGTGTGTTTCAATGAAAGTGTTACGAGGTGGAGGGAAAGCCCAGTCTGGGGGCAGTCAGGGAAGGCTCCCTAGAGGAGGTGTTGTCCACAGTGAGACCCAAAGAATAAGAAGGCATTTACCAAATAAAGAGATGACAGAGAGAAGGATGTTTCACATGAAGGGCCTAGCGTGGGTCAAGGTTTTTGAGCAAAAGAGAAGACAGTCACCTGCAAGAACGTCCCAGAATTCCCTTGAGCCCCAAGACTAAAGAGTGCTTATTGCCATTGGAGGCTATGTATGATCTGTGAGATGGCGTGGTTCACGTCTCCTCTCCCAGCATGAGAACAAGCCAGGCCATTTCATCCATTAGGCACTACAGGCAAAATGCTTGGGGCCCAGGGGCTTTCTAATGGCCTATGCTGAAGCTTGCAACCCGATCAACTAAAATATGTTATTGGTTCCACAACGCTGCAAACAAAACAGCAAAATCGAAATAAACAAACGTTGATCAACAAAACTAGCCAACTGGTCGACTCAACTCCACTTGACTTTTCTGGAGCTACATATAAATTACTTGTCACGTGGGGGCCTCAGTCTAGTCTAGAGATGGTGCAGCGTGGGGCCTAAAAAAGAAAGATGCCTTCAAAAGCACTAAAAGAGACCTAAAGGCAGAGAAACAACGTCTGTATTGCCATCAGGGCATTTGTTCTGCCTCGAAGGCTGAGGTGGAAGGATCACTTGAGCCCAGGAGCTCAAGGCTGCGGTGAGTTTTGTTTTTGGGTGTGTTTGTTTGTTTGTTTGGAGACAGAATATCCCTCCCTCACCCAGGCTGGAGTGCAGTGGCACAATCTTGGCTCGCTGCAGCCTCTGCCTCCTGGGTTCAAGCGATTCTCCTGCCTCAGCCTCTCTAGTAGCTGGGATTACAGGCACCCACCCCACGCCTAGCTAATTTTTGTATTTTTAGAGATGGGGTTTCACCATGTTGGCCAGGCTGGCCTCGAACTCCTGACCTCAGGTGATCCACTCACCTTGGCCTCCAAAGTGCTGGAATTATTATTATTTTATTTTATTTTATTTTATTTTTTGAGACGGAGTCTCGCTCTGTCGCCCAGGCTGGAGTGCAGTGGCCAGATCTCAGCTCACTGCAAGGTCCGCCTCCCGGGTTCACGCCATTCTCCTGCCTCAGCCTCCTGAGTAGCTGGGACTACAGGCGCCTGCCACCTCGCCCGGCTAGTTTTTTGTATTTTTTAGTAGAGACGGGGTTTCACCGTGTTAGCCAGGATGGTCTCGATCTCCTGACCCCGTGATCTGCCCGTCTCGGCCTCCCAAAGTGCTGGGATTACAGGCTTGAGCCACCGCGCCCGGCCAAAGTGCTGGAATTATAGACGTGAGCCACCACACCCAGTCCTGAGTTTGGTTTTCTATTACCTGCAGTTACATGCATCCTCACTGAGATACTACTCCATAAATGTTGAATGAGTGTAAATGCATGAGCTGTGTTACAGCACAGAATGCTAGCAGGAAGTGCTGGCCTAGGAGCCTGAAGTTGTCAGCAGGGGTCAGACCACACAGGGCCTCAAAAGCCAGGCTGGAGCTTTGGGACTCTGTCCTAGAGGTGACAGGAAGCTAGGAAGTGTTATGAGCAGGGGACAGCCAGGGTCGCTGCTGGAAGTCAGAGAGATCTCTCTGGAGCCATGGAAGGATAGGCAGGAGGAGAGAAACTGGAGACCAGGGAGGAAGTGAGGAGACGGTTCACATGGAAGAGGATGAGACCTGGTACATGGCTGCGGGGACAGAGAGGAAGGTATGGGGAAGGGAGACTCAGAGGGCAGGAAGATGGGGCCTGATGGGCTGTGGGAGGGAATTATGGGAGGTGGAAGGATGGGACCAGTGACTGGGTTGGCGGTGGGGCCATTTGAAAATGGAAACCAGGAAGGAGGAGAGCAGCTTTGGGGGAAGATGCTGAGCTCAGGGTGGGAGACATGACAGCGAGGGTACCTAGGAGAAGAATGCCCTCAGAGGTGTTGCTTAGGTCCCAGCAGAGGCTCATGGGAAATGTAGTTCTGAGTCCAGGGCATTGGCCAAGGAACTGCAGAGGCTCGTGGGAAATATCGTTTGAGGTCCAAGGGGGCCGCTCTCCAGGAATCTGGTGAATGTTAGGGGTGGCTTTCACTTTGGAGTGCCAGTGACTCACTTAAGGCCACACTGTGAGCCAGGGCTACTATACACTGCCTGGATGGAGGAAGTCCACCCCTTCCCCAAAGACACAGCTCAGTACCTGCCTCCCTGTGCATGGTGAGGCTGCCCATGGTGGAGGAGCACATGGGCTCCACCTCTGGCTGCATCCTGGGAAGGTGGGTGAGGGATGTCTCAGGAAGGTGGCAAGAGAAGCTCTGACTGGGCCACCCGCCCCAGCTCCTTCTCCCCACCGCTGCCTCCTCTACCTCCTCTTTGAAGCCCAGGGGCAGAATTACAGAGGAACTGGAAGGCTGAGACCATCCGGAGATCTGGGTTCCCCTGACCTCAGGGACTCCCTGTGTGCCCCAATCCCTTCTTTCCCATTTCCCTGTTTTCCCTCCTATCTCTGTCTGTCTCCTAGAGTCCCTTTCCCCACCCCTTTCTCTCCTCCTCCCTTCCTCATTCTCTCTCCATCTCTCTGCCCCCGTGCCTCCTCCCCTCTGTCCCCACGTCTCCACCACCCTTTTGCTTGATTTCTCTGCCCTCCTCCTTCCTCCTCTCCTGGGCTCCATCTCTTCAGTCTCCTCCATCAGTTTCCCTGGCATCTCCCCAGGCCCCTGTCCCTCCTCGTCTTCATGGTTTTCTGCCTCTCCCTAACCCCGTCACCCTCTCTCTGTCTTCCCACCTCTCCCCAGTCCCCTTGCCCCATATCTCTCCTCTCCTAGCTGCCTCCACTGCCCCCTTGAGCCCCCCTCCCCTCTGTCATCCCCTTTCTGTTCCCACTTGCCCTCTGCTCATCCCTGCCCAAGCCAGGAACTGGTTAGAAACAGACGAGATTCCAACAGAAACTGGGTTCTCTAGGGGGGAGGGGATGGTGGGCAGGGGGCCTGGTTGCCATGGTGCCTCCAGAGGGGAGGGGCGGGGCCTGGACTGCTGGGT
>NW_016806418.1:691658-692449 GCF_001698545.2 Rhinopithecus bieti
GGGTCTGAGGGAGGAGGGCCTGGGACCTGGACACCTACGTCTGAGGGAGGAGGACCTGGGGCCTGGACTCCTGGGTCTGAAGGAGGAGAGCCTGGGGCCTGGACACCTGGGTCTGAGGGAGGAGGGCCTGGGGCCTGGACTCCTGGGTCTGAGGGAGGAGGGTCTGGGGCCTGGACACCTGGGGCTGGGGGAGGAGGGCCTGGGATCTGGACTCCTGTGTCTGAGGAGGAGGGGGCAGGAGTTCTGGACTCCTGGGTCTGAGGGAGGAGGGCCTGGTGCCTGGACTCCTGGGTCTGAGGGAGGAGGGACTGGAGTTCTGGACTCCTGGGTCTGAAGGAGGAGGGGCTGGGGGCCTGGACTCCTGGGTCTGATGGAGGACGGCCTGGGATCTGGACACCTGGGTCTGAGGGAGGAGAGGATGGGGGCCTGGACTTCTGGGTCTGAGGGCTCCTGGGACCTCTCATGCTAGACAGAAGGGGTCTAGCCATGTACGTGCCCGTTCAGCATCCCTTTCTCTGGGTTTGCAGAGCTCTCAGCAGGAATTGTGGGAAAGAAGCTGGACCTTCCCTTATTTATTTTGTCTGTCCTTGCAGTCTCTGTCTCTGTTACTTGTATCTCTGTTTCTCTCCCTCTCCATATCTAGATGGTCTCTGGACTATTTGTTGTTCATGCTTACTAAGTATTCGTTCTAGGTAGTGGCACCTTGATTTCCTCAGTGATTTGTTCAGTGGCGAGCTTAAGAACCAATCTAGGCCGGGCGCGGTGGCTCAAGCCTGTAATCCCAGCACTTT
>NW_016806419.1:0-795 GCF_001698545.2 Rhinopithecus bieti
ATCCTGTCATTATGATGTTAGCTGGTTATTTTGCCATGTTAATTGTTGCTGTTTCTTCATAGCATTGATGGTCTTTACAGTTTGCAGTGTTTTGCAGTGACTGGTATCGGTTGTTTCTTTTCATGTTTAGTGCTTCCTTCAGGAGCTCTTGTAAGGCAGGCCTGGTGGTGACAAAATCTCTCAGCATTGCTTGTCTCTAAAGGATTTTATTTCTCCTTCACTATGAAGCTTAGTTTGACTGTATATGAAAATCTTGGTTGAAAATTATTTTCTCAAAATGTTGAATATTGGTCCCCACTCTCTTCTGGCTTACAAGGCTTCTGTTGAGAGATCTACTGTTAGTCTGATAGGCTTCCCTTTGTGAGTAACCTGACCTTTCTCTCTGGCTGCCCTTAACATTTTTTCCTTCATTTCAACCTTGGTGAATCTGACAATTATGCGTCTTGGGGTTGCTCTTCTCAAGGAGTATCTTTGTGGTGTTCTCTGTATTTCCTGAATTTGAATGTTGGTCTGCCTTGCTAGGTTGGGGAAGCTCTCCTGGATAATATCCTGAAGAGTGTTTTCAGCTTGGTTTCATTCTCTCTGTGACTATCAGGTACACCAATCAAATGTAGCTTTGTCTTTTCACATAGTCCCATATTTTTTGCAGGCTTTGTACGTTTCTTTTACTCTCTTTTCTCTAAACTTGTCTTCTCACTTTATTTCACTAATTTGATCTTCAATCACTGATATCCTTTCTTCCGCTTGATCAAATTGGCTATTGAAGCTTGTGCATGTGTCACAAAGTTCTCGTGC
>NW_016806420.1:0-4006 GCF_001698545.2 Rhinopithecus bieti
ACAGGCTTGAGCCACCGCGCCCGGCCATTTTAACACACTTTTAAAACTAATAGGCTAAATATAAGCTCTGCATTAAAACCAGAAGACCTAAGAGAAAAAACCCAGGACTTGTGGGGAAGAAAAGGGAGAGAAACCTATGTGAAATTGACTCCTATAGTAAGTAACCCTACAACCAAGACGCCAGGCCGGGCGCGGTGGCACAGGCCTGTCATCCCAGCACTTTGGGAGGCCGAGGTGGGCGGATCACCAGAGGTCAGGAGTTCTAGACCAGCCTGGCTAACACAGTGAAACCCTGTCTCTACTAAAATATCAAAATTAGCCAGGCGTGGTGGTGGGCGCCTGCAGTCCCAGCTACTCGGGAGGCTGAGGCAGGAGAATGGTGTGAACCCGGGAGGCGGAGCTTGCAGTGAGCCGAGATCGCGCCACTGCACTCCCTGCACTCCAGCCTGGGCGACAGAGCGAGACTCCGCATCAAAAAAAAAAAAAAAAAAAAAGATTCCAGCACCGGCTGCAGGCCAGATCAGGGAACACACACTTCCTGCAGAATCATTCTCAAGCCCATCTGGCTAGAAAGAAAAGCCTTTAACTTGAGCCAAAGCCTCTCAATCCAGAGGAGACTGCTCTTCGGGTAATCCAGGACAGCGCAGCCACACAGTTTTAAGAAGAATGAGACACAGGCCCTGACGCGGAAGGACACCCAATATCCGATAAGTGCGAAAAATAAGTTGCAAAACAGCATGGATAGCCGGATCTTTTTTTTGGAGATGGAGTCTCGTTCTGTCGTCCAGGCTGGAGTGCAGCGGCGCCATCTCGGCCCACTGCAAGCTCTGCCTCCCTGGCTCAAGCAATTCTCCTGCCTCAGCCTCCCGAATAGCTGGGATTACAGGTGTGCGCCACCATGACCGGCTAATTTTTGTTATTTTTGGTAGGAGACGGGGTTTCACCATGTTGGCCAGGCTGGTCTCAAACTCCTGACCTCAAGTAATCCGCCCACCTTGGCCTCCCAAAATGCTGGGATTACAGGCGTGAGCTACTGCACCCAGCCTCTAAGACCTTTTTTGTTAAAGAAGGAATAAAAGTCCAGGTGCGGTGTCTCATGTCTGTAATCCCAGCACTTTGGGAGGCCGAGGCGGGCGGATCACGAGGTCAGGAGATCAAGACCATCCTGGCTAACACGGTGAAACCCTATCTCTACTAAAAATCCCAAAAAAATTAGCCGGGCATGGTGGTGGGCGCCTGTAGTCCCAGCTACTCAGGGAGGCTGAGGCAGGAGAATGGCGTGAACCCGGAAGGCGGAGCTTGCAGTGAGCTGAGATCCGGCCACTGCACTCCAGCCTGGACAACAGAGTGAGACTCTGTCTAAAAAAAAAAAAAAAAAAAAAAAAAAGGAGAATAGGCCAGGCACAGTGACTCACACCTATAATCCCAGCACTTTGGGAGCCCAAGGCAGGTGGATCACAAGGTCAGGAGTTCGAGACTAGCCTGGCCAAGATGGTGAAACCGTGTCTCTACTAAAAATACGAAAATTAGCCAGGGGTGGTGGCAGGCACCCGTAGTCCCAGCTATTCGGGAGGTTGAGGCAGGAGAATCACTTGAACCTGGGAGGCAGAGGTTGCAGTGAGCTGAGATTGTGCTACTGCACTCCAGCCTGGGTGATAGGAGCAAAACTCTGTCCTAAAAAAGAAAGAATGGCCGGGCAGGTGGCTCACGCCTGTAATCCCAGCACTTTGGGAGGCTGAGGCGGGTGGATCATGAGGTCAGGAGATTGAGACCATCCTGGCTAACACGGTGAAACCTCGTCTCTACTAAAAATACAAAAAACTAGCCGGGCATGGTGGCGGGCGCCTGTAGTCCCAGCTACTCGGGAGGCTGAGGCAGGAGAATGGCTCGAACCCAGGAGGCGGAGCTTGCAGTGAGCCGAGACAGCGCTACTGCACTCCAGCCTGGGCGACAGAGCGAGACTCCGTCTCAAAAAAAAAAAAAGAAAGAAGAATAAATTGGTACAACCATGAAAAAAAAAAGGAACTATTGTGTCTGGAAGGAAGGTTTTTGTTTGTTTGTTTGTTTTTTGTTTTTTTCTGCTGTCTGAGACAAGGTCTCGCTCTATCACCCAGGCTGGAGTGCAGCGGTGCAATCACCGCTCTCTGCAGCCTCAACCTCCTGGGCTCAAACGCTCCTCCCACCTCAGCCTCTCAAGTAGCTGGGACCACAGGCGCATGCCATCATGCACAGCTAATTTTTATACTTTTGGTAGAGATGTGGTGTTACTATGTTGCCCAGGCTGGTCTCAGACTTCTGGATTCAAGCTATCCTTCTGTCTTGGCCTCCCAGAGTGCTGGGATCACAGGCATGAGACACAGTGCCCGACCCTCTGTAAATCTTTGTGGTACACTGACACACTTTTCCCAGTCTGGGTATATAAGGAAAAAAACAGTCATTTTGATATACTCAAAAGGAAAAGGGGGCGGGGCGCTGTGGCTCACGCCTGTAATCCTAGCACTTTGGAAGGCCGAGGCAGGCAGAGTGCCTGAGCTGGGCAACGTGGTGAAATCCAGTCTCTAATAAAACACCAAAAAATTAGTTGGGTGTGGTGGCGCACGCCTGTAATCCCAGCTGCTCGGGAGGCTGAGGCATGAGAATCTCTTGAGCTCGGGAGGCGGAGTTTGCAGTGAGCCGAGGTTGTGCCACTGCACTCCAGCCTGGGCAAGAGACTCCATTTCAAAAAAAAAAAAAAATGGAAAAGGAAGAGGCCAGGCGCGGTCCCCAGAAGGTATCGTGTCAAAGTCCGAAAGAAAACCCAAGTTCAGCCTTTTTTTGTGTGCAGCCAGGCACACGCTAGACCACAGCCACCCCACTGTGTGTTCCAGAGACTTCTCTGGGACTCCGAAAGGCAGAAGTGAAGGCCTCCTCCCAAAATCCCGTTTCTGAAGTCGGATTTGCCTTTTCTGCTTAAGCCATTTGACCTTCTAAATGCCAGGAAAACAGAAACAGAGCTCATTGGCTGGGGAAGGTCTAAAACTCCCCACCTCAAAACCCCAAGCTCTTAGTCAGCTGTGTGGGGAATTTTTCTGAAACCTCCACTATCAGGTTCCTAAGGTGGGAGAATACTTCCTTGGAAGGGAATTTTTTTTTTTTCAAGATGTTGCCTCACTCTGTTGCCCAGGCTGGGGTGCAGTGGCATGATCTTGGCTCACTGCACGCTCCGCCTCCCGGGTTCAAGCGATTTTCTGGCCTCAGCCTCATGAGTATCTGGGACTACAGGCACGCGCCAGCACGCCCGGATAATTTTTGTATTTTTAGTAGAGATGGGGTTTTGCCGTGTTGGCCAGGCTGGTCTTGAATGCCTGACCTCAGGTGATCCGCTCTCCTCGGCCTCCCACAGTGCTGGGATTGCAGGGATAAGCCACCCACAGCTGGTCAGCACATCCCAGTTTGGACCAGCTACACTGCAAGGCCTCCACAGCCACAGGTGGTCAGCTCAGCTCCAGAGGTAAAAGAGAAAAGTCAACCTGTTGAAACAGGGGGAGCTGGGAAGGGTGCAGTGGGGCGGGTGTTGCTTGAGTCGTTCCTGGGGAAAGGGAAACACATCCGGGGGGTCCAGAGGACAGGGATGTGGCATGCCGGGAGTTCACTTTCTTAGTCCTCACTCTGTAATCGGTAGATCTTCTCAGTGAGTTCTAATAAGCAGGTCCCTGACAACTGCGGTTAAGAACCTAGCTTCTGGAAGTTCTCAGGGCTGCAACTCTGCAACTCTGACAGCCCGGGGGCTCATCCAGCCCTCCTTCCTTTCCCTCTGTAAGTTTTTTTTTTTTTTGAGACGGAGTCTTGCTCTGTCGACCAGGCTGGAGTGCAGTGGCGCCATCTCGGCTCACTGCAAGCTCCACCTCCCGGGTTCACGCCATTCTCCTGCCTCAGCCTCCCTAGTAGCTGGGATCACAGGCACCCACCGCCACGCTTAGCTAATTTTTTTGTATTTTTAGTAGAGACGGAGTTTCACTGTGTTAGC
>NW_016806421.1:0-2983 GCF_001698545.2 Rhinopithecus bieti
AAGTGCTAGGATTACAGGCTTGAGCCACCACGCCTGGCCTTTCAGCATATTCTTGAGAGCATTCGCAAATGTCCTGTCTGAGTTTCCACAGAAACAGTGATTTCAAACTGCTCAATCCAAAGAATGATTTAACTCTATGAGATGAATACACACATCACAAAGAAGCAGCTCTGAAAACTTCTCTCCAGTTTTCATCGGAAGACGTTTCCTTTCTCACAACAAGCCTACGGGCACTACTTAATATCCCTTCACAGACTCCTCAATGACAGAGTTTCCAAACTGGGCAATGTAGTGTACACTTTAAGTCTCTGAAATGAAGTTACAAACTTCACAGTTACCTTTTCCTTTTCATGGATATCCCATCGCAGAATCAACCATAAAAGTGTTAGCAAATTTCTCAATGAAAACTATAGTGTAACTCAGTTAGATGAATTCACACATCACAAAGAAGTTTCCAAGAAAGTGTCTTTCTAGTTTTTGTCTGATGATATGTCCTTTGTCACCACAAATTTCAATGCGATCGAAAATATTCCTTCACTATTCCCCCAAAACCGTGCTACCAAACTGCTCAATGAAAAGAATCGTGAATTCTGTGAGATGAATTAACACATCAAAAAGCGGTTTCTCATAATGCTTCTTTCTGGTTTTTATATGAGGATATTTCATTTGTCACCATAAGCTTCAAAAAGCTCCAAAATATACCATTGCAGATTTCAAGGAAACAGTGTTTGCAAACGGCTCAATGAAAACAACAGTATAATTCTGAGAGATGTATTCACACATCATAAAGCAGTTTCTCAGAAAGCTTCTTTCTATTTCTTATCTCAGGATATCTAACTTTTCTCTATATGCCTAAATGCACTCCCAAATATCCCTTTGCAGATTCCATGAAAATAGTGTTAGCAACCTGTTCCAGGAAAATAAAGGTGTAAATCTGTGAGCAGAATTCACACATCACAAGGAACTTTCTCAGAAAACTTCTTTCCAGTTTATATCTGAGTATATTACCTATGTCTCCAGAGGCTTTAATGCACTCCCAAATATCCTATTGCAGATTCCACAAAAACAGTGTTATCAAACTGCTCAATGAAAAGAACCTTGTAACTGTGTGAGATGAATACACACATCACAAACTACTTTCTCAGAAAAGTGTCTAGCTTTTTCCTGAGGATATTTCCTTTGTCAACACAGGCTTCAATGCGATCCAAAATATGCCTTCTCAGATTCCCCAAAAACAGTGTTACCAATGATCCATGAAAAGAATTGTGCAACTCTGATGAAATAATGAAATAACACATCACAACGTGGTTTCTCAGAATGGTTCTTTCTCATTTTTATCAGAGGATATTTCCTTTTTCACTATAGGCCTCAATGCGCTCACAAATATCCCTTTGCAGTTTCCATGTAATCAGTGTTAGAAAACTGCTCCATGAAAAGAAATGTGTAACTCTGTGAGGTGAATTCACACATCACAAAGAACTATCCCAGAAAGCTTCTTTGTAGTTTTTGTCTGAGAATATTTCCTTTGTCACCATAGGCTTCAATGCAATTCAAAATATCCTTTCTCAGATTCCCCAAAAACAGCGCTACCAATCTGCTCCATGAAAACAGTGGTGTAATTCTGTGAGATTAATTCACACACCATAAAGATGCTTCTCAAAAAACTTCTTTCTAGGTTTTATCTGAGGACATTTCCTTTTCACTACATTCCTGAATGTGCGCCGAAATATCCCGTTGCAGATTAAACGAGAAAAGTATTAGCAAACTTCTCAATCAAAAGAATGGTATAAGTCTGTGAGATGAATTCACACATCACAAAGCAGTTTCTCAGAAAGCTTATTTTCACTTTTTATCTGAGGATATTTCCTTTGTCACCATAATCTTCAGTGTGCTCTGATGTATCCCACTGCAGATTCCAAGAAAAGAGTGTTAGCAAACTGCTGAGTGAAAAGTACAGTGTAACTCCATGAGATGAATTCACACATCACAAAGCAGTTTCTCAGAAAGCTTCTTTCGAGTTTTTATCTGAGGATAACTCCTTTTACAAAATAGGCCTCCATTCGCTCTGAAATATACCATTGCAGATTCCAAGAACACAGTGTTAGCAAACTGCTCAATGAAAACAACAGTGTAACTCTGGGAAATGAATTCAAACATCACAAAGCAGTTTCCCAGAATGCTTCTTTTTGGTTTTTATCTGAGTATATTTAGTTTTTCACCCTAGGCCTCAATGAGCTCCCAAATATCCCCTTGAAGATTACACAAAAAAACAGATTTAGCAAACTTCTCCATGGAAAGAAACTTGTAGCTCTGTGAGATAAATTCACACATCACAATGAACTTTCTCAGAAAGCTTCTTTCTATATTTATCTGAGGACATTTCCTTTTCAACCTAGGCTTTAATAAGATACAAAATATCCCTTCTCAGATTCCCAAAAAACAGTGTTACCAAACTGTTCCATGAAATGAATCGTGTATCTCTGAGATGAATTAACCCACCACAAAGTAGTTTCTCAGAAAGCTTCTTTCCAGCTTTTGTCTGAGGATATTTCCTTTGTAACAATAAGCTTCAATGCGTTCCAAAATGTCCCTTTGCAGATTCCAAGGAAACAGTGTTAGCATGCTGCTCAATTAAAGGAACAGTGTAACTCTGTGAGATGAATTCACACATCCCAAAGCAGTTTTTCAGAAAGCTTATTTTGGTTTTCATCAGAGAATATTTCCTTTGTCACCATAGGCTTCAATGCACTCACAAATATCCTATTGCAGATTCCATGAAAACAGTGTTATCAAACTGCTCAATGAAAACAACCGTGTAACTCTGTGAGATGAAATTACACATCAAAAAATAGTTTCTCAGAAAGCTTTTTTCTTTTTTTTTCTTGATATTTATTTTTTCACTATATGCCTCAAAGTGCTCCCAAATATCTCTTTACAGATTCCATGAAAACAATGTTAGGAAATCGATTCATGAAAAGGTATG
>NW_016806421.1:6006-9085 GCF_001698545.2 Rhinopithecus bieti
CCTATGTTGAAAAGGAAATATCCTCAGACAAAACCAAAAGAAGCTTTCTGAGAAACAGTTTTGTGTTGTGTGAATTCACCTCACAAATTTACACCTTTCTTTTCATGGAGCACTTTGCTAACACTATTTTCCTGGAATCTACAAATGCTTTCCAAATATTCTATTTTATATTCCATGAAAACTGTGTTAGCAAACTGCTCCAAGAAAAGAATAATGTAAATCTGTGAGATGAATTCACACATCACAAAGCAGTTTCTCAGAAAGCTTCTTTCTAGATTTTAACTTCGGATATTTCCTTTGTCACCATAGGATTCAACGCTATTCAAAATATCCCTTCTCAGATTCCCCAAAAAGAGTGCTACCAAACTGCTGTTTATAAAGAGAGGTGTAGCTCTGTGAGATGAATTCACACATCATATAGCTCTTTCTCAGTTTCTTTCAAGTTATATCTGAGGATATTTCCTTTTTCACCATATTCCTCAATGTGCTCCAGAATATCCCAATGCAGATTCCCTGAAAAAAGTGTTAGCAAACTTCTCAATTAAAAGAATGGTGTAGCTCAGTAAGATGAATACACACATCACAAAGCAGTTTCACAGTAAGCTTTTTTTAAAAAAATTTTTGTCTAATTATATTTCCTTTGTCCCCATTGACTACAATGCACTCCTAAATATCCTCTTGCAGATTCCCCGTAGACAGTGTCATCAAAGTACTCAATTCAACAAACAGGTAACTCTGTATGATGAATTCACACATCACAGAGCAGTTTCTCAGAAAGATTCTTTCCAGTTTTTATCTGAAAATATTTCCTTTTCACTATAGGCCTCAATGCATTCCCAAATATCCTTTTGCAGATTCCACGAAAACAGTTTTATCAAACTGCTCCATGAAAAGAAAGGTGTAAATCTGAGAGTTGAATTCACTCATCACAAAGAACTTTCTCAGAAAGCTTCTTTATAGTTTTTGTCAGGGATATTTCCTTTGTCACGATAGGCTTCAATGCATTTCAAAATATCCCTTCTCAGATTCCCCAAAAACAGCTCTACCAAACTGATCCCTGAAAAAATCATGTAACTCTGTGAGATGAATTACTGCAACACAAAGCGGTTTCTCAGAAAGCTTCTTTCTAATTTTTATATGAGGATATTTCCTTTGTCACCATAAGCTTCAATGTGCTCTGAACTATCCCGTTGCAGATTTCAAGAAAACAGTGTTAGAAAACTTCTCAATGAAAAGAAGAGTGTAACTCTGTGAGATGAATTCACACACCATGAAGAAGTTTCTCAGAAGGTTTCTTTCTAGTTTTTATTTNCTCTGTGAGATGAATTCACACATCACAAAGCAGTTTCTCAGAAAGCTTCTTTCTAGTTTTTATCAGAGGATTTTTTTTTCTTTTCACGATAGGTCTCAAAGTGCTCCCAAATATCCCTTTGCACATTCCACAAAAACAGTGTTAGCAAACTCCTCCATGAAAAGAAAGGTGTAATTCTCTGAGATGAATTCATGCATCATAGGGAAGTTTCTCAGAAAGTTTCCTTCTAGTTTTTATCTGAGGATATTTCCTGTGTCACCCTAAGCTTCAATGCAATTCAAAATATCATTTCTCAGATTTCCCAAAAACAGTTCTATCAAACTGCTTCATGAAACGCATCATGTAACTCTGTGCAGTGAATTCACAAATCACAAAGCAGTTTCTCAGAAAGATTCTTTTGAATTTTTATCTGAGGATATTTCCTTTGTCACCATAAGCTTCAATGTTCTCTGATATATCTCATTGCAGATTCCAAGAATACAGTGTGAGAAAACTGGTCAATGAAAAGCACAGTGTAACTGTGGAAGATGAATTCAGACATCACAAAGCAGCTTATTGGAAAGCTTCTTTTGGTTTTATCTCACAATATTTCCTTTGTCACCAGAGGCTTCAATGCATTCCCATATATACATTTGCAGATTTCATAAAAACAGTGTTATCAATTGGCTCAATGAAAATAACGGTATAACTCTGTAAGATGAATTCACACATCACAAAGCAGTTTCTCAGAAATCTTCTTTCTATTACTTATCTGAGAATATTTCCTTTGTCACCGTAGGCTTGAATGCAATTCAAAATATCCCTTCTCAGATTCCCGAGAAACAGTGCAACCAAACTTCTCTATGAAAAGAAAGGTGTAACACTGTGAGATGATTTCACACATCACAAAGAAGTTCCTCAGAAAGCTTCTTTATAGATTTTATCTGAGGATATTTCCTTTCTCAGCATAGGCATCGAAAAGATGCAAAATGTCCCTTCTCAGATTCCCCTAAAACAGTGCTACAAAACTGCTCCAGGTAAAGAAAGGTGTAACTCTGAGAGATGAATTCACAAGTCACAAAGCAGTTTCTCAGTAAGCTTCTTTCTAGTTTTTGTCTGAGGATATTTCCTTTTTCACCTTTTGCCTCAATGTGCTCACAAATATCCCTTTGTACATTCCAGGATAGTAGTGTTATCAAAGTGCCCCATGAAAAGAAAGGTGTAAACCTTTGAGATGAATTCACACATCACAAAGCAGATTCACAGAAAGCTTCTTTTTGATTTTCATCTGAGAATATTTCCGTTGTCACTATAGGCTTCAATGAGCTTCCAAATATCCTATTGCAGATTCCTCAAAAACATTGTTATCAAAATGCTCAATGAAAAGAATGGTGTAGCACTGTAAAATGAATTCAAACATCACAAAGCTGTTTCTCAGAAAGCTTCTTTTGAGTTTTTATCTAAGGATATTTCCTTCTACACTATAGGCCACAAGGTGCTCTGGAATAGCCCTTTGCAGATTCCATGAAAACAATGTTTCTCAGAGAGCTTATTTTTGGTGTTTATTTGTGGATGTTTTCTTTTTCACTACGGGCCTGAATGCACTCCCAAATATCCCTTTGCATATTCCTTGGAAACAGTGTTAGTAAACTGCACCATGGAAAGAATGGTGTAACTCTGTGAGATGAATTCAAACATCAGAGAGAACTTTCTCAGAAAGCTTCTATCTAATTTTTATCTGGGGATATTGCCTTTGTCACCCTAGGTTTCAATGCTATCCAAAATATC
>NW_016806421.1:11495-14828 GCF_001698545.2 Rhinopithecus bieti
GATGAATTCAGTCATCAAAAGAACTTTCTCAGAAAGCTTCATTGCAGTTTTTACCTGAGGATATTTCCTTTGTCACCAAAGGCTTCAATGCGATCCAACATATCCCTTCTCAGATTCCCTAAAAACAGTGCTACCAATCTGCTCCTTGAGAACAATCATGTAACTCTGTGAGATGAATTCACACATCACAAGAAATTTCTCAGAAAGCTTCTTTCTAATTTTTTTCTGAGTATATTTCCTTTGTCACTATACGCTTCAATGCGATCCAAATTATCCCTTCCCAGATTCCCGAAAAACAGTGCTATCAAACTGATCCAAAAAAAGAATTGTGTAACTCTGTGAGATGAGTTCACAAATCACAAAGCAGTTTCTCAGAAAGTATCTTTCTAGTTTTTGTCTCAGGATACTTCCTTTTTCACAGTAAGTTACAATGTGCTCGGAAATATCCCATTGCATTTTCCAAGAAAACAGTGTTAACAAACTTCTCAATGAAAAAAACAGTGTAACTCTCTGAATTGAATTCACACATCACAAAGCAGTTTCTCAGAGAGCTTGTTTTTGGTTTTTCTATGAGGATATTTCCTTTGTCACCATAGGCTTCAATGTGCTCCCAAATAACCTATTGCAGTTTCCACAAAAACAGTGTTGTCAAACTGATCAATGAAAAGAACGGTGTAACTCTGTGAGATGAATTCACAAATCACAAACCAGTTTCTCAGAAATCTTCTTTCTGGTTTTTATCTTAGGATATTTCTTTTTTCACTATGTGACTCCATGCCCTCCCTTATATCCCTTTCAGATCCCATGAAAACTGTGTTAGCACACTGCCCCATGAAAGGAATTATGTAACTCTGTGAGATGAATTCTCTCATCTCAAAGAACTTTCTCAGATTGCTTCTTTCTACCTTTTATCTGAGGATGTGTCCTTTGTCACCATAGGCTTCAATGTGATCTCAAATAACCTTTCTCAGATTGCCCAAAAACATGGCTACAAAACTGATCCATGAAAAGAATCATGTAAGTCTGTGAGATGAATTAACGCATCACAAAGTGGTTTCTCAGAAAGCTTCTTTCTAGTTTTCACGTGAGGATATCTCCTTTGACACCATAAGCTTCAATGTGCTCCGAAAAATCCCGTTGCAGATTCCAAGAAATCACTGTTAGCAAACTGCTCAATGAAAAGAACAGTGTAACTCTCTGACATGAGTTCAAACTTCACAAAGCAGTTTCTCAGAAAGCTTTTTTCAACTTTTTGTCTGAGGATATTTCATTTCTCACAATAAGCTTCAATGTGCTCCAAATTATGCCATTGTAGATTCCAATAAAACAGTTTTAGCGTACTGCCCCATGAAAATAACTGTGTCACTCCGTGAGATGAATTAACACATCACAAAACAGTTTCTCAGAAAGCTTCTTTCTAGTTTTTCTATGAGGATATTTCCTTTTGCAATATAGGCCTCAATGTGCTCCCAAATATCACTTGGTAAATTCCAGAAAACAGTGTTAGCAAACAATTCCATGAAAAGAAACGTGTAACTCTGTGAGATGAATTCAAACATCACAAAGAACTTTCTCAGAAAACTATGCATTATTTATCTGAAGACATTTCCTTAGTCACCATAGGTGTCAGTGCGATCCAAAATATCCATTCTCAGATTCCCCAAAACAGTGCTAAAACCGATCCATGAAAAGAATCATGTAACTCTGTGAGATGAATTAACACATCACAAAGAACTGTGACCAAAATCTGCTTTCTTGTTCTTATCTGAGGATATTTCCTTTTGCACCAGAGGCCTCAATTCACTCCCAAATATCCCTTTGTAGATTCCACGAAAACAGTGATAGCAATCTGCTCCATGAAAAGAAAGGTATAAGACTGTGAGATAAATTCAAAAACCATGAAGAATTTTCTCAGAAAGCTTCTTTCTAGTTTTCACGTGAGGATATTTCACTTGTCAAAAAAGAATTCAATGTGATCCAAAATATCCCTTCTCAGAATCCCCAAATACAGCACTACCAAGCTGCTCCATGAAAGGAACAGTGTATCTCTGTGAAATGAATTCACACAACACAAAGAAGTTTCTCAGAATGCTTATTTTTATTATGTGAAGATACTTCCTTTGTCACCATAGGCTTCAATGCACTCCCAAATATCCTATTTTAGATTCCACAAAAACGGTATTATCAAACTGCTCAATGAAAAGAACGTTGTACCTCTGTGAGATGAAATCACAAATCACAAAGCAGTTTCTCACAATGCTTCTTTCTAGTTTTTATCTCAGGATATTTCCTTTTTCACTATAGGCCTCAATGCGCTTCTACATATCACTGTGCAGATTCCAAAAAAAAAACAGTGTTAGCCATCTGCTTCATGAAAACAAAGGTGTAACTCTGAGATCAATTAACATCACAAAGCAGTTTCTCAGAAAACTTCTTTCTAGTTTTTATATGATGATATTTACTTTGTCACCTCAAGCTTCAATGCACTCTGTGATATCCCATTGCAGATTCCAAGAAAACAGAGATAACAAACTGCACAATGAAAAGAACATTGTAACTCTGTGAGGTGAATTCACACATCACAAAGCAGTTTCTCAGAAAGTCTCTTTATAATTTTTATCTGAGGATATTTCCTTTATCAACATAGGTCTCAAAGCACTCCCAAATATCCCTTTGCATATTTCATGAAAACAGTGTTAGCAAACTCCTCCATGAAAAGTAAGGTGTAACACTGTCAAATGATTTCACACATCACAAGAACTTTGTTCAAATGCTTCTTTCTTGTTTTTATCTGAGGATATTTCCTTTTTCACCATACACCTCAATGTGCACCCAAATATCCCTTTGCAGATTCCAGGAAAACAGTTTTAGGAAACTGCTCCATAAAACGACAGATGTAACTCTGTGTGATGAATTCACACATCCAAAGGACTTTCTCAGACAGTTTTTTGTACTTTTCCTCTGAGGATACTTCCTTTGTCACCATAGTTTTCAATGTGATCCAAAATATCTCTTCTCAGATTCCCCAAAAGCAGTGCTACCAAACTGCTCCATGAAAAATATCGTGTACCCTGTGAGATGAATTCACAAATCATAAAGCAGTTTCTCATAAGGCTTTTTTCTAGTTTTTTCTGAGGATATTCCTCTTGTTACAATAAGCTTCAATGTGCGCCAAAATATCCCATTGTAGATTCCAATAAAACAGTGCTGTCAAACTGCTCAATGAAAAGAACAGTGTAACTGTGTGACTTGAATTCACACATCACAAAGCAGTTTTTCAGAAAGCTTCTTTCTTGTTTTTCTCTGAAGATATTCGTTTTTTGACAATAGGCC
>NW_016806421.1:16305-19697 GCF_001698545.2 Rhinopithecus bieti
TGTGAGATGAATTCATACATCACAAAGAAATTCCTCAGAAACATTCTTTCTAGCTTTTATCTGAGCCTGTATACTATGTCACCATAGGCTTCTACGTGATCCAGAAAATCCTGTGTCAGATTCCCCAAAAACAGTGCTAACAGACTGATCCTTGAAAAGAATCATGTAACTCTGTGTGTCGAATTCACTCAACACAAAAATATTTCTTAGAAAGCTTCCTTCTAGTTTTTATCTGAGGATATTTCCTTTTCCACCATCGGCTTCCATGCACTCCCAAATATCCCTTCTCAGACACCACAAAAACAGTGATGACAAACTTCTCTCTTAACAGAAAGCTTTACCTCTATGACATGAATACCCACATCACAAAGGAGTTATAAGAAACTTTCACTCCAGTTTTTACCTGAAGATATTTCCTTTTTCAACCTTGGCCTTTACCTGCTCCCCAATATCCCGTTGCATAGCTCACAAAAACAGTGTTACCAAACTGTTCAGTGAAAAGAATGATTGAACTCTGAAATGAATTCACCCATCAAAAAACAGTCTCTCAAAGCTTCTTTCTAGATTTTATCTGAGGGTATTTTCTTTTTCACCCTAGGCTTCTCTGCACTCCGAATATTTCTCTGTAGATTCCACAAAAATTTGGTTAACAAACTGCTCAATGAAAACAATGGTTTATCTCTGGGAAATGAATTCACCCATCACAAAGAAATTTCTCAGAAATCTAATTTCTAGATTTTACATGAGCATGGTTACTTTTCCACCATTAGACTCAATGCGCTCCAAAATATCCCTTCTCAGACACCACAAAAACTGATGCCACACTGCTCAATCAAAAAACCATGATTGATCTCTATGAGATGAATACACACATCACAAAACAGCTTCTCGAAAACATTCTCTCAAGTTTTTAACTGAAGATATTTGCTTTTTCCCCATAGGCCTCTAAGAGCTCCCAAAAATCCCTTTTCAGATTCCCCAAAAACAATGCAACCAAACTGTTCATTGAAAAGTAAGGTGTAACTCTGTGAGATGAGTTCACACAACACAAAGAACTTTCTCAGAAAGCTGCTTTCTAGTTTGCATGTGAGGATATTTCCTTTGTCACCACAGACTTCAATGTGATCCGAAATGTCCCTTCTCAGATTCCCCAAAAACAGTGCTACCAAACTGCTCCATCAAAGAAATCGTGTGAGTCTGTGAGATGAATTCACAAATCTCAAAGCAGTTTCTCAGAAAGTTTCTTTCTAGTTTTTGTCTGAGGATATTTCCTTTGGCACCATAAGCTTCAATGCACTCTGATATATCACATTGAACTTTCCAAGAAAACAGTTTTAGCTAACTACTCAATGAAAAGGACAGTGAAACACTGTGAGATGAATTCACACATCACGAATCATTTTCTCTGAAAGCTTCTTTCTAGTTTCTATATGAGGATATTTTGTTTTTCACCATAATAATCATGCACTCCCATATATCCCTTTGTAGATTCCACGAAAACAATGCTAGCAAACTGCTCAATGAAAAGAACGGTGTAACACTTTGAGATCAATTCCCATATCACAAAGCTGTTTCTCAAAAGCTTCCTTCTAGTTTTTATCTGAGAATACTTTCTTTTTCACTGTAGGCCACAATGCACACCCAAATATCCCTTTGCAGATTCCACCAAAACAGGGTTAACCAACTGCTCCATGAAAAGAAAGGTGTAACTCTGTGAGTGGAAATCACACATCACAAAGGACTTTCTCAGAAAATTCTTTCTAGTTTTTATCTGGGTATATTTCCTTTGTCACCATAGGTTTCAAGGCGATCCAAAATATACCTTCTCAGATTCCCCAAAAACAGTGCTACCAAACTGCTCCATGAAAAGGTTCGTGTAACTCTGTGACATGAATTCACAAATCACAAAGCAGTTTTTCAGAAAACTTCTTTCTAATTTTTTCTGAGGTTGCTTCTTTTTTCACCATAAATTTCAATGTGCTCCAAAATATTCCATTGCAGATTCCACGAAAACAGGGTTCAGAAACTGTTCAAAGAAGAGAATTGTGTGACTCTGTGAGATGAATTCACACATCACAAAGCAGTTTCTGAGAAAGTTTCTAGTTTTTTATGAGGGTATTTCCTTTGTCACCATAAACTTCAACGTGCTCCGAAATATCCCATTGCATATTCCAAGGAAACAGCGTTAGCAAGCTGCTCAATGAAAAGAACAGTGTAACTCTGTGAGATGAATTCACCCATCACAATGTAGTTTCTCAGAACGCTTCCTTCTAGTTTTTATCAGAATATTTCCTATTTCACCATAGACTTCAATCCGCTCCAAAATATCCCTTGCAGATTCTACGAAAACAGTGTTATTCAAATGCCCCATGAAAAGAAAGTTGTAACTCTGTGAGGTGAATTCACACATCACAAAGAAGTTTCTCAATAGCTTCTTTCTAGTTTGTATCTGAGAATATATCCTTTGTTAATCTAGGCTTCTGTACGATCCAAAATATCCCTCCTCAGATATCCCAATAACAGTGCTACAAAACTTATCCATGAAAAAATTAGTGTAACTCTTTGAGAAGAATTCACGAATCACAAAGGAGTTTCTCAGGAAGCTTCTTTCTAATTTTTATATGAGGATGTTTCCTTTGTCTCCCTAAGCTTCAATGTGCTCTGAAATATCCCTTTGCAGATCCCAAGTAAACAGTGTTATCCAACAGCACAATGAAAACAATGGTGTAACCCTGTGATATGAATTCACACATCATCAAGCAGTTTCTCAGAAAGTTTTCTAATTTTATCTGAGGATATTTCCTTTGTCACCATAGTCTTCAACGTGATCCAAAGTATCCCTTCTCAGATTCCCCAAAAGAGTGCTACCAAACTGCTCCATGAAAAGAAACATGTTATTCCATGAGGTGGATTCACATATAACAAGGAAGTTTCTCAGAAAGCCTCTTTCTACTTTTGTCTGAGGATATTTTCTATATCACCATAGGCTTCCATGCAATCCAAAATGTCCCTTCTCAGATTACCCAAAACAGTGCTACCAATATGCTCCGTGAAAAGTATCATGTAACCCTGTTAAATGAATTCACAAATCACAAGAGAGTTTCTCAGAAAGCTTCTATCTAGTTTTTGTATGAGGATATTTCCTTTGTCAATGTAAGCTCAATGCGCTCTGAAATATCACATTGCAGTTTCCAAGAAAACAGTGTTGACAACCTTTTCATTGAAGAGACGAGTGTAACTCTGTGAGATGAATTCACACATCACAAAGCAGTTTCTCAGAAAACTTCTTTCTGGTTTTTTCCTGAGGATATTTCCTTTGTCACCATAGGCTCTAAGGCACTGTCAAACATTCTACTGCAGGTTCCACAAATACAGTGTTTTCAAACTGCTCA